>NW_027185777.1:5686285-5736371 GCF_028583685.1 Petaurus breviceps papuanus | reverse complement strand
AAGTTGAATGTTGCCCAAGGTGCTGTCTGACCTTCTTTTCCTTCTGTAAGCTCTCTCCCTTGGCCTTCCTACAGAATGTAAGCTCCATGAGGACAGGTCTATTTATTTTTTTTTTGTCTATGTAACCCTTGTTCTCAGTGCTTGGCATATGAAGGTGCTTAATTAATACTAGTGGAGTTCCATTTGTTCCCATGTTTTCCATTACTATCTCAGTTCAAATGTTTCTTTAATCAATTTATCTAGCCCGGGGTGAGGGGGTGAGGAACCTGTGTCCTTGAGGCCACATATCACCTTGAGGCCACGTGATCTGATCTAGCCCTATCTTCTGTTCTGCATTCCAGATCCAAGCCACCAGTAACCTATAACACTTATCTACCTGAATGTCCTGCCATCACTGCAAACGAAACATGTCTAACACTGAATTTATTATCTATCCTTTTAAATCTGGTCTTCCTTTTTATGTCTCTGGAGCCACCATTTAACCCAGTCTACAGTGTTCAAAATTATGTGCTCTCTATGACTCTTCCCTCTTTGTTTCTCACATCTCATATCCCTTTGTAATATCTCTCACATTCATCCCTTCACCTCTTTTCCTCCTGCCACCACGACAGTAAAGGCCCTCATTATGCCTTGTATAGATTATTTCAGTAGCCTACTAAGAGGTCTTCCTTCCTCCACCCTTCTCTCCTTAAATCCATCCTTCATACTACTTCCAAATTAATCTCCCTTATTTATACATATACTCATGACAGTCTACCATTAAAAAAAAATCTTCACTGGCTCCCTATTACCCATCAATTAAAGTTCAGATTTATCTACCTGGCACTAAAGACCTCCACAATATCTCAGAACACTAACTTTCCAAACTTATCTCATATTAGTCTCCTACATCAAGTCTATGCTCTAACCAAACTGGACAGTTCTCTGTCCCTCCTTCACCCCACTGGACCTGGCCTTACCAGTGTCTCTCACACACACTTTACATACTTTATTTCATATATTTATTCTGTGTGTCCCAGAGTCACAGAGCCAGGAGATATCAGAGGGAGACCCTGAGCTTGGAGCCTCCAGTCTTTGACAGCAGGATTTATGTGCTATGTCATGCTGCTTCCGGGACAGTGGACTTTAGGCAATTCCACAACAGGAAGAAAGGGCAGGGGAGGGAAGGAAGCAGAGATTTTAAGTAAAGGAACCTTCTCAGTCCCTTAGATTTTAGTTGTCTACTCTGCTTACTGGTAAAGCCAACCCTTGGGAAAGGAATTTGCCATATCAGACTATTTTTAGACCCTACAAAGGTAGAACAAGCAGATGTTTTGCTCTTTGTTTTCTGTGAAAATTCTATGCTTCACAATCACTTTCACTCAGGGGGGTTCAGGTAACTTCACTGCCCTACCTTGTTCTGTCATTCATAAGGAGGAGTCCTTAATTGGTGGGGAAATAAAAAGATTAGCCCACCTCTCCCTGTTCAAAGACTGCTTGGGTTTCTTTCCATGTCTCTCTCTTTTACCAGCATCACTTAGATGAAAAGACAGCTAAGTCAGCTTACATTTCCCAGTCCTTTGATTTGATTGCATGCTGACCTGCCTTTTGGTTTTGGCTTACTTGGAGAATTTATCAGTTATGCTATTTTTAATGGCTATATTTGACTTATGTGGACTTTCTCCTTCCTTCCTTCCTTCCTTCCTTCCTTCCTTCCTTCCTTCCTTCCTTCCTTCCTTCCTTCCTTCTTTCCTTCCTTCCTTCCTTCTTCCTTCCTTCCTTCCTTCCTTCCTTCCTTCCTTCCTTCCTTCTTCCCAAGTAATTGTGGTTTTAGATCTATAAGGATGGAAATTGCACTCTGGGAAGAACTTGTGTGATGCTGCTGCTTTTTCTCCCTATGATGACCAAAACCTTATCTTCTCTATTTCCACTTGCAGGGAGGAGAACATTGTTACTACCATGGGCACATTAGAGGATACCCTGATTCATTTGTTGCCTTGTCAACATGCCATGGACTCCAGTAAGTTTTATGAGTTGCTCAAATATGCTTTTTCTCTAGTGCCTTTTAATGCTCTGTCTCTGATATTACTGGGATCCTGGCCCCTTGTGGACTATATCAGGATAAAGTTTAACTTCAGATCAGGAATGGACCAGGTTCTCCCTTTTTTCTTCATCAGTTCCACAAGATATTAAGTATTGTCTACATGCTAGGTTCTGAGCTGGGGGGGTGGGACTGTAGAAGTAAAAACAAAACAAGTCCTACACTTAAGGAGTTTATATTCTAGGAATATAATTTTTCTTCTGAGAACTGTTTTAGCCTTGACTTAGAAATTTTGATACATTGTCTTCATCATTATCTCATTATCATTATTATTCATCTTTATCATCGTCTCCATCATCTTTTTCCACATACTTGTTGTTTTTATGATTTGTTCTCTAACTGAGGCCTTCTTAAATTTTTTCAACCTCATAATCCCTTTGGTTCTTCTTAAACTGTGGGCTCGACCACATATGGGGTCATGACATACAGCAGTTTAACCTACTTATTCAGGATGTCATTATTAAGTTTCCATTTAACTTTTGCTTGTGCCTCCTATATTTATTATTTTTATTGCATTGTAGCCGGTAAATGATACATTTTATTAAATCTTCTTTATATACTTATTTACAATATTTCTGTGTTCTAATATATGGTCTGTTTTTGTAAAGGTACTATATGGTGCTGAAACATATGTATATTCTTTAGTCTTCCCATTCATAAGATTGGAAGTCTTTCACCTCTAAATTCCCCAATATTTTTTTTTCATTTCTACATTTTTCATGTAAGTTCTCTTTCTGTTAGATTTGTCTAGCTAGGAACTTACATCCCAGCTATTTATAAGCCAAACAGATTTTCTGAATTGGGGCTATTATTGAAACTATGTTCTTATTATGTACTAGTTCAGAATTTTTCCTTAAGAAAATAATATTCTATGGAGGATGTCTTTAATCTGATTTTTATCAGAGTACATAGCTATGAGGTTTGAATAATTTAGTTGATGTTTCTGTGACTTTTCTCATCATTGATCTTTGTTACATAATAGTATTTTTTTACAAAAACATACTATATGTTTACCTATGTATATGCCTATATATGTTTACCCATGTATGTGTTTGCTTATGTATATGTAAATATACATAAATATATGCAAACATGCACAAATATGTATTTACATATATGTATATGTAAATGTGTATAGTCCAAACTCATGATTTCATCAGTGTGGGTAATTCCTAATGTGGAAGTTCTTTCCACTGACACAGATTGGCATATAACTTCATAGCTTGGTTTCTAAATTGCCTGGGGAGCAAGAGACTTAGTGACTTGCCCATGATTTGCAGCCAGTATAAGTCAGAGGTGGGACTAGAACCAAGGTCTTCCTAGCTTCAATGGTTTATCCATTGTACTGAGTCCCTCTATAAATATCTAACTGTAATTTATTGATGTATAACCCAATGATCTTGTATTTGGAAATGGATGATAGGAGTTCACATATTTGAAACCTTTGCTTTCAGGCAGACTAATCCTAGCCCATCCTAGATTCATGACAGCTCTGTTCCCCTAGACCTTCATGGAAGGCAGTATGTACCTCTTTTCAATGGCCTACTTCTTAGCTACCTTCATGGTAAGAAAATTCTTTCTGGAAGATAAATGTCACCTTGGGTTTGAGTTCCAACTCAGGCACTAACTAGTTTTTTCACTTGATTTTCCTCATCTTCAGTTTCTTTATCTATAAAACAAGACTAGACTAAATGATTTCTGAGATCCCTCCGAGACCCAACAATGCTGGGTATTATATAATCTAGAGTTGGTGCCAATTCGTAGTTGGAGGTTTTTCAGCTCAAAAACTGAAGTTCTATGAATAAGTGACTGGTGAGGGAGATGCTACAGAGAACCATCATGCAGCAGTCTTGAAATCAGGAAGGCCTGGATCACATCCTACCTCTAATACATAATGACTGTATGGCCCTGGGTAAGTCATTTAACCTCTCTGGTCAGCTCTTTGAGACCTTAAATTGCAGAATCTGCATTTTTTAAAAAGAGTTTTATTACCACAATCACAGAACTGGACAAAAAAAAAACTTCATTAAATCATATTCCTTCTAGGCACAGATATTGTTTCATAATTTGTAGCTTAGTGGTATCTCATAGCTATGTGCAGGTAGGAATGCTTTGGCTTAGATTTTGTTAGAAAGGAACTTGGAATAAAAATGCTTCAATGATACCCTGTCAGAGACAGTTTATCACCCAGCTCTACTTGTGGTGTCTTCCAGACTGTCAGTCAGATCAAGAAGTCCTAGAGAAAATGTATTTTTTGAAAAGTTACTAAGCATTAAATCATGGTACATGTTGTTTCTGGCAGAGGGATCATGCTGATCTAGCCATGACTTGCCTCTTGTAAATAACCAAGGACAGAATGACATAAAGATAGATTTTTTTTTTTCAATCTATAATCTTAAGGTAAAGAAAACAAAGTGGGAAATATTAAGGTTTGTGTGATTTTTTTGCACAGAACTTGCAAAGAAATATATTCCAGAAGTGAAAGGTTATTCTGTAATGTCCCTGCTCTGGGTGGCACAGTGTGACCCCACCAGCTTTGATTTTAGAACAGGTTGTCATTAGAGCACCAGGAAGGAAGCAGCTCGTATGTGAGTATACCACCCCCTGGTGGTGACTTATTAAAATGTCTGCTTTAATCTCATTTCAACAAGTTTTTATTTTCATAGAATCATGAAATTTTAGAGTAGGAAATAATGTTAGTAGGGGTGAATAAGCCCCTGTGGGCTATCAGCTTGAAAAATTTGGAAGTATCCACTCATTTTTTTTTGTAAGCAATTGGGGTTAAGTAACTTGCTCAAGGTTACACGGCCAGTTATTTCTGGGTGTGGTGCAAAGTGGAGCCCGGATTTGATCCCCACTGGACACTGGAGCTGGTGCTCTTACTCGCTGAGCCACCTGGCCTCCTCTCACTCATGATTTTTAACATTAAAGAAACTGGTATACTAAAAAAAAAAAAAAGACAAAAATGAGAGCACTTTAAAATGGAAAACAGATTTATGTTATTTGTTTGCATTTTTAACATTTAAATTCATATTTTAGTATTTAAATACAAGGATACTACCTTATTTTAAAATTTTGACTTTCATAAATCTTAGAAAAGAAAATTGCATTTATAAAATAAAGAATTATATTAATTTTAAACTCAATGAAATTAAAATATATAAAATCAAATAATTTTAAAAGATGGCAGTCACTGTTTGCTTTTTTAAATGCACGAAATTATGTATTTTTCCCGAATAATATAAAACCACTTGTCTTATATATTAAGTAGGTTACCATAGTCAGAAAGACCTGGGTTTAAGTCCTCCTTCTGACACATGCTGACTATGTGACCCTAGTCATAAACTCTTCCCTTATCCATAGATCTGACAGCTAAATTTTTGCTAACTCCCCTAATTTACCTAGAACATCACCCTTTATGTTTAAATTATTTATCTTTTTTAACTTTCCTTTGGTATTCAGTGTGAGATGTTGGTCTATGCCTAGTTTTTGCCAAATTGCTCTTCAGTTTTCCCAACAATTTTTGTCTAATGGTGAGTTCTTGTCTCAAAAGTTTGCCATTCTGGGTTTATCAGATTTCTGGTCTTTCACTACTGTGTATTATGTACCCAATCTGTTCCATTGATCCTTCCCTGTCAGTGCCCCAGGCAGTAATTTGTAAATTGCAGAATACTGAATGATCTGCCTGCATTGGTAGATGTTCCTCCATGGTGGTTTCCCATGCCCCTGAAACGATGGGGTCTATGCACTTAAGACTTTTTGGAGCTCATATATGTGAATGATATGTGCAATATTACAAACATTTTTTTAAGTGCCAAATATATGCAGATCAATATGCTAGGCATTGGGGGAACTACCAAGCTAACAAAACACAGTCCCAGACATCAAGGAGACCGCAGTCCAGAATCAGGATGAGATGCAGACACAGAGTGTTATATAATACATGAAGGGAAAGGAAACCTCAGCACTTTACAAATACCATCTTATATGATATTATCAGTAGAGGAGGGATGGTCAGAGAGCACTTCCTGGTGGAGTTTACTTTTAAAGTTAGGTTTTAAGGAATGAGTAGGAATTCAAAAGGAAAAGAGAAGGAGAGAGGGTGTTCCTAGCAAAGGAACTAGCCTGTGCAAAAAAACCAAGAATGTGGAAGAACACAATTCATATTCAAGAGGCAGAGGAATGACCCATTTGGGTGGAGCATGAGAGGAGAGTGATAAAAGATGAGCCCAGAAAGGTAGAATGGCCTCCAGGAGTGGCATGCTAGCAACCAACTACTTATTTGTTTAATAAACAACATATTGTTTATTATCTTATATATAATTATTATATATTATCTAGTAAATAACATTGTTTAATAAAATAAATTGATTAGTATTAGTTCCAAACCTAAAATACTTTCAAACTCATATATATATATATATACTTTCCTAAATGAATATTAACATGATAAGGATCACATTTGCTCAGTATTGATACCAAGGCTAAGGTCCATAGTATCTTAGAACATTAGCGATGTAAGTGCTCTTGGACATAGTCTAGTCCAATATCCATTTTATATGACATTCTGGAATTGAATTGAATTGGTCCTCGAATTGATGCCCAGTTAGGACCTAAGGGATAAAGTGATGCCAAGGAAGGAGCTTCATTTTAAGACTGCCCATTTCTGTTTCTGGAGTCATACAATTACTGACTTCGAGGGGGTGTAGAGAATAGAGAGAGTGCTAGACTTGACATTTGGAAGACCTGAGTTCAAATATTACCGTAGATACTGAATAACTGTGTGGTCCTAGGTGATTACTTAACCTTTTCAGCCTCTGTTTCTTTATCTATAAAATAGGGCTATTGCTATAATAGCACCTACATGCAAGGTGCTATTATATGAAATGATATTTTAAATAAGATAATCTAACTTAAAATGAGATAATATTTTTGAAGTGCTTTGTAAACCTTAAAATACTGTATAAATGTTAGCTATCAGTATTAGTACTTTACAAGCTCACTTTGCCTAAACCTACATCCCCACTGTGACTGCTCTCACTCCAACAATTTCTTCTAGTATCTCAAGTGTACTCACATGAGTGAACAAGTAGGTGGAAGAAGTAGGCAATAGTTGAATGGAGGAGGTAGAATGAAAAAGTCTGACCCATTACAGATATTAGTCATTTATGGTTCTAAAGTTCATCATAACCAGCTGATATCCTGATATGTGGTGATCAGAACGGTGGCTGGCTACATTTCTCACTTAAAATTCCAACCTTATAATATGTTCCCATTTAGCCAAAATGATTGGGGAACATTGTGAGATGCAATCACTTCTCTATGCATGGTGCTAGGTCTTTCCTTAATCATAGTGCTTTCTTGTAGGAGTTCTAGATGTGTTGTTGAGTTATTTTTGATCGCATCCTACTCTTCATGACCCCATTTGAGGTTTTCTTGGCAAAGGTATTGGAGTGGTTTGTCACTTCCTTCTTTATAGATGTGCCATACACGAATGACTAATTTTCTTAAAATTAGACTATAGTAAAGTACAGTGCCATTGGCTTGATTTTAAACCTTGGAACCAATCACCAAGCATTTATTAATGTTCTACTATGTTCTATTAATATTAACGGCTTATTTTGTACTGTGATCAGTGCTGGTAAAACAACTACAAAGCCATAAAACAAACCTTACTCACAAAGAGCTTATGCTATAATGAGAAAACACCAGTATATATATGTACAAGATAAATTGGAAGCTATTTGACTCAGTTGGGTAGAGCTCTGGGCCTAGTTCAAATCTGAGTTCAAATGTGGCCTCAGACCCCTACTAGCTAAAGGGACTGAACAACCAACATCAACAATAGAATAAACATAAAGAGGATAAATCAAAGGAAGGCACTGTTGTTTGAGGGCATTATGAAGGACTTCATGGAGAAGGTAGTGGCTGAGCTGCCTCTCCACGGAAGCGAGGGATTCTGTGAGGCAGAGATGGGAAGGGCGTACATCCCAGGCACGGGGAATGGCCAGTGTCAAGGCATGGAGATGGTAGATGGAGTATCATGTGTTAAGGCCAGAGAGAAGGCAGTTTGTATGCATCACAGATAGTGGGAAGGAAAGTGATACTCATGGAGTCTTCAAAGATAGTTTGGGACCTGGTTTGAAATGCTTAAAACAAGGAGTAATTTATATCTGGTTTAGAGGCAGCTGGGAGTCACTAGAGTTTAGAAGAGGAGTGACATGGTCAGATCTGTGCTTAGGAAGATCACTTTGGTAGCAGAGGATGGAATAAAATGGGGAGAGATTTGGGGCAGGGAGACCAGTTAGAGAGGAGGCTGTTGAAATAATCTAGGTGAAAAGTGACGAGCACTTGAACTAAGATGGTAGCCGGATGAGTAAAGAGATAAGATACAAGAGATATTGTGGGTGTAGAAACAGCAAGATTGGGCAACTGATTGGACACAAAGGTCACAGATCCAGGAGGCTGGAAGGATGTAGGTGTCTCCAGGAGAAACCAGGAAGATCGGAAGCGGGGAGGGTCCTGGAGAAAAGGCAAAGCTTCCATTTTAGATGTGTTAAGTATGAGATTTGGGAAAAGGAGGTGAGAATATGAAATGATGCCTTGTTAAGGGATTGGGAAGAATAGAGGAAGAAGCTCACATTAAATAGCCTCATTTTCTCAGTGAAATAAGAGGAAGCAAATTGGAATTATCAATGCAAGGTTTGTAAGTGACTTTTGTCCCTAAACCCAATTCTTACTCTTTGAATGATTGGTGGCAGAAGACACTTTAAGAACTTGTACAATTACAATGACAAAAATAATGATAGCTTGAATTGTATAAACATTAGCATTTATAGAATGAGTGATAAATGTTAATTCACAAATAGTTTTGATCATAGCTTATACAGCCTTTTAAAGAAAATTCTGGTATTTTGATTAGTTCTTTGTTTGATTCTGGATAAATGGGAAGGTTTTTTCATTTGGTTTTTTTGGAGTGCACTGAATTGATTCCCAAAGGTAAGCACTTTGGATGCCTCTGACATCCATCACTTTGCTAGCCTCATTGATAAACAGAAGACAGGGTCATATGAGTGGGAACCAGCTGAGTGGCTAGTCTTTGGGCAGTAGTGTAAAGGAAAATCGATAGACCTATTTCATGTTACCATGATAGATGCTAAGCAACAATAGTCATAGCTTCCTCTCTCGATTCTTCTGTCCTCCACTTCTGTTAATCTTTTCCCACCTTTCATTTTTTCCCCTTTAGATGCAGACCTCAATCTGTAGCTTTCTTTTCCTTTTCTATTTTCTCCTTTGTTCTCCTACTCTCCCTCCCCCCTCCCTTCCATCAGAACAATTATATAAAACAAAATAGAAGATCAGAGAACTCAATGAATACTTTTAAAAGGTTGCCAGTAATCTTGTTTGGCTTCCCACCACCTACACTCCCAGGACTTGCTTTTCTTTAGCTTATTCTCTTCTTTGAGAGCAGAAACATAGTTTAACTTTATTGTGCAGTGCCTAGCTAGCACTGAGCCTTGAAAACTCAGATACTAACATTTCTACACTGATTTGTTCATGTCATTGGAGGCAAATATAGGAGCGGAGAAGCAAGACAGAATAATAACCTGAAGGTGTAGCTGCTGGTGATTTCTTAAATGATTGGGGTCTGGAGAATAAGTCAATACCTCTGACTAATCATCTTCCTGTCCTTGACAGCGGAATGTTCTATGATGGGAACCATACATATCTTATCGAGCCAGAAGAAAATAACACCTCCCAGGTATGCTTCACTCCCGTTAGTCCAAGGGGAAGGCAGAGGTTTTATTGGTCAAAGGGAATAAATGATGCCAGCAGTTTTATGCATCTTCCTCCTTGCCCTTATAAAATCTTGATGTTGAATTTTAGGGAGGGAAGAGAAGGCAGGATTTAGGGGAACCTGGCCTGTGAGAATATATTACCAGGAGGGCTTCTGAAGCCACCAGTCTATAAGACCAGACATATTGTCTCTTTGAGGCTTCCTGAGATCTCTTCTCTCTGTATCACCCTATGTTTTCCCCAGATACCACTCTCCCTACCCAAAGTTGCTCATATTTAAAGTCTTTTTAATTATTATTTTTTATTTAACAAGAATCTATTTGTCTGTGCCTCTCATGCCCAACCTCCTGTTTCCACTGGGAAAAAAAAACCCAAAATAAAACAAAAACAAAACACTCTTAACTGATGTGTTTAGAGCAAAACAAAATTCCACATTGGCCGTATCCAAAAAATATGTCATTTAGCACCCTGAGTCTATCACCTCTCCCTCTGTCCAGAGATGAATAGCATTGTTTCCTATTAAAATCTAAGGGTAGAAATGGCCCGGGATTCTTATGGCATCCTCTTCTTTTCCTTCATTATAACAGATCTCCTTATCCATAATTAGATAAATATTGAGTTTATATCATTGACTATAGATAAAAACAGAACCCATTGACATGATGGAAAGTCAAACATGTTTCCTTGAATCCTGCAGTATTGTTCAAATGACTTAGTCAAGCAAAATAATTGAGATGAGCCCACAAAGATTTTTCCATTCATTGGCAATCTTCTTTCCAAAACCACCTTAATAATATAAATTTTCCCCATCTGCCAGTTGCTCACTGCTTCACTATTTGGTGCAGTAATGCATCTTTGAGGTGATTTCACAGATGCCTCTTGACCATGATGCTCATTCAGTGGCATCAAATTCTTAATAATCAGTATCATGAATAAATGAATGAAGGAAAAAGGAATTCTTTCTAAAGCCACTGATTATTCTTGGAGGAGAAAAGTGCTGTGCTTTCTGTTTTCACCTCCCTTTGTATGACGCTTTGATTTTAGTACAATTTTTGCTTGGGACATCGATCATTTCCTTTGGAGCGTTAGCCAGCTCTGGTGCATATATTTCTTTGGGAAAGGGGCTCTCTTGAAAAGCCAAGTCTTAAAGTGAAGTTGTTCAAGGATACATGGTTTAAGGCTGAGAAGAAATCACATAATCTGCAATGCAGTTCTTTTCTTTATCTAGTAGCGTGGGCCAGTGGAAGTATGCTGGACAAATTACCCAAAAGTCAATGGGCCAAAACCGTCTTCTATTAGGGCAACTAGATGGCACATTGGATGGACCCCTGGGCTTGGAGTCAAGAAGATATTAGTTCAAATCTAGCCTTAGACATTTGCTAATGGGCAAGTCACTTAATCTTTCTTGCCTCAGTTTCCTTATTTTTTAAATGAGGGAATTAGTCTTGATGACCTCTAAATTTCTTTCCTGCTTTAAATCCTGTGATTTTATGATTTCCAGTTAACTTTTCCATGTAATCAGATAGATCAACTCATTTGTTTTCAGTGCTATAGCACCCATGTTATTGGAGTTTGGGCTTCCAAGGAACAAAGCTCTAGATGAAGTCACAGGACCTGGTTTGAGTCTTGGCCCTGACACCCAAACCTCTGAGACTTTGGGCAGTCCCTCATTGCTCTGAGTCTCCGCTCCTTCATTTGCAAAGTGAGTGGGTTGGACTAGATCACCTTTGAGGTCTCTTCCAATTCTGTACCTAAATTCTGTCCTCCTGAGGTTAGTCAAGGACTCTTCCCTCTTATATAATGACATGCTTGCAAAATGCTGTTCTCATGTTAACCCCATAAGGTAGATAGTACCAATATTATTACCTCTAATTTTACAGATGGGGAAACTGAGGCCAAGAACAGTTAATTGAGTGGCCTGTGGCTTCATAACTCATAAGTACTTACTTATCATGTCCTTATTTATCAGTCCAAGCAGAGATTTGAATTCAGATTTCTCAATTCCAGGTCCAGACCTCTTTCCACGATGCCACATTTCCCCCAAATAATTAATACTAATAATCAGTAATTTGTATGGTACTTTATAGTTTATTACTTAACCTTGTGGTGATAGACAAGACTGTTGGAGTACAGAGAGGAGGATGGATGATGGCTCATTTCCCCTCAAGACCAAGACTGGGAATAGAATGAAAGCATGATGTTTCTAAATATATCTGGTTTTACAGCCAATAGATGGGATTGCCTGAGGCTGTGAGATGTTTTGTTTTCTATGCTTAAACTGTGCTGATTTGTGTTATTTCAGGAGGACTTCCATTTCCATTCAGTTTACAAATCCAAACTGTTTGAATTTCCCTTGGATGACCTGCCATCTGGTATGATTCCCATCTGCTCACTTTTTAAAAAGTTCTTTATTATTTCATTTCAGTGCCTTGGAACTACTCTGCATGAAAAATGTTGTTAGCCCTTAGTTGTTTATGAGAGTTTCACATGCAGAGTCATGCTGAAGTGTGAAGGAAAATACAAATTTCCTTTATCTTTATAATGTATTGGCTGGGGGAAAGTGTATCCTGGGCAAACTGAGGGAAACCTCTTTTTAAATTAGATTCCATGCAAACTAGCAGTAGAGATGCCCAATTAGAGCAAGATTGGTTTGTAGCAGTGTATCATTTTAAATGTTCAAATCTGATAAGTTAAAAAATTGGAGTAGGATGCAAAAATGGTCAATGCTTCTCATCTACAGTTAGAATTCTAAGAATTCTCCCCCTCCTTGCCATACTTTTGCCTATTTCACTAATACCTTACACCTAATTTTCTCTTTCTGGGAGCAAGAGGATCCCCTAGACATCCAAAGTTTTAAGTTACCTAGTTTGGAAATGGCATCTTCCTGCCTTCAACCACCTAGTCGCCCATGATTGAGCAGTGGATCAATGCAATGCATCCTGGGAGAGGCCTGTGACATAGTGGGAAAAGCCCAGGACTTGGAATCAAAAAACCTGCTTCTGTCACCAGCCAGCTATGTGACCTCAAACAAACTAATTAACCTTTCTGGACTTGTTTCTTCACCAGTTAAATGAGAGCATTAGAATATGTTTCCTTACATCTCTCTGATTCTGTGATTTCTTGATCCTGTTACCAAGAGATACTGGAATATATACCCTCACAAAATAAAAGAACCCCTTTGAAGGATGTGCAAATGAGAAGAGTCAGCTGGTTAATGAGGGACCTCTGTGAATGTACATTTATCATCTTCCCACACAGAGTCCTTCTTATGGGAGGAGAATTAGTAATAACCATGAAACATGAAACAAGAAATAGGCCTGAAAACAAAGGTGTGATTTAATAAGTATTCCAGGGAGTACTATCTATTAGCTAAAGCAGTAATGACATAGGACTAATGGTCCAAGTAATTAATGACATTCTTCCCTCCTCTGGTACTATTGGACTACAGACTTGCTAAAAGATACCCTATAATTTCTCATTGTCACCCAGGGTTCTTTTAAAGCAGATATTCTGTGTGATAATTTAGTAGTCCTGTCATTTATTAATGTCTATCAAACCATTCCCTCATCAGAAACTTGTCTCTGGATGAGTTTAATTTCTAGGCGCTCCCTTCCCATTTTTCCTTTTCTTTGGCATCCTATTGTTTTCTTCTCATTTCTGAGTTTGCCCCTCTTAGAAAGGTGGGATGCATTAAGGTAGCCCTTCATCTCCTCAGAAGTTTGGATAAACATTTGTCAGTTAAGAGGAAGAGAAGTTTGTATACATTTCAGCAAATGTTGGTTTAGAAGAAGCACAGAATCTACATTGATTAAGAAATTCTCTGAAAAGTAAATTTACTGCAATATGACAACCAACAGTATTCTACTTCTATATGATAATAAGAAGATTAAGGACATCCAATATGGCTCTATAGTCCCTATCTATACCAATACCTGAAAAAGAATTTCCTTTATCATGCTGCTGACAAGTGGTCATCTCGCCATTGGTTGAAGACTTCTAGGGTGGGGTAACTCATCATCTACCCTAGTCATCCATTCTGCTTTAATATATCCCCATTTGTTAGGGAGTTTTTCTAGACCGCAGTTCTAAATTTCTTTCTTTGCTACCATCTGGCCCTTTGACTCCAAATCATCCAAGGATCTTTTCACTACACCACAATACAGTTCATTATCAATAGTGAGGAACTACATGAAAAAAATATTCCAGCTGATGAACCCCTTCACAAATACAAGATGGGGTAAACACAGCTAGACAGCAGTGCTTCTGAAAAAGATCTGGGCGCCTTAGTGAACACAAGCTCACTTGGCCCCAGTTCTGTTTTTAGGGACAAAGATCCCTCTTCTCTATGACAGGTTTTTAAATACTTGAAGATAATGACTCTGCTAAGTCTTCTCTTCTTCAGGCTAAAAATCCTCTGTTCTTTCAACCAATTGTCATAGAATATAAACTCAAGGTTGTTCAACATCCTAGGTGCCCTTCTCTGGCCACTTCCCAGCTTATCAATGTTCTTCCTATCATGAGGTGCCCAGAACTAAACATAATACTGGACCTCAGTTTCCTTACCTGTAAAAAGAAGGGATTGGAGAAGATGAACAATATCCCTTCTAAGGCTAGATTGATGACCCTAGAAGAGCATTAGAGAAAGGCAAGATAAAATCTAACTATTTCAGCATCATTAATTAATGTGACTTGGACACCTGGAATATAATATTAGATCAATATATGGTATTTCTTATAGTTCTGACATATTTTCATAAGTAAATAGACAGATTTCTTCATATACTGCCCAAATGGTAAACTTAACCAGGAAGATATTTTGGCAAATATACTTAAAAGGAACCTTGAGGCTTTAACTTTTTCATATTCTGAGAAGAAATGTTCTTATTCTGAGTAGAAATTTCTTTTTTTTAATTCTTTATTCTGAGTATTCACTACTTTTTTTTGGCGAATATTTGCCTGAATAGTTCAGAATTCTCTTAGTTACATAGATTGAATGTTTAGTGTGATTGTTTTCCATAAACATGGTACATAAATATATGTTTAAAAAATAAAATTAGCCCCAGCCAGGTTTGTGGTATGAACTCAGTCAAACATTCAGTTCATTTACATGAATAGTGGAAATAATGATAATTGCAGAACATAGATGACATAGATAGCCCACCAAAGGGTTCCTTCATTCTGCTCATTGAACCATCAAGTTTTTAGAAGGTTTACAGCTCCACAGGGAAATGTATAATATTTCATCTATTCCAATACAAGTATTTTCCTATTTATATGCAAGATAAATAGTGAACTTTATATACATATATGTAGTCTATGTAGAACTCTGCCCTGAGAATGGCCTGTGGGTCTAGGGTTCCAAAGAGGTTAGGATAAATGAGTATTATGTTATTGGCAAAATTAGAGCTTGTTTGTTTTTTTTAAATCCAGAAATGTAATTTCTTTGCCAGAAACAGGATAAATGATCTGCAATTTGTGGTTTCAAAGTATGGAGAGATTAAGTGATTTGTGCATGGTCACATTGCCAGTATTTATTAGATGTGTGATTTAAACCTATATCTCTCTGATTCCAAAGTGGATCCTGCTTACTCTTGACTATGTCATGCTGACTTGTACAGTGCTAATACCCCTTCATCAACTGATTATTTGTGAATTTTTGATATGGTTACAGGTTATTCAAGTTCATTTTCTTCTCATGATTTCAGTTTCCTCTATCCATTTCACTACTCGTTAGGATAAATGGTGTTTGATGTCAAAAATTAAAATCACATTTTTTGCATAGTAGTGTCTGATGAAGAGGTGATGGCTGTTGGAGAGGTGAGCCAAAAATATTGGGGTAAAATTAAGATCTGAGAAATTGTTGTAGATTTTCTTTATGATCTCCAAGGCTGTCATTATCATGGAACAGTCAATGTCTGGTCCTGCTTCTTTGACTGTTGTTGGTGGAAGGACTGGAATTGAAGTCAGGACCTTGTACCTCTCACACTACCTTTGTGATCTTGGGCAAATAACTTAATCTTTCCAGATATCAGTTCTTCATCTATAAAATGAGGGGCTCAGCATCCTCTAAAGGCAGACCCTTTGAGCTCTAAATCTGTCATTTTATGAATGGGTTTGCTACCATCAGCTGCATGGTTGTTGTAGAATTACCAAGTGTTAGAAGAGCTAATAACTTAGTGTAGCAATATAGAAGTTTGGGCACACCTATAATAGTTGGTAAAATCTAATTTGTTTTAATGTATTTCAGAATTTCAACAAATGAACATCACTTCTCCAAAGTTCATTGTGAAACCAAGACTAAAAAGGAGTAAAAGGCAGGTAGGCATGTGCCAATACATATAATTACCTTGGCAACTGCTGATTTTGTGAACTCAAACCAAGTCTCTGGGAGATAAGTGAGTACTTGTTGGTCCATGTGTTTAACAATGGTAAACAAAGATGCTACTATGAGAATGCTTAAACAATACTGTTTGGTAATAACTGTGATGATGGTGATGATAGAAGAGAAGGAGAAGGAGAAGAAATCACGGAAATGTAGGATTTTAGGAATTGTAAGAGACTTCAGTGGCCATCTCATAGGGGAATCCAGACGACAGCATACCAAACAAGTGGTCTTCCAGAGTCCTAAGAACCTCTGAAGGAGAGGAATCTCAAAATGATTTCTGCAAGATTGCAAATCATGCAGTTGGGAGATCTAGGCTGAAGAATTCATAGTCTGACTCTAAATCCTGGAGTCATACTAAGGGAAGTCTCATTTCTGGAGCCTCACTTCAAATTCTGACCTCCTTCTTCCAAAAAAAGTTGGGAGATGGGAATTATGAGTTGAGATTAGTGGTGTCACCAAAACACTCCCTACTGCAGTGATGATTATGAGTCTCAGTCAGAAACAATAATAGGATTTTTTTATTCTGTCATCTTGGAGCTCTGTTCTGGTCTACATAATGAGTTCTGCCTAGCTGGTATTTATATCTCTGTTGCACCTTGACCTTGAGAATGCGCATTGGGACCTCAAGTTATCTCATTAGGCCTTATTGATGTCCAGTAAAGAAGGCCAGAATTTAAACCTAGTGAATAAGATCTTACATTTAATGGTCTTTGGAGGGAAGTAGAATTGGGGAAATGCATTCCTAGTAAGACTAAACAAGGTAGAGAGAAAAATTGGAATAAATCAAAATAATAATAGCAGTGAACATGTATGTATTTTGAAGTCGCTAAAGCCAACATATCATCTGATCCTCACGACAGCCCAGTGAGGTACAGAGAGTATCACCCTCATTGTGTAGATACGGAGATTGTGGTTCAGGAAGGTTAACGAACTTGGTGATCACACAGCTAGTGACAACCAAAGGTAGAACTCATGTTTCTCTTGACTCAGAGTTCAACACTTTCCACAATACCATGCTTCCTTTCTAAGATGGAGGCAAAACTGCCATCATGAAATTTTAAAATTGGAAGGAAGCTTAGAGAGCATTGGATCCAGCCCCTTCATTTTTATACATGAGGACACTGGGGTTTCAAAAGGTAAGGCTTGTTCAAATCACCCAGCCAGCTACTGGCAAAGCTTGGCCTACAACTTAGGTTGCTGATTTAGAGGAAGAAATTGCTCATTTTCTGGAGTTCATGAGATCATAAATTAATAGCTGTAAATCGAAACTCTTCATTTTACAGATGAGGACATTGAGGTAATCTGACTTGTTGAGACATTACAAAGGTAATGCAAAGCATATTGGACATACCTCCCACCATCATTAAAAATGAGATAACTAAAAGTTACAAGGACAGGCCACTTTATTAACTTGTCATGTCCCAGCCCCACCTCCCACAAAAATAATTCTATATAATTAGAAAGAAGCTTTTCTATGAGCCTTCTGAAAACCAAATTTTTTGAGGAATTCCATCTGACTGTATTTAAATGTTAATCTTTTGTTTTCAGTCCTAGAAGTTCTATCTACATTTCTCTATTCATTTTAAATCATTATTTCTTCTAACATTTACCTACACAACCTGAATTGGCTTTGGTTTTGTTATCAATATTGAGAGGAAAAGAGTAATTATGAAAATTAATGAGTTCATATACATTATGCCTGTTGAACTTTCCAGGTGGAAGACTGCATGAATTAATATGATTTTCTTATTCTAATACACAAATGATTACTGTGTTCATTCTCTTGATATTACATGGTATATACACAATCTTTGGCTCTGAATAGAAGAAAAACTTATAAAAAAGACCCCCCCCCTAAAAAAGACCACATTATCACTTCCTGTTTGTTTCTCCCATATTCATGTTGTTCTATAGGTAATTTTTCCCAAGGCTTATTTAGAAAGCTGGGTTAAGAAAAAATTGTCATCTTGGCATTTGGGACCCTCTACAGCATGGCGCCATCTTGTTTTCTCCGCTGTGTCCTACTGTTCTCTTTAGAACATAAACTTCTTGTCAGCAGAGACTGTCTTTGTATCCCTAGCCCCTGGCTTAGTGCCTGATGCACTAGGTACTTAATAAATGCTTGTTAATGGATTGATTTATGGTACCCTGTGTACCAGCTGAGCTGGACCACTAACCATTCCCTGTGCTTTGGTTTGCTGCCTCTGCTCATACTGTTCTTTAAGCCTGGCCTACTGTCTTTGATCCTCATCCTCCATCCAGTGAGTTCTCAGCCTTACTTAATAGCCCAGCTCCCATGCCACTCCCTCTGAGATTTCCTGGATATTCACTCCAGCCCTTCCCTTACTAGTGCTAGTAATAGTATGTCCTCCCTCAGAGCTCATCTAGTACCATGCTGATTCTTGTCTAATGGATGGACTTAGTTACTGTTCAACTGTTTTTAATCATGTCCTACTCTTCATGACCCCATTTGGAGTTTTCTTGGCAAATATTCTGGAGTGGCTTGACAGTTCCTTCTTCAACTCACTTTACAGATGAGGAAACTGAGGCAAACAAGTTAAGTGTATGAGGCTGGATTTGAACTGGGGAAGATGAGTGTTCCTGACTCCAGGTGTTCACCCTGTGCACTATGGTGCCACCTAGCTGCCCCACTTAGTATCTATCATATGGCAGTAGGGTGATTTTTGTGTCTGAATCCTATCCCCTTATTAGACAACAATCTCCATCTCCCACCAGAGTCAATGTTCTGAGTATAGTATAGGTATTTAATAAATGTTTGTTGTTGTTTAATGTTTTTGCAGCTTCGTCGGCATCCACGCAATGTAGAAGAGGAAACAAAGTACGTTGAACTGATGATAGTGAATGATCACTTAATGGTAGGACTTATTCTTCATTTGAAACTCATGCATGTTCTAGGGTAGGGATGGTGACAAGTCCTGTGTAGGCTAGAAGTGAAGCCCTGCCTGTTGTAACTAAAGAGGGTGCTGAAGATGGGCAGTGTGTAACCCCAGTCCTACATTCTCCAGCAATAAAAGGCAAGTTCAACTATGCTCCAAAATGGAAGTAAACACTAGCCACATTGAATGTAACATCATGGCTGTAACCATGGTCATGGTATGTGACATCATGAATATAATAGAAATAGCACTGAATTTGAAGTCAGAAGATCTAGGTTTCAGTTTCTGCCACTCATTGTGACCTTAGTCAAATCATTTCACCTTGATGTAAATAAGGGGATAAACTCACTGATCCTAAAGATCCCTCCCACATCTAAATCCTAAAACTATTTCAGATGGGCTTGAGTATAATTAGTGCTGATATATGCATTTCCTTTAACATTAGATTGAAAAAAATTTTGTTGTTGTTCAGTTGTGTCTGGCTCTTTGTGATGCCATTGGGGGTTTTCTTGGCAAAGATACTGGAGAAGTTGGCCATTTCTTTTTCCAGATCATTTTGCAGATGAGAAAATTGAGGTAAAGAGGGTTAAGTGCCTTGCCCAGGGTCATGTAGCTAAGTCCCTGAGCCCAGATTTGAACTCATGAAGATGAGTCTTCCTCACTCCAAGCCCATTACTCTATCCATTGTGCCACCTAGCTGCCCTAAATAAAATAATACTTCAATATTTAAATGCATCTTCAACCTCATAGTTTCACATGAAATAAAATAATACTTCAGAATTTAAACAGATCTTCATTCTCATAATTTCACGTACTCCCTCCATCAGGGCAATTTGCAAACCCATCGTTGTCTTTTGGTTTTGTGCAATTCTTTTCCATCCTTTTTTCCAAAAATTCCCCATGGCATATCTACCAGACATATTGGAGACATTTTGTAGGTAGGATTTAGGGTGTCAATGTAGGTAGAATTTAGGGTGTCCATCTGCTGTTGTTTTTTCTTGCTATATGACTGGACCATCTCCCTTCATATAGTCATCATATGCTCCCTTGAAAATATCCCTTATATCTCTTTTTGCCAAGACGTTGTTATAGGAAGTATGTTTTCTATTTTTTCCCACACGTGTCTTTCCATTACTCTTTAGGTCATGTACAACTTTGATTCTTTGGAGAATATTATATTCTAATATATACATACATTATTATCACAATACAATATTTGTGTTGAAAAGATGGGTTTTGTAGCAGCCTACCATTGTTAAATGTGTTTCATAGTTTCCTCCTACTAGTTCTGGACCCAGCTCATTGTTCACACGCAGGATGTGCCATACATACATACATACACACATATTTAGTGATATATTAATTCAATGGACTGGCTATTCAGCTTTGTGTCATAGTCAGGACAATCGGTGTTTTTCCTGTGTGGATTGTCGGACCAATTTCTTTTGAATACCACAGATCTCATTGAGGAGGTCTGGATGCAATCAGCATAATACCATGTGCAAATAGGACTCTTAGGAAGACCTCACCATCTACAGGGAGTTCCACTTCTGTCTCTACCTTATACAAAATAATCTTGACAGCGGTGATCTTTGTGGAGCATACACATCCCTGTTTTATGCCTTTCTTGATATTAACAAGCAGTAGGATGTTGAATGGGATTATTGTTCTGTGATGTCACTTAATGAGGGACTTTATGTGAACTTAGCATCTATATGAGAGATTCATTGTTGGAAGAGAGCTGTTGATATTTTATTTTTCTCTGTTGAGTCAAATGCAGTTTTTGCCATCCACAAATAATAAATACCATACTATCTCATATTCTCTGCACCTTCTGGATATTCACATGACTGTGTGGTTTGTTGTAGCAAAACTGTTGGTGAAAGCCTATCCATTCTTTTCTCCCATTTTCTACCAAAAATACTCAATATGTGTGTATAGTTCATTCTCATAGTTGTGAAGGTGACCAAGTAGAAATATGAGTCAGTGGTTACTGATGTCTTCATGATCATCTTTTTAGGAAATTAGTATTATATACAATTTCTCCCATTCTTTGGTGTCTATCTCCTCTTCCCTGATATACCTTGTAATATGACCCCTTAGCATCTTGAAGCACCCAGCGTGATTCTTCAGCACGTTCTTGATCTGATCTCCCTTCTCTTTCTGAATGTCTTGAGTGCCATATAAACTTCCTCATATAACATCTTAGGGATTAAGAACTACTTGAGGTCTTCCTCTGGGTCAATGCTTCTTAACCACCTGGGGTCCATCTGTGGACAGATTTCGAGGCGTCCATGAACTTGATTGTGAAAGCTTCAATGATTTTAAACATTACTCTGAGATATCATAGGTTTCACTAGAATGCAAAAGGGATGTATAAGAAAAAGCTAACTCTTATAACTGAGTATTTTTCTATTTTGTGGTTGCAGTGCAAAATTCAGACTCTCTATTTGTCATTTTGTCATTCTTGCTGTATGACTGATCCATCTCCTTTTCTGATTGTACATTTCCTTGAAGATATCTCATGTCATTTCTTATATAGAAATCATCTTAGGAAATAATTTGAAGCCCTATTTGTTCCCACTATGTATCCCTCCAGTGGGGCAGCGAGGTGGCTCAGTGGATAGATCTCCAAGCCTGGAGTCAGGAAGACTCATTTTCCTGAGTTCAAATCTGGCCTCAGACACTTATTAGCTGTGTGACCCTGGGCAAGTCACTAACCCTGTTTGTCTTAGTTCCTCATCTATAAAAAGAGCTAGAGAAGGAAATGGCCACTCCAGGATCGAAAACCCCAAACGGGGTCACAAAGAGTCAGATATGACTAAAACAACCGAACAATGACAAAGACATCTCAGCATTTCCCACTGGGCCAAATGCAGTGATTCCATTTTCAACAATAATGAAAATACATGTAGAACTGCTAACATGTCTGGTCCATATTGTCTCTTTCCTTGCTGCCATTTTCATCATTGGATGCATTTGCTGTTTGAAACGTTACCGCTCCATTTGGGCTCGCCAGGTTCTCTATAGATTTGTCTCCTTTCATTGCTATGCACTGGTTTGTGAAGTGATGTTGCTTAGGATTTTACGCTACCCTTCTCAATCGTGTTTTACAGCTGAGTTTGTATTCTAAACTGATGTCGCCCTTGGCTGCCATCATGCTGTGATGACATGAAGTGTTTGACGGCTAAGGGGGTTTGGAGACTTTTTTGGCCTCCTCACTTGGCAGCTTTTTCTATTGTTTTAAGCTTTTGTAGGAATTAGTGATGAGTTATATAAGTATCTTTGCCATCTTCCATTCCCATGATTTGACTTTGATGGCTTATTTAAATAGGTACAGTTGAACATGTTGCTGTTGTACATAGTACCTTCTTCTCACCTTTATTCTCTCTTTTTTCCTGATCCGATGTCGACTTTAACTTTTGATCTGACTGTATGCAGATAGCTGTCCCTGAAGTGACTGCCACATCAGTAACCAATGACTTCCCATATGTTAAAATACAGTTCATTTCATTGTGTGTGTGTTTGTGTGTGTGTGTGTGTGTGTTGATATTTGGTGCTCACCATATCCAGTTGCTTTTGACTTTCTTCTGGAAGTGTTTATAATACATGCCCAAGAGACTTCTGAGTATTTACAAGAATTTAGCCTCTGAGCCATATTTTCCAACATTATACTTTTTGCTGTCTTCCCGTGTGCCCCTCTTCGTATTGAAGTCTCTTAGTATAAAGCATACACCGGCCTGGTGTGAAGGATCTTATTAAATTCTTTCAAGTATTTCTTTGCTTCTTCTGCAACAGCTGTTGGTTCTTAATCTGCAATTATCTCCGTGGTGGTCTTTTTTTATTACGATTTTGCTTCTCCCAGGAGAACCTGTGAGCCATCTTTCGACTGAGTTGCAATTTCCTTTTGTCTTCTGGCTTTATTGTGAGAATATTTATATTGACATCATTCAGTTTTACCAGTATTATGTCAATCCATTGTTCACTGTACAAAGCTTTCACATTTAGAATGCCATCAGCTAAGTTAATGTTTATAGATGGTCTGAAATTATAGCTCCCCTTCCTATCCTTCTATCAATGTGTGCAGAAAAGCAAAGGGATACACAGGATTGAAGGCTAGTTTGTCTAATTTTCAAGAAATATTCAACAATATACACATTTCTGAATGTCACCTGATGAATTCATGTATGGGTGTATTGATTCACTGTGAGAATATGGATTAAAATTTTGGAATTAAAGGGAAATATTTTTTGCTGGTGAACTTCATAGAACAACTTTCTCACACACATACACACGCACATACACATACACACTTTAGAATGTAAGTTCTCTGAGGGCAGGGACTGTTTTACTTTTAACTTTTTATCCTCAGGGATTAGCATAGTATTGCTATAGGGAGTACCCAGATCTTCTCAGCATTTGGTAGTCTTAGAAAGTTTCCTAGGAAACCAAGAGCTTTAATGACTTGTGTCAGAGCCAGGACTCACATCCAGGTCCTTCTGGCTTTGATTCCAGCTCTCATCCCATGATCCCACACTGTCCCATGTAGATTTGCCAAGAATTTTATTTATTTATTTTTTGTCTGATGATTACATTGATATGATGAACTCTTATTGTGGAAACTACTCCCATCAACACAGATGAACAATTCATCTGTAATTTATATTATGTACAATAATATGCCATTTATATTATATGTATTTACATAATTAGAGAAATGCCTGGGACCCTGAGGGTTTAGATAATTTGCACAGGTTTACATGGCTAGGATATACCGTAGGTCGAGCTTAACACATGTTTTCTTCACTCCAGAGCTGGCCCTCTATCCACTACATAATACTACTCCTGATTTTGATATTATAACTTTTAAAGACAGTATAACTTCTGACTGCTTTAAAAATATGCTTTAAAAAATCAAAGAGTGGTTATTCCTACTAGTGTGGGATTGTTCCCTGAGATAACTAGGAAACATTTCTGGGATCTTCAGATCAGCCTTCTGTCCCAGTCATAGCCATTTATCAGTTATAGGACCTTAGAAATAGAAGGATAGAGATCATCTCATACAATCCTTTTTTTACAGATGAGGAAATCAAGGCAAAATGCGTCACCCCATGTCCCACAGTCACAAAAGTAGGACTAGACCCCTACTCTCTTGAAATATTGACCTAGTGCCTACTTTTCACTGACCCAGGATTTCTCTGTTCTGGGGGGGGGGGAAGAATGTATTCTAGAAATCTAGTTTAAAATGCATCAGTACCATAATTTCTAATCATATTCATGTTTTCTGGCTTGACTTCAGAAACTCTTCCTTTATTTTCTTTCATTTTCAGTTTAAAAAACATCGGCTCTCGGTAATGCATACAAATACCTATGCTAAATCCGTGGTGAACATGGCAGATTTAGTAAGTATAAATCCAGTTAAATGGTATTCTCAGTAAGTTCTAAATCATGCTTTGCTAATGATGCAAATAATATATCTTGTTCTTTCATACTGTAACTGATGTGGATGGCGGAGGTTTCAGATGAAGTCCTGTGCTTCTCTGAGGTCTCTGGTAACCTCTTAATAGGCTTTCTAAGCCCACATCTGTGACTGGAGAGATGATCAAGCCTGATGAGTTTATGTCTGTAATCCCTTCTGCAGATCCCACCCAGAATAAAGACAGGGGCTGATTCCCTTCCCAAAGGGCCACCCTAGAGACAGGGGCTAGTACCTAGACTTCGGGTTCATTTGTTCTCAGCTACCATGGCTCACCTCTAAGGTTCACATACCCATCATTTCTCCAAAATTTTTTCACAGCCATCATTGGGTAGAAATGATTTACCCTGGGATTCTTCACTATTCTAATATTCTTCAGGGAAGCTTTAGGTTACTCTCTCTGCTGCCTAAGATGCCAGCAAAGAGACACAGGTTGGTTCCCTTATTAACAATGTCAGGTCATGTCATAACAAGATCATTAACTATTGTTCCCTGGTGTGTGATTAATCATTGTGTTACTTTGGAGAAATATATGGGAATTAGAGAAAAGCTACGTCCCAATCCCCACCATTTCCCCCCCCTCAAAATCAGTAGAGAATCCCTTTCTACAGTCTCTCTCATCCTTCTTTCCACTCCATCCATTTAAAACTCAAGAGGCTTTCAACCTCTTAAAGGGCTTCCTCTAGACCTATTCATGTGTCCTTTGATATTACAACTTGTGTTCATTTTGTTAATATACTAGATCTATAAGGAACAACTAAAGACAAGGATTGTGTTGGTTGCCATGGAAACCTGGGCAGCTGACAACAAGTTCACCATATCTGAAAAACCGCTGACAACCCTACGTGAGTTCATGAAATATCGGAAGGATTTTATCAAAGAGAAAAGCGATGCCGTCCACCTTTTCTCGTATGTCATTTCACATCATGTTTTGCTGTTTTCTTTTGGCTGTTTCCTTTTGAATCCATTGCTATTGTGACTGAGGTGTATCTTTGCCCCTCTCCCCAATTAAATAATTAAGAATAACTCTGCCAAAGCTATATGGATAACTGAGATTGGGAGATTTAAATGCATAAAGTCTATTGTTTTTCTTGTAAGTCAAAGAGTCTTAAATTTCAGGATATTTTTAATGAATAGCAGACTTTCATTTTTGTGTGTACTTGTGTTCGTATTGCAAATGACCATCCCAATTCCTGACACATAGTAGGAGGTTAATAAATGCTTGCTGAATGATCTATTAACATTTATTTACTTTCATTTTTGCAGTTTCCACATAACTAGGATTTTACAAGAGTGGGTTCTCTGTGATATAACATCACACTTCTACCAAATATATTCTCTCACTAAGAGTATGACCTAAAGTACCTGCTATGAATCTTTTAAGCAACACAGGCTAGTGTTTTTCCTAAGCATGCCCACCTTCTGGTACTGCTATTGAAACTTCCCACTCAATACACAGTATTTGCAGGCCCATTTTGTATTTTTTCTTAATTTTCTGAAATTTTTCTTTTGATAGTGAAGTATCAACTTTTTCGTATCTATGATAATTAGGAATTGCCATAGAATTTATTCACTTAGTTATTCATTTGTTTGTTATGTATTTATCCATCCATCTGTTAATTGATTTGTGTTTTTATTCTTTTTTTTTTTTTTTTTGAGACTGGGTTTCACTATCTCACCCAGACCAGAAGTGCTACAATCATTCATGGACCCACCCTACTACTGATTGTGATAGAAGCTTTGACCTACTCTGTTTCTGACTTGGGCTATTTCATTCCTCATTAGGTAGTCAGTTGGCCGCCATGCTCTCAGGGGCACCATACTGGTGCCACACTTTCTGTGAATACATGATCAGCTTTAGTCCTGCTGCAGCTCAGAACTCCTAAAGTCCAGCCATCCACTAGCCTCTGCATAGAATTATCAGTGTGCACGACCATGCCTGGCCCTGTAAAATTTTTAAGAAATCATCTTCTAAAATCACCCAGAAAGAATTTCATGGGAAAGTGGGGGAGGAAATTCTAGGAGGTGTTCCTCTAATCGAAGATGTTCCTTTTAGTAGGTCCACTAGTGAATGATTTGTTCCTTTATGTGTGCATGCATAAAGATCCTTATCTCTCACAGGCTGATGCAGTGTAGAAATGGTGATTTGCCTCGAGTAAATAAATGTAGTAAATTAACATTTTGAGGTGCTGTGAAACTGTGGACAGTAAGCAATCTTTTGTCTGTTTGTTTCCTTTTCTAAAAGGGGAAGTCGATTTGAGAGTAGCCGAAGTGGGGCAGCTTATATTGGTGGGATTTGCTCGTTGCTGAAAGGAGGAGGAGTGAATGAAGTAGGTGTGCACGTCTGGATAATAGAAAGTGGTACAAAGGTCAAACAGCTTGCCACCATTTATAGCCTCATTGCAGAATAGTCCACAACTTGCAGATACCAAGTGACCTGTGTTCATTGCTCACTAGTATAGAACATTCAAAGGGGCTTAGTGTGGTGGATAGAAAGCTGGATTTGGAGTAAGGAAGAGCTGAATTCAAACTCTACCTCTTGACAAGTTAGAAGCTGTTTGACCTTGAGTAAGTGACTTCATCTCTCTGAAACTTCAGACTGATCTGTAAAGTTACAGATGCCATTTGTCCTGACACTTCACTGTGGAAATCATAGATCCTTGATGTATTGACATAGAGCATATCATCCCTTCAAGGACTAGAAGATAAAATAGGGAAACATTATGGAAAACAATTTCTGTTTGCATCATCCGTACTCTATGGGAGAATAGTCACTATGAGAAAAATATTCTACTTAATAATAGCCAACATTTATATAGTGCTTTAAGTGCTTTATAAGTATAATTTTGTTTGATTCTCACAATGACATATGTTATATAATAATACAATGGTAATATAATATTAACATTATATTATTACATAATAGCATATAATAATAACAACATGCTATTATTATGCCCATTTTACAGATGAGGAAATTGATGCAGACAAAGGTTGAATGACTTGCCCAGGGTCCCACAGTTAGCAGATGTCTGTGGAAGAATTTGAACTGACATATTCCTGACTCTAAGTCCAATGCTCTGTCCATTGAACCACTTAGCTGCCTACTTTTATAAATGATATAAAAAGTGAATAGGGAAAAAAAAAAGTATATGAAACTCCAGCTCTACCTATATTCAATAAAGCCTTGTTTATTCCTCAGAAATCCTTCAGAAAATGGAATCATTCTCTGGACGTTGTTGCTTTCTAACTAGCAGATTTGGAATTCACTGACCCCCAGAGAGTTTGGCCAGTTCTGAAGGAAAGCTTGACCTCTGGCTTTTCATCAGTACTCTCCAAAGGCAGTTTCTCTGGGTAATATGAGGCTGAAACAAGTAGACCAAGAGAATAGCTTCTAGAACCATTGGGAAGTCAAGTATAAATTATATATTTATGCTACTCCCCAGATCTGAAGAATGTTTTTTTTTTCTATTGACCAAGAATGAATTCTAATGCTGCTCTCAATCTCAGACTTCTTTATATTGCATTTGCATTGGGAGGCAATTGGGGGTTTTTTAGGGGAGCGAGTGACGGGATATTTTGAGTCCTGTTGTTTCCCGGTTGAGAATAGGCCAGTGAAGGACTCAAGGAGGATTTTCTCTACTCACTTCTTCCTGATAGCAGTCTAAAGGTCCCATTATGTTTTTATAGAAAAGCCAGAATTTTCGGTTAGAGACACATGTCACCTGGCTTCAGTTTTAGATTAAGGTACCAACCCCAATAGATCAAAGCCAGATCAAACAAGTGACATCTTACTGTTTTCTTCAGCACAGTGCTTGGTACGTAGTTGGTACATAATATACGCTCATTAAATTGAGTTCTTTTTGAATGCCCAGTATTCTATGCCAGCTGAATGTGTTGAGCCTGTGTTGAAGTAAATTCCTGAAATTTCCTTAAGCTTGATCATGTTCTGAGATTTTTTTTTTCTGGTCCAGTTTGATAAGAATGACGTTTTACACATTTTGTTGTTTGTTTGGTTTTTTCCAGTTTGGGAAAACGGATTTAATGGCAGTCACTCTTGCCCAGTCATTAGCACATAACCTTGGTATTTTCTCAGACAAAAGAAAATTAGTAAGTGGTAAGTTTTAGAAAGTTTATATATCAGTTTCAGTAAAGCATATATCTGTAACACTTTGCACATAACTTTGTTTGGAAGATACTTTTTTAATTTTTGCTTTTTGGAGGGAGGAAGGTAGGGCAATTGGGGTTAAGTGACTTGTCCAAGGTCACACAGCTAGTTAAGCGTTAAGTGTCTGAGGCTGAATTTGAACTCTGGTCCTCCTGACTCCAGGGCCTGTGCTCTATTCACTGCACCACCTAGCCTCCCTGGAATATACTTTTATACGCTGAAATTTGGTAATGAGATACTGAAATTCAGATGCCCACCTGAAAGCATTAGACATTGTGGAGTAAGTAACCAGGGGTAGGTCATGGTCTTTGGTAAAATAGAAATAATTAATATTTATGATGGTTGTGGAATAAAACAAAAAGTAAAATAAAATAAAATTTTGTTGAATAAAAATGCATGCCTACTATGTTGATAAGATGACAGAAGCAATGTGGAATCATAGATAGAGAGCTGGCCTTGAAACCAGAAAGAACTGAGTTTAAATCCTGCCTTTGCTACATATTGCCTGTGTGACCTTGGGCAAGTCACATAACCTCTAAGTATCTAGTCAACTCTCTCTGACTATAAGTTTCAGTGAAGGTGCTCACCTGCATTAGTAAAGGGAGTTTTCTCATCTGGGAGTTCTCTTTACCAATGAAATTGTAAATCTAGTCCCTGTTGATAAACCCTATAGAAAAGTAATAATAGAAGTGAATGGGGGTAAATTTAAGGGTAAACTAAGGTCAGGATGCTAATTTTCCAAAAATTGGATGGACTATCTTAGCTATGTGGTGTCAAAGCATGAAGTGTATGTTATACTTAAAAAAAATGAATTCATGGGGGTGGCTAGGTGGCTCAGTGAATAGAGCACTGTCACTGGAGTCAAGAGGACCTGAGTTCAAATCCAGCCTCAGACACTTAACACTTACTAGCCATGTGACCTTGGGCAAGTCACTTAACCCCAATTGCCCTGCCTTCCCCCCTACAAAAAGCAAAAAAAAAAAGTTTATATTTGTAAAGCTATTTAGTATGGAAATATCTGCAGACTAGGAATCATTAAGTACTTAGTTCAAAATTGAATGCATTTCTTACTTATTTTAAAATAAAGTTATTATTGTTCACAGAACCAGTAAAATAGCCATACCACAATTTGCATTTATCTATATTTAGCACATGTCTTTTCTGCCTTGGCCCAAAGGATGCTCCCCCCATCCCCACTCCCCACCCCAGTGCATAATTCTAATATTATCATGTTGTTGTGAAGCTGGTCACTCTAGGAGTATTTTGATTCTGTTTAACATTTTGTTGGGAATTTAAAATCTTTGGAAGAAAAGAAAAGGTTTCAATAGGACATATTTTTTGGAGGGGGGAGAGCAGGGCAATTGGAGTTAAGTGACTTGCTCAAGGTCACACGACTAGTAAATGTTAAGTGTCTGAGGCTGGATTTGAACTCAGGTCCTCCTGACTCCAGGGCTGGTGCTCTGGTTCCATCTACGATAATAACTTTATTTTAAAATAAGTAAGGAATGCATTCAGTTTTGAACTAAGTACTTAATGATTCCTAGTCTGCAGATATTTCCATGCTAAATAGCTTTACAAATATAAACTCTTTTTTCTTTTTGCTTCTTGGAGGGGGAAAGGCAGGGCAATTAGGGTTAAGTGACTTGCCCAAAGTCACTGTGCCACCTAGCTGCTCAATAGGACATTTTGAATGAATTTTTCTTTGATCAAGGTAAAGTGAATACTGAGGAAAAGATGGAATCATAAAACATCCCAGAGTACAGTGTCTTAGTGAATTGATTATTAGAAATGGGGGAGCGTATTTGAGGAGAGTTGCTATATGTTGTTTATAAGTTAGAAATGTCAGAAAAAAATGAATAACAGATAGTACTTTTTAAAAGATACTTTTGAGGAATGAGAATAAGCCAGAGATATGTATTTAAAGGAGAAAATCCTTTAATGTATCTACTTGAGATGTGTATTTATGGTTTTTTTTTAGGTGAGTGTAAGTGTGAGGACACATGGTCTGGATGCATAATGGGAGACACAGGGTAAGTGTTATCATTTTTTATTCTCTCACATATAAATGATAAAAAAAAATAATGCGATATCACTTTCTAGGTATGCTTTACCACTCAGAATTATGATACTTACTTACTAATCAGAATTAGGGTAACTCCAGACAAGACGCCTCACCATAGGTATTTATGGGAAATCGAATATTGTTTTCCTGAGCTTTGGTCCCATATGACCAACCTGTGTCTTAAGCCAAATATCTCAGAGTCTCCAACTCAAAAGAAACAACTTGTTTCTTCCAAACCTACCCGTCTATATCAAACTCCCCTGTTTCTGTGGAGAGCATCACCCAGGTTTGTAACCTCTGGCCCATCCTTGGCTCCCCATTTCATTCATCCACCATGTCTAGTCAATTGCCAATTCTACGTTCAAGACATTCTTCTAATGATCTGTCTCCTCTCTATTCACACTACCATCAATAGTCAAGGCTCACATCACCTCTTGCCTCAGCTATGGTAATTGCCTCCCACCTAGTCTCCATGACTCGTGCTGCCCCCCACTCCATTCCATGTTCCCCACTGGCACCAACATTATTTTCTTTAAATCTGCATTTAACCATGTCACCTCTTTCTTCAGCCAATTCTGGTAGCTGCCCATTTTTTCCAGTATAAAACGTAAAATGTTTGGTCTTTTAAAACTCTTTAAAACCCTTTGCAGCCTGACTCTAGGCTATTTTTCCACCCTCATTATCCACCTTCCTCCTTCCCACTCTCAGCAGTCCCTTAATAGTTGTCTTCTTTCTGCTCCTCACAAAAGGTCTTCCATCTCCCATCTCTGTACCTTTGAACTGACTGTTCCTCAGGCCTGGGATGCCATTCTTTTTTATAATCTCTGCCCCAAGGCACCCCTCGTGTCCTTTAAGATGCTCTTCAAGCATCACCATCTATATGAATTCTTTCCTGATGCTCTAAGCTCTAGAGCCTTCCCCTAATAACTTTATTTTAAATTTCTTTTTATTTAATTTGCATTTATCCTGAATATATTGATTTTCAAATATACTTCTGTTTGTGCACATTATCTCCCCACTAGGATAACCAACACAGAATTCAGTTTGAATCCAAAAAAGTTTAATGATAACCAGCCATGTGTGGGAGCACTGTGCTAGGCACTCTAGGGGGAGGAAATAAGTAGACTATTCGGTACCTGCTCTTATGTCTCTTATAGCCTATTTAGAGATAGAGAAGGAAGGAAGGAAAGAAATATGGAAGGAAGGAAGGAAAAAAGGAAGGAAAGAAGGAAGGAAGGAAGGAAGGAAGGAAGGAAGGAAGGAAGGAAGGAAGGAAGGAAGGAAGAAAGGAAGGAAGGAAGGAAGGAAGGAAGGAAGGAAGGAAGGAAGGAAGGAAGGAAGGAAGGAAGGAAGGAAGGAAGGAAGGAAAGGAAGGAAGTAAAGAAGGAAGGGAGGGAGGAAGGAAGGGAGGGAGGAAGGAAGAAAGGGAGGAAGGAAGAAAAGCAGGAAGGAAGAAAAGAAGGAAGGAAGGAAGGAAGGAAACAAGTATTTGTCAAGTTCTGTGCTTGACACAGAACACTGTGCTACCTAAGCACTGTACAAATATAGTATTATCTCATCTTGTCCTTACAACAATTCTAGGAGATAGGTACTGTTATTATCTGTCTTTTATAGGAAAGGAAGTTGAGGTAGGCAGAAGTTAAGTGATTTGCCCACAGTTACATAACTAGTAAGTACCTGAGACTGAATTTGAACTCAGATCTTCCTAAGTCTTTGGGCAGCTAGATGATGCAGTGGATAGAGTTCAGGCCCTGGAGTCATTCACTTAGACACTTACTAGCTGTGTGACCCTGGGTAAGTCACCCATTTGCCTCAGTTTCCTCATTTGTAAAATGAGTTGGAGAAGGAATTGGCAAACCACTCCAGTGTCTTTGTCAAGAAAACCCCAAAAGGGTCAGGAAGAGTGAGACAAAACTAATTAACTAAACAACAACACCAATTTCCTAACTCCAGGCCCAGCACTCTACCCACCATTGCCAGGAAGAGAAGAAAAGGCAAAAAGGTGATAGAAAAGATAACAGTAACAATAGTGGTCCCAGGATAGTTCACGTTCAATTGACAAATGATTAATAGACCCAGAAAGATCAATAAAGTGTGTAGGGATTTGAGAGACTTCTAATCTTCCAATTCAATCTCAGAAGCCTGTATTAAATGCCTACCTTGAGCAAAGACCTGTGTTGGCTGTTGGCACAGGTTACAAAGACAAAACAAATAATACATCCTGAAGAGTTTTCATTCTCCTGTGTACAGGGCTGAGGGGTGGGGAGGGGGGACAGGGACGGGCTGGGGAATGGGGTTGAAAAGGATAGCATATACGTAGTTAAGTGTTCAGTTGTTCAGTCATTTTTTAGGAGTGTCAGACTCTTTGTGACCCCATTTGGGATTTTCTTGGCAGATACTGTAGTGGTTTGTCATTTTCTTCTCCAGCTCATTTTACAGATGAGGAAACTGAGGCAAACAGGTTAAGTGACTTCCCCAGGGTCACACAGATAGTAAGTGCCTGAGACCAGTTTTGAGCTTAGGAAGATGCTGCCCTAGATAAATATAGATATATATATATGTATGTATATATAGGGTCATTTGGGGTGTGAAATCACTTGGGGAGTTCTGGTGGTAGAGCTGAGGGTTGAAGGATACTTGGGAATCTAAGAAGCTCAGATAAGGAGGAGGCATATTTCAGATATGAGACCTTCCACGCAAAGGGATGGAGATGGAAGATGCAACGGCTTGGTTTTAAAAAGGTAAATGTGGTGCACCCACACTTTAAGAATGTCAGAGAATCCAGAAATACGGTGGTGTAGAGGGATGAGAATCAGTTCTAGTGTTTTGATCATAAGCATCTATCAAATGACATCTAGGCAACATTAAAGTTTTCAGGAGAGATTGATCTGCCAATAAATGCCTTCTCCTCCGGGTAGAGGTGCCTGCGAGGGGGCGGCTCTGCTGAAGCACGTTCAGTTTTCATGTAAACCACTTAAGGAACCTTAAGCTACATCTTTCATGCAAATCTAACCCATATGGCTTGAATAAATGCATTGTGGATAAGTGAAAGTTGTTTTTTTCTTTCACTTTTAAGAGGAATGTACAATGTAACTACCAGCAAGGGAGATCAAAGGTACCCAACTACTGTTTTCCTTGTTTCTTTTCAGCTATTACCTCCCTAAAAAATTCTCTCAGTGCAATGTCGATGAGTATCATGACTTCCTAAATAATGGAGGTGGTGCCTGCCTCTTCAACAAACCATCCAAGGTAAGAAAATGAGTTCCCCTCACAGAGTGCAATGCTGAGCAGAGACCGTTTATTTTCCATCTTTCTATAGCTTCAGAAATGTGCATTCAAAGACAAAGAGCTCCAGAGAGAAGAGATTTCTTCTGGTCGAGTCAGTTTCTCATTGTGCAGACAAGGCAAAACACCAGTGTTGTCCTTTCTTGACCTGTTTGTCTTGCATCTGGACCTAGAATGATGTGAGGAGAGAGCTAGACCTGGGAAAGGTTCACAAATGTAAGGGGATGGGGCAAAGACCCATTCAGATTTGACTGGGATGTGACTCTGAAGGTAGTAGAAACATGACCTTGCCTTTGGAGGTTGGTGTTAATGTCTGCGTTTCCTGTATTTACTCATCTATCTACATGAGAAGACAGTAGTGACTAAGGGTTGGATAAAGTGGGGAACCCTGACCTCCCAGAGCTGTTTGCTTGTTGTTGTTGTCTGTGGTGGTGGTGGTGGTGGTTTCAGTTGGACCTGTGATTTTACTGGTATAGGGAACCCTTTTTTTTTTAAATTAAGCAATTGGGGTTAAGTAACTTGCTCAAGGTTACACAGCCAGTTATTTTGTGTGGGTGCCAAGTATCTGAGGCCAGAACTGATCCCAGGTCCTCCTGACGCAGGGGCCGGTGCTCTTACGCACTGTGCCACCTGGCCACCCGATAGGGAACTCTTAATGAGGAAATTTCTTCTACCAATTTATCTCAGCACGTGCTCAGAAACTTAATAGCCTTACAGAGTTTTGGTAATTATTGGACAAATAATCATGACTTAGCTTACAGCCTAAACTTGGGAAATTAAGAATGGGATATATGTGGAATCATTTCCATAAGCTAAGGGGATGTTTCTGAATGAGGGGCCAAAACCCTGGACCGGATATGGGAGTGAATCCGAAGAAAATACCATGCTAAGGGCATTAGCTAGATGAACTTTGTACCCAAAGCTGAGAATCTCCTCTTGGAGATTGGCAAGAAGGTTCACTTTCTGAAAAATTTCCATCTTGGTTTTATATGGACGAATGTTGACTCAGGTTTAAGTCAGGAAAACAACCTCACCTCAAATTGCATTCTCAGATGCTTCTGCTTGTATATGTATATGTATGTGTATGTGTTTTAAAGACATGGTTTTTAATATTTTCATTAAAAAATACAAATGAAATGAACTCTATTGGGAGAATCAGACATAAGACTCAGGCAAAGGTCCCAAGTAGATTCTCAGATCAAAGGTCAAGTGCATCCTTATTCAGATGACCATGTTTTCTCCCTGCCCTCCAAAATAAGCAATTTATTTCAATTCTCAGTATGTGTGTGTGTGCATGTGTGTGTTTCCTCATTCTCTTCTACAGCTAAGGCTTTTCCTGGTGTCTAATAAACAGATTTGGGCTTTACCTCCTTGCAAAGGGGACATTGACTCCTCCTTCAAACTCTGTTATTATCCTTGCCCTGCCTTACAAATACTTTACATTATCAAAACCATTCTTCTTATTAAGAAATCAGCATCTCTTGAAGGGAATGAGTAAAGAACTTTCTGTACCTTGTACTTGTCTGTAGCTTGTTAAGTCCATAGAGATTGCTGTGGTCACTGATTAGAGGCGAAAGTGGTTCCAGTTATTCTCATCAGGCTTTTTGGGTACATGTTAAGTTTTGGTCCTAGCTAATTGTGTGAATTAGATGGTCTGCCTCTGTAGCTCATGGTGGTATGGGGAGCTGACTAGTAATCATTTCCTCTTTCATTCCATATCCCTTGCTAGGGAATTTAGAAATTGTATCTCACTGGATTACAGAACAGCCAAACCCTTTCAAAACCTTCAGGGAGGTGAGGGAATATAATGAAAGGAAACCACCGCTGCTTTTAACAGTGAGAGAGGCTGAGGGCTTTTTTTTTTTTTTTACTAAAATAGCTTTTGTCCCGAGTCCAAAACAAGTGAACAAATGTATCTTTCATCTGCATCACTTGCCATTTCAGGTTTTCAAAGCTGCCTCGCTTATGAGGGTCGCTTTCAACCTGGAGTGGAAAATAAGGAACAATTACTTCATTTGTGAAGGCAGCACTGGGAATGGGGTCTCTCGGGGTACAAGATTTCTGACTCTGGGTAGTTATTAAAGGCCATGTGTGTTATGTCTGAATGCCTGTTGTCTCTTTAATGTGTGTTGTATTCCTGGTAAATTAAAAAAAACTCATTTTCAATTAGAAAAATTTATTATTTTCCAACTTTTCTTCCTATTTCCATGTCAAATAAAATAAAATGTGGCCAACAGAGTAAATGTATTTTTACTGTGCCGGTATTTTTAATAATGAAATAATAATGACACAGATAGTATGGCAGAATGGTGTAATGGACTGGATGGAATGTAGGCTATTTGAGAGTAAGATTTGTTTCATTCTCGGTATTTCTTTTTTTGGTGGGGGGGGGAGTTCTGGTCTGGCTTTATTAGAAGTAAGGAGCTTAAGAACTGAGTGAGACAACAATGGCAGAAGTGGGCTGAATGGAGGTTTAAATGGGGCTAACTCTAAGGAGGGGAGTGTAGGGAGTTCCTTCAATGCTAAGGCAGGGGAGGAGAGGAATAAGGGGAAAATAAAATGGGAGGGGAGGAGGCAGGATGGGGTATGGACTCAAAGAGTGTGTGTGGGGGGCAGGGGGGGAGATGAGGCATAAAGCTATCAGGAGAGGGCTCAAAAGGGAGCTTCCCGGAAAGTGCGAGTGGCCATCAGGGCCCGTTTCAGTTGCTCATAGGTGACAAACATCACTACATTCCAGAAGCCCAAGTGGAGGAAGGAAGGCATGAACCCCTTGTAGAAGGCTTGGGGTCCCTGCTTCCGAAGCATGGTGAGGGCTCAGTGGCTAGCACTGGCATACTGGCCCGGGGCAGAGTTCATGTATCTGGTCTTGACCACGTCCACAGGGGAAGCAATGATGGTGGTGCAGAAGCCAGCCCCAAAGTCTGATGTGAAGTGGCATGGAAGGTCATCAGTCATAAGGTAGGCCTTCAGAAGGGCATCTTTGATGAGATCATAGGTCACCAGCTCAGCACAGTTGACAATAGCATTGCGGGCAACATTGGATGAAGTTCCTTTCCATAAGCCTTGAAGGCCCTCTTCTCTGGCGATCCACTGTACCCTGGTATCTCCGGCTGCCACCTGCACGAGCCTGGGCCTGGAAACGTACCTTCACCACATCTGTGGGTTGGGCTACACCCACTGCCAGAGCCCCTGTGGTGCAGCCTGCCAGGAGGCGGCTCCCAATGGCTGCATGCTCAGATCCCTTGGTGTAGAACTGCTTGACAGAGTCATAGAGGCCAATTCGAACAGAGGCAAAACTCATCTGGCACTGCAACCCAGCCACCAGCCCATTGTACAGGCTGCCAGGGCCCTCAGTCTTGACCATGGTCAGAATGGTGCCCATGACACCCTGATACTGGACAGTGGTAGAAGAAGCTCGGACAGCCCCCTGGTTCTCTCCTTGAATCTGCAGTCGGACTTTGGCTGTGTCCAGGGGGAAGGTGATGAGGTCAGTGATGCAGGCAGCAGTGCCAGCCCCAAGGAACTTTATGGTGGCTGTTGGGGGCATATCTGTAGGCTTAAATCCAACCATGATTCGATGCTGGCCTTCTGCTACTTCCCAGGAGGCAGGGGAAAAATGGAAAGATAGCCTCCACTGATTGAGCAAGATGAGATAGAGGAACTCTGCCGGAGTCCTGATCTGGAGGGTCTCACGATGATGGCACCTTGATCAAGCTTCTCTAAAGGTGTCCTGTGCTTCAAAGTTGCTCATGGCAACCATGCCGACTTCCCTTGATTTTCCATAGAAAGTTGTTGGGAAACTGAACACCTAATGATCATACTATGTGCCCGCGACCGTAGAGGAAAACACGAGGAGGCGGAGGGGGCACGAGGCCTGCAGCAGAGTCTGGCATCCAGCGGGTTGGGGAGCTGCCTAGTGGTCTCACCGCTGGGTCACTACAAAGTCTGTGCCTCAAAGGAGGTTAATGCGCGCACTGACCATTCTCGGTATTTCTATCTGCAATGCAAAGAATTGATACGTAACGCATGATCATTGATTGACGCAGATGTAGATGTGATGTCATTGGTAGTTCCTGGTGAGGAAATTCTTCTACCAAGGCATGTTGGCATCTTAGTGAGCTGTGTGGGCTTCTGAGAGGTGGAGGAACTTGTCCAGGGTCAGGCTGCCATTTGGGGTCAGAGGTAGGGCTTTGAAGTCAGGTGTTCCTCTGCAGGGAGCCTTGCTTGCTACACCACCCTGACATTTAATAAATGCTTGTTCATTGATTGACCAGATCTATTTCCTGTACCTCTTTTCACAAGGGAAACAACTTTTCCTTATTTTCCATTTCAGATCAAAGGTGGATTTCTTAAACAGGTCAACTTTATAAACCCAAAATTCCCTCATGGAATTCTTTGTTCCTTTCAAAATTCCACTCAGCTTGCAGAATTTTGAACTCCGTGAGGGAGTTTTGGGTTTTTACTTATTTACTGATTGATTGATTATTTTATTTTTTTTTTTATGGAAGGCAGTGCATGGAGAGAACTGGCCTTGAAGACCACCTCTGACCTAAACTGATCGTGTGTCCCTGAACAAGTGTCTTCCCTTCTAAGTGCCCCAGGAAACTCTCCAAGAATCTAAGTAGAAGAGAAAGTAGTGTCTCCCTAGACACTAGTCTAGGGAGTTTCCTGGGAGTTCATTAATATTTTTTATAAATATATTTATGTATACCTAATAAGCCTTAAACTGCTTGGAGTAGGGGCAGTTTCATTTTCATTTTCAGGTACAAAATCAATGCTTTGTTGATTGATTGGAGTGAAGATCTGTGTTCTAATCCTTTGTCAACAAGAATTCCTTCATCTCTCAGCTTCATTTTCTTCCTCTGTAAAATGGCCACAATAATGCCTATGATATTTATAGAATTATTATGAGGGTTAAAGTGCATGTAAAGCACTTTGCAAACCTGAAGATGCTAGATGAATGTCAGCATTGTCAGTTATTATTATATAACATAAATAGCTATTGGGCCAAAGTTGTAACAGGCCTTAGGCATATAAGGAATATAGATTTACACAAAGTTAAGTTACTCAAAAGTTCTTAGTCTGTCCACAGAATAAATGAAGGAACTTTTGGATAGTTTGAATAGCCTCAGGTTTTATGCTTGTGAAGCAAACCATCTGTACCCTAAGGGGAAAAAAATTATTATAACAAATGTTTGATTTTGTAGTATTGAATTTTGTAATGGCATGGGTGGGGGGAAATTCCAAGTATTAACTCAGTGTAATTTAAGTCAGTAATTTAAGTTGGATTGTCTAATTCAGATGAACAAATCCAGTTGGCAGGAGTCTCACATATATGGCTACATCTGAAATGAAAAAAAAAATAGTGTGTCTTGATCCTCAATTCATAGAATTGAGAGAGGAAAGGACCTAGGAGATAATTTTATCCAGCTCCCTCATTTTAAGGGGATGAAATAAAGGTGTTAAGAATTGAAGGGGGGGGGCGGCCAGGTAGCACAGCGAGTGAGAGCACCGGCTCCAGTGTCAGGATGACCTGGAGATCGAATCCCGGGCTCAGACACTTAGCACCCACCCAGAAACACCTGGCCGTGTAACCTTGAGCAAGTTACTTAACCCCGATTGCTTTTAAAAAAAAAAAAAAGATTTGAAGGGACATGCCTAAGATCACACGGATAGTCAGTAGTAGCTCTAGGATTCAAACCCGGGGCATTGGACTCTGTATCAAGTACTTTTCCCATTGCACTCCCACTTGGAAAAAAAAAAATCACAGTACGTGTGTTGTCACTGACAGCTTCCATCTGTTCCAAAGTCACCTTTATGATTGAGTGTGAATATCATCTTCCCCTGGATCCTTCCTATAAGAGAGATTTGTAATATGTGGGTTTCCCTCCCACAGTTATTAGATCCTCCCGAGTGTGGCAATGGCTTCGTCGAGACTGGTGAAGAGTGTGACTGTGGCAGCCTTGCAGTAAGTACACCCCTGGAACCCCCTGCCTTTCACACTAGGGTGGTGGGAGCATAGAAAAGCACAGGAAATTCTCTGTGTGGTTCCTGCTGAGGAAATTCCCCTCCCCAGGCACGTTGGCATCTGAGTGCCAGCCGGAGCCACTGCGAGGAGGAGGAGGAGCTTGCCCAGGGTCAGAGGCAGGGCTTCGAAGCCAGGTCTCTGCACCTGAGTCTGGCCCACCAGCTACTACACCACGCTTGCATTTCATAAACACACACAGAGAAGCTGCTTGAATTTCTCATGGAAAGATGATCATTTGAGAGGGAGAAATCGAGTAAATTCAGACACTTGTCTGATGTCATGCATTGTGCTTTACAAATGTTTCTGCTTCTCAGGAGTGTGCCCGGGAGGGAGCCGATTGCTGTAAGAAGTGCACCTTGACAGAAGACTCCCAATGCAGTGATGGTCTGTGCTGTAAAAAGTGCAAGGTATGAAAATCCTAGCTCTCAGCCAATTGGCAAGAGGTGACTAATTCACTCCGGATCAGGCAGAAGATGGGAGTAGTGCTCAGTGGGGAGCGTGGGCGTCTTGTTTGAAATGAGGTCTTAGTAATCTCGCCATTGTACAGACATGGAAGCCAGTATTCATCTAACCCTTCTTCCTTCCCTCCTCTCCTCCTTTCCTTTCCTTGCCTTGCCTTGCCTTGCCTTGCCTTGCCTTGCCTTGCCTTGCCTTGCCTTGCCTTTTTCCAGATCCCAGCTCTGTTACTAACTTCTCTTTGTGACTGTAGCAAGTTACTTGCTCCAGTTTCCTCCTGTCAAATAGTCATTAAGCACCTACTATGTGCCAGCAGGCCCTTTGCTAAAGCCCTGGACATACAAAGAAAAGTAAAAGACAGCCCCAGCCCTCTGTGGGGGTGACAACACGCAAACAAGTGCCCCCCCCCCCCCACGAGAAAAAGAGGAAATTATGAACAGTGAGGAAGCGCCAGCATTGAGAGGTTGGGGCAGGCTTCTGAAAAAGATGGGATTTTTGAAGAGAGCCAGGGAAGGCAGAGAAGCCAAATGGCAGAGATGAGGAGGGAGAACGTTCCAGGGATGGAAGACCGCCCCAGAAATGCCCAGAGCCCAGAGACAGAGTGGCTTCTTTAGGGAACAGCAGAGAGGCCAGTGTTGTTGGGGTGGAGAGTAGCGTGGTGGGGAGCGAGGTGTAAGAAGACTGGAGAGGTGGGAGGGGCTAGTTTATGGAGGACTTTGAATGCCAGAGGGCTTTTATATTTGATCCTGCGGGTAACAGGAAGCCACTGGTATCTATTGAATAGGGAAGTGGCATGGTTGGACCTGTCCTTTAGGGAGATCACTTAGGATGAATTGGTGTGGGGAGGGGGTGAGATAGGCAGACCTGAGCAGAGGAGGGCCAGCACCAGTGCGGTGGCCATAGGAGAGGGGAGAAAGAAGGATCTCGGCTGAGATGACTTCACAGGACTCTGCTGATTCTGTATCTATGAACCTGCCATTCTCCTTCTACAAGGTATTTTTTTTTAAGCTTCCTCTGGGCTCAGCCCTATTTTAGATGAAATGAAAGGGAAAGACATAGGTGATGGACTATAAAATTTTGAGCAGGATTTTAAAGATCATCAACTCCAACTTTCTCATTTTGCAAAGGAGGAAACTGAGGCCTAGAGTTTGGAAATGATCTCCCCAAAGGCACAGGAAGCAGAAGAGCCCGTTTCAGACCAGTTCTTCACATTTCAGATTCAGTGCTTTTTTCTCCACTAGTCTGCATTATTTTTTTTTCCATACTGAAATTTTTCTCATCCTTTCAGTCTAGAACTAAGTGGTCTGGGCTCAGTAGCTTTTGTCCTCTTTGCTATAATCTGCCTGTCTGCAAAGTGCTTTTTGGAGTTGTTTTTTTAAATCCACTTCTTTGATTTATATAATTGTTCCTTCTGCGATAAAATCGTTTCAAAGTCCAAGGACAACAAAACATAAAAATACCCAAAAGAGATTAGAAGAATGGTCTCTGCCTCTTAGAGGGCTCTTAATTTCATTGGGGAGACAAGAAAAACACACAACATGACTAATAGCAATGCAAGGCATTACATGATGTAGTATCAAGTGAAGGATAATGCTTGGAATTTCTAAGAAGTTCAAGGTCAGTGTGGACTGGGCTGATGGGGAAAGGAAGGCTTCAAGCCTTCATCTCTAGCCAGCCTAGGAATCTGGGTCCAAATCATAAGAGAAGAGTTGCTCAGTCTAATTTAGGAAAAGACTTTCACTCCTTTCTGGATGCCAGAGCGTCTTGTGCTTTTGTGTGTGTTCCTGTTGTATCCTTCAGTAGAATGGAAGTTTCTTGAGGGCAAGCCTTCCCAACTTGAGCCCTCACCATTTCCTCAATCACCATTCTGCTCCCTGAAGCCTCCTGCTAAGGTTAATTTGCTTGCCCTGGTTCCTTGCCCTTGTACCTGATTAGCTCTTGTGAACCAGTCTGTGTTTTTGCATCGTTTCTATCTTGCTGCAGAACCTGGTACCGCATTGTCTACATCTGGGGTCATTTAATGAATAAGCACTGATTGACTAACTGTCCGGCCTGGGTTGGGACCAGGAGGACCTTTGAACTCATACCTTTGGGGCATCCCTTTGAGCAGTTTCTGAGGACTAATAGCTATAGTCAATTTATCTGCTAATAAGAGAGCAGAGATCCTCAGGTCTCCTCACATGCCCTATGGAGTTGACAGATTCAGCCAGACGTGACCGACCCTAGGTTTGGGGCTCCTTGCAAAGGCTCTTCCCACCATGAGAAGGAGGTAGAAACACCTCCCAGTCAGAAATCTGGCCATCAGTATTATCTTCTGGAGATTGCCACCCTTGTATACTTTGAGCTGGGGACCATCTCCAACTTGGTTCCTTTTTTACTGCATGATCTGGCCTCCCTCCATTAGTGCAATTTTCCTTGCTTTAATCATCCCAGCTACAAAGCAAGTTGTTTATTGTTGTTTTTAAAATTCACTTCTTTGATTTACAGAATTATGATTTCCATGATAAGACTATTTCAGGGCTTAAGAGCAGCAGAGCATAAAAAATACACCAAACTGTGGAGTAACCATAACTCTCCCATAAAAGCCTGTTATAAAATGACTTTGAAAATGCGATAAAGTCACAGCTGGCCCCATGTTCTGCTGTCAGCAAACAAGGGCTCTGTAGGAGACTGATGGAGGGCAAAACTGGCTTTAAAGTCAGAAGATCTGTATTCAAATCCCACCTTTGATGATTGACCCTGTGATCTTGGGCAAGGAACTTAAACACTCTGGGCCTCAGTTTCTCCAACTGTAAAGTGATGGGGTTAAACTGCATTGCCTCTGAGGTCCCCTCTGTCTTTAGAGTCTATGAACACGTCCACACACGCATCCAAAGTAATGAGGAAGGAGAGGGCATTAAGAATGGAGTAGATCGGGGTGGCTAGGTGGCACAGTGAATAGAGTACCAGCCCTGGAGTCAGAAGGACCTGAGTTCAAATTTGGCCTCACACCCTTAACACAAAAACTAGCCATGTGACCTTGGGCAAGTCACTTAAGCCCAACTGCCCTCCAAAAAACAAGCAAACAAAAAAGAACAGAGTAGATCAGGGTAGGATTCACTTGAATGAGCTTTGAAAGGAGGTGAGGACCTTGTGAGGCTTATATTCCAGGCATGGAAGACATCTTGTGTGAATATGGAGGACAAATATGGAGGGCATATTTACATGGTACTTTTAGGTTTACAAAATGCTTTCCTTGCAAGTGATATTTGAGGAGGCAGCCTCAATGGATGGAGCATCAAACCTGAAGGCAAGAAGACCTGGGTTCTGGGGACAGCTAGGTGGTGGTGCAGTGAATAGAGCACCAGCTCTGGAGTCTGGAGGACCTGAGTTCAAATACAGCCTCAGGCACTTGACACACTTACTAGCTGTGTGGCCTTGGACAAGTCACTTAACCCCAATTGCCTTGCCTTCCCCCCTCCAAAAAGAAAAAAAAAAGACTTGAGTTCAAATCCAGCCTCAAATACTTACTAGGAAAGTCACCCTCTGCTTGCCACAGTTTCCCCAGTTGTAAAATGGAGATAATAATAGCCTTTCAGGGTCATTGTGACAATCAAGAGAATATTTGTAAGAAGTTCTTAGCATGGTGCCTGACACATAATAGGCACTGTGTACATCCTTATTCTTCCCTCTCCCATTAATATTGTTCCCATTTTTCCGGTAAGGATATTGACAATCAGAGGTTTAGTGGCTTTGCCCAGGGTCACCCAGCTAACAAGTACTAGAGCAAGGACTTGAACCTGGGCTCAATATAGAATGGCATCTCAGAGTTGGAAGAAACTTCACTGTCACCCAACTCCAACCTACCATTAAAGCAGGAATCCTCTCCCCAACATCCCCAACAAATGGTTGGTTATCCAGCCTTCACTTGAAGACCTTGAGTATTCACTGCCTACCAGGGCAGCCCTTTTGTATAGTGTATATTTTGAGCTGCAGTGAACCTTGTTATGACTTCCAGCCACTGGATTTAATTCTGTCCTTGGCCAAAGGAAAGTAAATAGAACCCCTCTTCCACTTGATACCCCTATAACATACTTCGAGACAGCTATCATGTCCCCATGAGTCTTTTCTAGGCCAAATTTTCCTATGTACTTCAGCCACTCCACTTTTCTTTTTTTTTTTTTTAAGCAATCGGGGTTAAGTAACTTGCTCAAGGTTACACGACCAGTTATTATTTCTGGGTGTGGTGCTGAGTATCCGAGCCCGGATTTGATCCAGGTCATCCCGACACTGGAGCCGGTGCTCTTACTAGCTGAGCCACCTGGCCGCCCCTCCCACTTTTCTGTATGTGATTTCCAGTTTAACTTCCTTTATAAAATGAGATTCCTAGAAGAGAAGGGAACAAGCATTTTTTAATAGCCTGCTGTGTGTCAGGCACTCTGTGCTGAGCATTTTACTAATATCTCATTTGGTCTTCACAACAGCCCTTGGAGGTAGGCGCTATTATTATCCACATTTTATAGCTGAGGAAACTGAGGCAAACAGATTAAGTGACTTGCCCAGCGTCATATAGCTAGTAAATGTCTGAGGACAGACTTAAACTTAGGTGTTCCTGATGTAGTCAGGCTCAGCATTCTATCCATATATTCATAACCTCTCCTAATTGTATTCATGCTCTGTATTCATGTCAAGCTCTGGACCACCCCTGATCATCAGATCCCCCTGGAATGCTTGTGTTATAGATGAAGAATTCTTAGTTACAGCTACAAAATACATAAAATATACAGCCTGCAAAAGGAAATTATTTTGAAATAATATTATAACAGTATTTGACCCTAAAATTCTCTGACTTTGACAGAGCTTCATAGTAATAGCAAAAAGCACTTGTCTCCAAAGAGTAACTAAGACAACTCCATTTTTGTATTTAAGATAAAACTGTTCCACTATTTTACCAGTATTTGCATTTAATGTTTCCTGGGGTTTTCAGCCTTTTTTTCTCCTTCTTATTTTAGTTTCAACCTATAGGAACTGTATGCCGGGAAGCAGTGAATGACTGTGATATTCAGGAGACTTGTACAGGAAACTCTAGCCAGGTAATTTTCATAAATATGGCTTTTCCCAAATCTGAAAAAAAAAAAGGGAAAGAAGGAAAGAGAGAAAGAAGAAAGAGAAAGGAATAAAGGAAAGAAGAAAGAAATAAAAAGAAAGGAAGAAAGGAAGGAAGAAAGGAAGGAAGGAAGGAAGAAAGGAAGAAAGGAAGGAAGGAAGGAAGGAAGGAAGGAAGGAAGGAAGAAAAGAAAGAAAGAAAGAAAGAAAGAAAGAAAGAAAGAAAGAAAGAAAGAAAGAAAGAAGGAAGGAAGGAAGGAAGGAAGGAAGGAAGGAAGGAAGGAAGGAAGGAAGGAAGGAAGGAAGGAAGGAAGGAAGGAAGGAAGGAAGGAAGGAAAGAAAGAAAGGGAAGAGTGGCACCTGGACAAGGTCTTTCATGGTTACCTTCATGGCACTGATTTCTTCAGAAAAATGTAAACACTGGAGATTCTCATGTTCCTCTCTCATGTGGCATCTAATTCCATCTATTTTTAGTAATTCCTCAGCAATCTTGGTTTCAGCTAACAGCCTAGGCAAGAGGAGAAGCTGCCCACAACTTGGTTGTGAAACTAAGACTGTGTTCATGCCTTAAAGTGTCTTTTAAAAGTAAAGAAGTATACCCATGGATTTACTTACATGTCTTTGATGGGGGAGGAAATAGAAAGATCTGTGTTTTGTCTCATAATCCTTAAAATGGAGAGTCTACAGAAGACATACTCCCATAATGCATCTCTAGTCTGAAGAGGTGTTCCCTTCTATGACATTGACATGAACATGGTTTCTTCTGATAAAGTTCATTTTTTGACTGGTCTTGAATTAAAAATAATTTAAAGATAGATTGTGATAATTTATGGTAGTGAATCCATAAATTTCAACATGACCAGTTGTCTTTTCATTAGGGGAAAAGGAATTTGGTAAGACTATTTAAGTCATGTGAAGATGCTTATTGTTAAGTGATATAACGTCCTACAAGATTAAGATTAAATGTCTTACCTATTTAATATTCTCTCTAAGATATGTTTTTGTAAAAATGTCTTGGTCATTTATTTGCTGTTTTCTACTTCAGATAAAACAGATTATACTCTTTAAAAACTGAAATATCATTTTCCATTTGTTAATCAATCAATAAGATTGTATTAAATAACTATTATGTACTAGATGCTGGGAATACAAAGACAAAAAAGAAATACATCCTACCCTCAAGGAGCTGATATTCTATCAGGGGAGACAACATGTATTTAATATAGGCATATGCAAAATAAATAGAGTAATTTTGGTGGGGATCAGGGCAGGCATTAGCAGCAGCAGGGACCTTATGCAGATGCTTGCATCTGACCTGAGATTTGATCTTCTGAAGTCACCTAAATCCATTAATGATACACTCAGTAAGTCTCATAAGGTAAGAGTAAAACAGTTGATATTAAGTTCCACTGGATATATCCATGACCCTGAAAACAAGGACAAAACTTAAAACTCTTTTCTTTCTCTGTCTCTCCTCTCTTTCTCTTCTCTGTGTCTCTCCATTTCTCTCTTTTTCCTTCTCTGTAAATAAATATATATAGTGTAATTGTGTGTTTTGATACTTTTATAATATATATTTTATATTTATGTAGTAACAGAAAGAATAATTCGAATTAAATTTATTATATTTATATATACATATGCATATAAGGATGGATGGATGGATACGTGATGGACAGACGGATAGAGAGAGTGGCAGGACAACACGCAGGCCTCCCAAACGAATGCCTAAAATAGATGCCCCGTGATGGCATTTTGCATGGAGGGCCTGACATAAGTCCCACAACTGTAACAAGGGAGCTCTTGCTCCAGCCTTCTCTTCTTCTTGCTAGTTGTTGGATGCAGATACCGCTCCCACCATGGCCAGGGGCATTCATGTTGGGCCCCACATGTGGCTAGATGCTGCCAGCTGTCAGTGCCCTCTGTGCCCATCTGTCCAGTTATCCGTTTGCACTGATGTGTGTCTGAATGTGCTTTGCCCTTGTTTTCAGGGTCATCTGATGAAGTAAGTGGGACTTAAAGAGATTGCTTGTGCTATTGCCTTCTCTTCCCTTATTGCATATCACTTAAGGGATTGAAGTCATGAGTGCTAAACCTGGGGTCTGTGGATCGCCAAAGGCTCCATGGATGGATTTCAGGGAATGTGTGAACTTAGATGGGAAAACATTTGCATCTTTATTTTTGCTAAGCTTTGGTTTGCATTGTAACACCAAGTGCTATATGCATTTAAAAACTTTCTTCTGAAGTTAAGTTCACCAGACCTGCCACTGGGGTCCATGCCACACAAGAAGTTAAGAACCCCCAATTTAAATACAGAGTGGTAGTGACCACTTCAACCACCTCTTACATCTTGGGCAGCCAGGTTTTTCAGTAATGGCCCATGTATTAGGAAATCCGTACATCTACAGATTGTGTCAATGGAATTATGTCATTAATCAAATACAGCTGTAATTACAATTACTACTTGATTCATGCCCTCTAGCATGGCACCTTGACTCTATCATTTGTACTTTGGTAGCATTGGATAGGTGATTAGGTCTTACTACCTCACCAGTTTATGTGTGCTAGCTAGCTAGGTAAAAACATTTTTTGTTAAAAATCTCAGCTGGGCCACACCCCAGGGTCAGTTTGACTTTTGATCTAAAGGTTTTGTTATATTGACCACCTATTCCTTTAAATTAAGGCAGTTTCAAAGGTTGTTTTCCAAATTATCATTTCTTGCCTCATATTGTGTTGATATAATTGTTTTCTTCTTTCCTAGTGTGCCCCAAATATCCATAAAATGGATGGCTACTCATGTGATAATTTTCAGGTAGGCAACTCATTTCTTATATTTAGTTCATTTGGGTGCCCTGGAATGAAGGAAATATTGACCTCAATCAAAATATCAGCATTATTTTAAAACATTTTGCAAGCAACTCTGGAGAGTAAAGCCCTTATATACTTCTTTTTAAAAAATTAATTTATTTTAGTTTTAATTTATGGAATAAAATAAGCATTTCCATAACATAGCATGATTTAAAAAATGATTGCACATGAAACTGCAAATCTATTATGTAACTTACTAATCCTTTTAAATATATAATAAAATTAATATTAAATGTCTTTTTTTCTTTTTCTTTCTCTCCCCTCCCCCTGCCTTAGAGATGAATACAAAGCCCTTATATATTTCTAAAGAAACCTTTCTCTATTGTATTTTCTTTAGCTGTTGAATTACTCCCTGCATCCAAATGGTGTGGGAAGTTTCTGCACAATCTTTTTCATGTCATGTGTTTTAGGGCATTTGCTTTGGAGGAAGATGTAAAACCAGGGACAGACAGTGCAAGTACATCTGGGGGCAAAGTAAGTTAACGTGATTTCTGATCTGTGGGGTGCTGATGGGCATGAGGCACACAGGCTAAAGGGCAGCTTCCCTCTGAACCCCTTCAGAAGATCCTGTGGATCTGAAGGCCACGAGAAGAGTCCCTGTCACATCACTTATCCCAGAATCCACTTCATAGCCGAGTTTGTCTCCTTTTATGTATTAGCTCACTCTCCCAGACATAGTGCAAAAACCCCTATGAGTTCAAAGTGCAAGTACTTCCTGCCTTGTTGTCAAGGACAACCCTCCACACTTTCAGAGACAGTCTCTGTCACCTGCCTGTGGCTAGAAATTATCATCCCCAGATCTCTAACCCTCTAACTAATCGCTGACGCACAGAAAGAGGGGGATCGTGAAACATTTTATGCTGTTCCTTCATGAGGTGGTATTGGTCCAGTATGTGAACACACCAAAACTGGCAGTGCCCTCCCTCATCTACACCCTCCAAAACAATTTGCAGTGTTTTGCAGGAGAAGGCTCTTCTTACACTTAGCTAGGTGGGACCCAAGGTGAAAACCAGTCTGTTGCTTGTTGACCTGTACCCAAAGCATTTGGCAGGATTGCCAAAACTGGCGCTCTCCTGGCATCATTTTGGAGAGCTCTGACAGTGCCTGTGTGGTCACTTGCATGTCATTTAGCTTCTCTGAGACTCAGGTTGAGAAGGAATGTGGCATAGTGCAAGAAGTGTTGAAACGGGGGTCAGAGGGCTTGGATTCATAGCCTGGATTAACCATTTAAAATGTCGTCCCTACCCCCTTTTTCTGGGCCTTTGTAAAACAAGGAGGTTGGTCATGATGGCCTAGAAAGTCTCTCCCAGTTTTCCCTTCAGTGGCCACTGAGTCCTGGGTCACCTCTGTGTTTTATATGACAGCTTTTTGAATATTTGAAGGAAGCTCTTTAACTATCCCCACTAAATCTCCTCTCTAAGTTAGACACATTGTGTGTATGTATGTGTATGTAAGAGAGAGAGAGAGAGAGAGAGAGAGAGAGAGAGAGAGAGAGAGAG
>NW_027185777.1:5638661-5686185 GCF_028583685.1 Petaurus breviceps papuanus | reverse complement strand
GAGAGAGAGAGAGAGAGAGAGAGAAAGAGAAAGAGAGAGAGAGATATTTATCAGTCCTTTGCTGTGTTGGTTGACTCCCTTTGCCACCATGATTATCATTCCTCACCTATAAGGGTTACAAAGTGCTTTCCTTGCAGACACATGCATTTCACTCCCAGGTATGTGAGTTTTTCAGAAGAGAAAATGTGTCTTTTGTGCTGAGACCACAAAGTTTAAAAATCTTGTTAAGTTATATTTAAATGCTATTTAAAATGGTCTGTTTTAATTTTTCATTCCAGCTGGTACAATCCGTCCTTATAACCTGACTAATGTATAATGTGAAAGTATTTACAGATCCTATACTTGACTATAAGCTGCCATGGCGGGGAGGGGAGAGAGGGGGACAAAATGTGAAACTCAAGCAATTGTGGAATTGAATCCTGTAAACTAAAAGGAAACAAACAAATTAATAAAAAAAAAAAGATACCAATAAATTTCTTCCATACAATGTAAAAGAAAATAAAATGGTCTGTTTTAGAAGAGGTTCTGGCCATGTCTCACTTGGTGGCAGCTTAACCCTAATAGCTGATGGGGCAGTGGCTAGAATGCTGGGTCTGGAGTCCAGAAGTCATCTTCCTGAGTTCAACTCTGGCCTACCTACTAGCTGTGTAACCTTGGGCAATCATTTAATGCTGTTTTCCTCAGTTATCTCATATGCAAAAGAAGCTGGAGAAGGAAATGGAAAACCAATCCAGTATCTTTGCCAAGAAAACTCCAAATGGGGTCATGAAGAGTCATGAAAATGACTGAACACTAACCTGAACAATAGGCAAGAACCCAGGAGGAAGTCGGCTTAAGTATCATGCTTGCCATCCTATATACCCTGAACTGGCAGTAATGTACCAGTACCCATCCCCACTAAGGGCAAGATTAATAAATATCTTACCTTTTACTAGGCTCCTAACAGATTATAGAGGAGGGGGAGAAGAAAGAAGAGTGGTAGCTAGATGACCTAGGGGATAAACTGCAGGATTTGGCATCAGTCAGATCTAAGTTCAAGGCCTTTCCAAGTTCAAACCCATTACCTATGAACCCTATGACAAGTCTTTTAACTTTTTTCAGCCTCAGTTCCCCCACATGTAAAATGGGGATATTAATGGTGTTTATCTCATAGGGTCATTGTAGGGGTCAAATGAGACATGTACATAAAATGCTTTGCAAATCTTAAAATGCTATATGAATGCCAGTGACAGTGATGGTGATGGTGGTGATGGTGATGAGAGTGGTAGTGATAATGGAGGAAGCATGATACAGTGGAAAGAATGTTAGAGGTGGAATCAGGGAAAAAGGTTCAAATTTGGCTCCAACATTTTCCAGCTGAGCTATGGGAAGCAAGTCTCTTTAAGACTCAGTTTCCTCATCTGTAAAATGAGAGTAAAACTGTACACGCACTAGCCTCCTCCTGGAGTGGTTGAAGGAAAGCAGTTTTTAAACTGTGTTAAGTATAGTTATGTCATTGTTGATGGAAGAGGTGAGAAGACCCCAGATCACATCATCTGTAAAATAACCAAAGGAACTAGGAACGAACTTCAGCCTGGAGAAGAGAGATTTACCAGGGATTTGGCTGCTGTCTGCAAGTTTGTGGAAGGGAGGACTAAACATTGTATGTCATCCCACAGGAAAGAACTAGGACCAGTGGGCAAAAGCTGTGATGGAAGCGGTAAATTTCAATACAGAACAAAGATGAATTTTTGAATAATTGGAGCTGAGAACAGAGTAGGCTGTTATGAAGAAGGAAGGTTTTGGATATGGGAGGAGTGGTCACCTGGCCTCTGCCCGAACTTCTGAGGGGTGCCCTCAAAAGCCCTCTAAAGTCACTCCCAAAACTTTGATTCTAGGAATTAGCTTCCTTCTTGGCATTCTAAGAATCCATTTCACCCAGAAGTTTGTAATATTTTTAAAACCTAGCAAATGTGTTGAGAATATTCCTTTGACTAATAGATGAAGGTTTTGCTAGACTTCTGAGTGTTCAAAATTATTTTGTAGTTCATCGGGACATATTCAATTATCATGGTTCAGAAAGGTTTGTTTCCCTCTTTCTGTTACCAAATTTGAAGTTATAAAGATTCAGATTTTGTGAGTACATCTTCCAAATGCTTTTTCATCATGACTGATTTCCTTTCTCTCAACTTCTCTGGGACCTGCTACTTAGAATCATTACTTTCTAACGAACTTGATGATTTAATTTTTTAAAAAAGACCCAAAACATGAAATTCAGTTTGGGATATTTGCCAGGCAAGATGTTTGTCTTAGGTCTGTGTTTATTTCACTTTGCCAAATTTCAAACTGAGATCCATGTAACAAATTTTTGCTTGAAAATATACATTAGCCACAAGTGATGTCCAAAGATCATTTTTAAAAAGTCTTTCCATGTTTGTCAAGAACGTTTTGAATAAGTAGCCTAACAATTGGTATGATTCTGTAGCTCCACATTTCCCTTGGTGCCAGAGCTTGAGAAATTCACTCCTATCCTTGTTTGCTAAAGAAGACCACTTCTCTGTTTCAGAAGTGACTGCTTCTGATAAATACTGCTACGAAAAACTGAATATTGAAGGGACCGAGAAAGGCAACTGTGGGAGAGACAAAGACACTTGGATTCAGTGTAACAAACAGTAAGTTGGAGAATATTTTGTGAATTTATTACCCAGTTACTGGCTTTATATTTGGGGGGAACAGAATCTTGCTACTGCACTTTTTTTGGCTTCTGGACTCCCCCTGGAACCTCAGAGAGTAATATAGAGGAAATCTAAATTTATTTGAGCATTGGGCATTCCTGTGTAGGGAATGGGCTTGTGCATGTGTAGCTTGAGTCCCGTCTTAGCATGTAAACACAGGAGTTTTTATTCATTAAACCATATTCCACTCTCCTCCCTTGCCTGTGATACTCCTAGGGGAGGCTTCTATCCTGCTAAAATGCCTCTCTATCAGCACCAGATGGAAGTAGCTAGGTGATGCCCTGGAAAGAGTGATGGGCAGGAGATGCATTCAGATCTAGCCTCAGATACTTGTTAGCTGTGAGACTCTGGGAAAGTCACTTAACCTCTGTCTGCCAAATTGTAAACTGGGAATAGTAACAGCACCTACCTCACAGGGTTATTATAAGGATCAAATGATATGATATTTGTAAATTGCTTAGCACGGGGCCTGACACATAGTAGGTGCTTAATAAACGTTTATTCCCTTCCTCCCCTCCTGCCTTAGTTGTTGTTTACATTATGCAGTAAGTTACCTGCATCAGCATAACCCCTGTCCCTCTTCAGTTTATTCTGGGTCTTGCTATCTTTTATCTTTTGACTGTAGCTCTAATTCATTTATTATTTTTTTCTCTTTTACCTCTAATCCGCCCCATTTCCAAGATAACTAGTCATCAATCCTTAGGATGAAGACATAATAGCTAGTATAATAATCACTAGGTTTTATATCACACTTTAAAATTTGCAGAACACTTTACAAATATCTCATTTTATCCTCACAACCCCAGAAAATAGGTGCCATTATTATCCCCATTTTATAGATGAGGAAACTGAAGTTGACAGAAGTGAAATGATTGGCCAGGGTCATACGGATGGAAAGCATCTGAGGGGGGATTGGAACTTGGGTCTTCCTGTCTCCAGGACCAGTGGTCTATCCACTGTATTAACTAACTGCCTTTACCAACAGGGGTATGCTCGGATTTTGTGTCCTTGGTCATATAATTCTAGATTTAACTTCTCTCCTAGATTCTAGTCTCATATTTCAGTGATCTGCTGGAAATTTTCCCATGAATGTTCTGATGTTATTACAAACTCAACATGGCATGTCTCACACTTTAACTGAGCTTATCACCATCCGACTCAGAATTAACTCCTTCATATTCCCACTTACTCAGAATCATCTTGACTCCTTTCTCTATTCTTTCCCTTGACAAAGTCCGTTGACTTTTCCTTATTTTTTTCATATCTGTCCCTTCTTATCTTTTGTCCCCTTTCTCTAGTTTTTTTTTTTATAAAGCAATTGGGGTTAAGTAACTTGCTCAAGGTTACACGGCCAGTTATTTCTGGGTGTGGTGTTAAGTATCTGAGCCTGGATTTGATCCCAGGTCCTCCCGACACTGGGGCCGGTGCTTTTACTTGCTGAGCCACCTGGCCGCCCCTTCTTTCTCTAGTTCTTAAAAATGTTTTTACTGATATATTTTGTTTTGACACCCAGTAATACTCAAACTCCCAACAAAGTGCATTCCCTAGATACAGCTCAGTAAAACTGCCTAATAGAATCAATGAAACTAATGTTGCAATTCCTGGTCTATTTTTTATAATTTACTGATTATAAACATAACATAACCACTTAGCAACAAAATCTGTTGTCTTTGTTTTGAATTTTTCTAACTTTCATTTTCTTTTACTTTCTTATAGTCATTGTGTGTAGTTTTCCTTTGGCTTTATTCCTTCCTTTTACATTACATAAGTCTTTTATGATTCTGTAAAATCTTCATTTTCATTGTTATTTTATTATGTTTTTTTTCTTCGGTTGCATTTGTATTTCAAAGACCCTGTTAAACTCTGATTTTCTTTGAAGGAACATTTGAAAATATGTTCTACTATTAAAGATCCATTTTCTTTCATGTAGAAATATGCTCAGCTTTGTAGGATATGTTATTTTGGAATGCAGACTGATTTCCTTTTATGTTAATTATATCAAATTTCTAGCTTTATCTTTAATTTTTTGCTGTTAGTGAGTAGTCCTACATAATTTTGAACTGGTGTTTCTTGATATGTAACTTGATATGTTTTGTGTACTTGAAACTAAATCTAGAATTTGGAAACTACATTTTTAGGTAAATTAAAATTGATATTCCTCTCTAATAAGATTCTATAATCTGATTCTCTTGATCTGAATTTTGCTTTCTCTTTCTAATACTTGTAGGCAATGTGGTATATGATTTCCTGAAATACTACATTTATGTTCTTTGGTTCTGAGAAATCAATAATTCTCCGATTTTCTCCCAAATTTGTTTTCTATGTCTTCCTGAGACTTCATGTGTTCTAATTTTGCTCAGCTCTCTGTTACTTCATCTCTTTATTTTTGTGTGATCTTTATGCTGTTTTTACAGAGCACTGCTTTATTAATATCTTTTGCCTTCTGCTCTAAACTGTCGGTTCTGATTTTTCAAATTTTAAGAGCTCTAATATTCCTCTTTATCTTTTCCTTTAATTATTATATTATGTTTCCATCCTACTTTAGGGGTTTTTGCAATTTAAAATAAATTATTTCTTTTATATGCATTTATAATCTGCCCTTTCACCCCTGAATTGAACACATAAAAACAATGAAAATAAGATTTCAGGTTTTTGTGATTATTCTATTTGCATTTCTAAGACAGTTGTTGTTTCAGAATTATTCCTTTCTTCTAGAGGTTTCTACTCACTTTAATATATCTCACAGACTTTATTATGTATTTATTCAGGACTCTTTGTTGTTTACTCAATTCTTCTGTGTCCTGGTTTTTCTTTTAGGTTTTCCTTATATCTTTTTTCCTTTCCTTTCTTTTTGTTATTATTGTTTGTTCACCTTATTTGGCAGATTTCTTGCTGTAGAGTAAAGGGAAACTGAGGTCAAAGCGGACCCTTCACCCATTTCACTAAAAGGGCCCATCCTACAAATACTTTAGGAGAGACCCTTCCTTGCTATTGATATGCTTCTATCCTAGTTCAGGCTTTTATCTTATCTTATTTGGGTGATTGCATAAGACTCATAAATAACCTCCTTGTATTTTCTCCCCCCTCAAAAAAATCATTCAGTACACCAGAGGTGTCATACTCATGGCCTGCAAAAACTCCCAAGTGTGACCAGATTGAGATTAAAATGTAATTGGGAAATGCTTAACAAAATAAATAAAAACATAGATGATGCCGATTTGTGGTTTTCTAAGTCAATATGCAGTCATGGGGTTGCTTATTTGAGTTTGACACTACTGGTTTATACTTTATGTGATTTACTCTGCCAAAATGACTGCTTGAATCATGTTGTTCTCCTGTTTGAAAGCCTTCATTAGGTCCCCATTGCTTACCAAGTAGAGTACAAATGTCTGCATTTGATATCTTAGTTCTTCCATAATCTTTAGGTTTCCTTCACTCAGCTAAGCTCCAGATGAACTGAACTTCTTGTGTTGCTGAACATGGCTCAAGCATCTCTGGAGAAAATGAGGAGAACATGAGTGGAAAGCTTTTCTCTCTTGTCCCCTCTTCCATCTATTTATTAAAATCCTTCTCATCCATCAAGGCTCAACTCAAACTCTACCTCCTCTGTGAAGCCTTCCAAGATTATTCTAGTCAAAAGTAAATTCTTCCCTTTCTGAGGGAAGTTACCTCTTTTGGTAACTGCCACATACCACCTTGTGCTACCTTGGATAGAGGCTGGAGTCAGCAAGTCCTGAGTTCAAAAATGACCTCAGACACTTCCTAGCTGTGTGACCCTGGGAAAGTCACTTAACCATGTTTGCCTCGGTTTCTTCATCTGTAAAATGAGTTGGAAAAAGAAATGACAAATCACTCCAGTATCTCTGCCAAGAAAATACTAAATGGGGTCAGGAAAAATCAGACACAACTGAAACAACTGATCAACAATAGCAGAAACCTTGCTACAGTCACATATACATATGTCCAATATCCCTTTCTTCTAAGCTCTAAATGACTTAAAGGTAGGCATCCTTTCTAGTCCATTAATCATGTATCGTATCAGCTCTTCATAGTGGCAAGGATTTGGAAACTGGGAGGACGCCCATCAATTGGGAGAAGGCTGAGCAAGTCACAGTGTATGACTGTGATGGAATGTTGTAAGAAATGGTGGCGGGGAGGTGGGTTTAGAGAAATCTAGGAAGGTGAATGAACTGATGCAGAGTGAAGTGAGCAGAAACAGGAGGACAATTTATATGATAACCACAATATTGTAAAGACAAACAAATTTGAAAGATCGAGGAACCCTGTCTATATAATGAACAGGTCTGTTTCCAGAGGACTCATGATGAAACGTGCTGCCCATCTCCAGAGGGAGAGATGATGCATTCAGAGTACAGATTAAGATGGTTCTGTTCTTGTTTTGTCAAGGTCAATGCAGGTATTTTCCTTGACTGTCATGTTTGTGACAGGGGTTTTGTTTCTCTTACCTTCTCAGTAGAGATGGGAGTGGGGGTGAGAGAAGAAGAGAAAGATGTCAGATCTTCATGGACATAAAATAAAATTTAATTTAAAAATAATGCATGGCATCAAGCACAATGTCTTGACTTATAAAAAATACTCAATATTTTTTGAATTGAAGGAAAAATTTTTTTGTGGAGTATTGAAGGTTGAAGATTTCCATCGATGTCAAGGGACCTCTATGTTTTACATAAATAGAAAGAAAATAAGACTGAATAATTAGAGTCTTTAGGATTTTTTTTTGCTTGATGATATCTGAGTCTTTATATTTTATTCCATGTAATGAAGTCTGATTTTTTCACATTCATCCTTGCTGTTTTATTCACCAATCTTCTGAATAACTATTAATGTCAAAATCTTTCATTGCTATGTTAACACCATCAGTATTAAAACTGAAAATTCATTAAGCATATGGAACATTTTAGACAGTATTCACAACAGAGCAGAAGAGTGAAAGTTTTTTTTTAAATATTAGAATATAATGTTATAATGAAAAGAGAAAGTCAGAAGTAATTAGTAAAGGAAATTAAATAAGTAACATTGTGGTTATGTAGATGTGAATAAAAGAAAATTATGTATAAGCTACTCTTTAAAATGGGGGCATCTAAGTGGCATAGTAGATAGAGTACTGGTCCTAGAGTCAGAAAGATCTGAGTTCAAATTCAGCCTCAGACACTTGCTAGCTGTATGACCCTGGATAAGTCACTTAACCCTGTTTGCCTCAGTTTTCTCATCTGTAAAATGAGGTAGAGAAGGAAATGGCCAACCCATCTAGTATCTTTGCCAAGAAAACTCCAAATGGGGTTGTGAATAGGTAGACACAACTGAAAAAACTGAACAACACAGTTCTTTAATACTTAGAGTGGGAGGTAAGATATAATTGTCCATTGTGAAAGAGCACTTTTCTTAAGGTCTTTGCTAAAAAGGAACTAGTAACATTGATAAATTCACACGGATGGAAATGTTACTGCTAAGCAGTATTATGTGAAGGATCACTGAATTTGATCGACAGTTGGGTGAAGTAAGTGCATAGAGCAGACGCTTGAGAGCTGGCTGGTTGTGTTTGACACCTCTGGGTCATGTAGCCAGCATGTGTCGGAGCAGTCTTCTTGGCACTGCGGCCATCTCTGAGGCCATATCCTGTATTCTAGACTGCCTTTGGTTAAAAGACATAGAGGATTCTGGTCTGACTTCTCTTGTTAGGATTTGCATGAGTTTCATAGTTGAAACAAAAGCAAGCACTATCGTGTCATGAGAATATCTTTCCCCTACATTGGAATGCTCCGTTTGGTGATCAGCCATACTTTTTAATAGCTAAATCCATGCTTTTCAGGTAGGAATAACCTTTCTAACCACTCTGTACATGAAGTAAGCGATTTGTGTACTCTGTTGATTTAGGGATGTACTTTGTGGTTATCTCCTATGTACCAACATCGGTAACATTCCAAGGCTTGGCGAGCTAGATGGAGAAATCACATCCTCTCTAGTTGTGCAGCAGGGAAGGACATTAAACTGCAGGTAAGTACAATTGCCACTTTATTGTAAAGCTAAGCATGTGCTGCATCTTCCCTCCCACCCAGAACCTTGGAATCACCACTGTTGTTGATACTTCAGATGATTGGCTGTTGGATAAGTGTGGTTGGCTCTTCAGCCAGTGAAGATCACAGCCCTTCCATGACTTAGGAGATGAGTCAATAAGTTACTATGGCCAAAACTGTCCTCATCTGATAGCTTCCCAGAGGGTGATGACACTGCCCACTCAGTCTGGTCCCCAGATGACAGTCCATCAGTAGCCTTGAACTTAAAACCTCCTTGAAGGCTTCCAAGGTAGATTCCTTCTCCTTGGAGGTCTTTAAGCAGAAACTGGACCACCAGTTGTTGGGCATGTAATAGTGGAAATTCCCTTATTCTGTGGATTGGATAAGATGGTCAGCTCTCCAGTTCTGTGATTACCAGCATGGTCGCATCTGCCAGAACTTGTGCTCTGCTTCCATGAGCTTTGAAGAATGTGGGTTGCCTACATTGCATGAGGAGACAGTGGAATTGGGCTTTAGTAGAGAAAAAGAATTATTTATAAAAAATAAAACCTCAAATGCCTTGTTCAAGGGGCCATTGTTCAAATCCAAATAGAGTGGGAAAAAAGGCGCTGAGTCACAGTAGAAAAAACAAACACTTTTTGGAGTCAGAGGACCTTAATTCAAATCTTACTCCTGATACTACCTATGTGATCTTGGGCAAGTCATTTAAACTTCCTGGGTCTTGGTTTCCCCAACAAATGAAGGGAGTAGACTAAATTTCTTCTGTTGCCTTTTCCAGTTTTCTATGTATATGATTCTATGAAGAAAAGAATCATAAGATAATAGATTTAGAGTGACAAGAGACCTGAGAAGTCATTTAGTCCAACCTCCTAAACAAATGAAGAAACTGAGGCCCAGAGAGGGACAAAATTGGGATTTGAACCCAGGTCCATTGATAGCAAATCCTGTTTCATGCTGCTTCTGGTCCCATTATGTCTGGATTTGGACAACGACTTTTTGAACTAGACACCTGCATTGACCCATATGAAATATGAAGTGGTTGTCAGTATTGTGAGCTGGTGTAAGGCTGACTAATAGTTCATCTTCTCAGGCCCAAATACAATGATTACTATAAACGTTTCCATTTCTTTTCACCTTTTGACTCTTTCAAGCTTCAGTTTATTAGCTAGAGAGATTACTTATGGTTTCACCTTTTCATGAATGGTGAATGGGGAGTTTTGAACTAATAAATCTATGAAACAGTTATCACATTTTCAACTTTGGAATTAACAAAATGGTGGCTTATTAAACAGCTTCCCGCTCACGTCCTACTTTGATGTCTTACTAGAGTGGAAAGGAGACCTTGGTTTCTTGGAGGCTATGCTAAGCAGAAAGCTAAGACAAACACGTTCTACTTTGTTGTTGGAAGGGTTGTGACTATGACCCAACAATGGACCATCAACTCCTAATCAAGGAGTATAAATTTGGAAAGCTTCACAAACAGGTTGACTGCAATATGATGATTTTGGTTGCAGAAACTCTCAAAGGCTGTTTATTACTGGGGTGCCTAACCTTGTTTGTGTGATGGACCCCTTTGGCAATCTGGTGAAACCTGTGAACCTCTTCTGAAAATGTTTTTAAATGCATAAAATAAAATACATAGGATTACAAAGAAAATTAATTGTATTAAAATACAGTTGTCAGAATATTAGGAAAACAAGTTCTAGAACCCCAGGTTAAGATCTCCTCATCTACTAAGTCATGGGTTCAAATATGAGGTCATGAAGGAAGTACCCATACCGATTAAATCATTGACCCCCATAAGTATGAAATTAGATTGAATAGCATTCTTATAATCATATATTCCTGTAATTACCCCATTGTAGAATTAATATTGTAAATGCAAAAATTTCTTTGGAAAAAGTAATTTTATTTATTTAAAAATTATTTATTTATTATTATTTTTTTAATTTATGGAATAAAACAAGGAAAATGTAGCTAAAGGAAAAAAAAAACCTCTCATCCTCAGTATTAGAACTGAAATGGACCTTAACTAACCCACTGGGTTGTAAGATTAGAATCTGGTCTTGAGTAGTAATTACGATTAACTTGACCTTAGGTGATAAAAATGAACTAGAAATTTGATTGCAGCTCCTATATCAATTGTGTCAGTATATGAGAATGTACTGTCCTTGTTGATTACCCTGCCAATCAGTTTAAAGATGAGCTTACTGCCATGCATTTACATGTAGGAAGATGTACCATCATTCTTCTTTCTACTGCCTTTCTAAGGATAAATAGAATTCATAGGCAGTGGTATTGGTCATCTTTTAGTTTACAAAGGTGGTTTCATAATCAATTAAGGAATAAATGTGTATATCTTAAAACATACATACAAACATACACACACACAAAATCTGCTCCATAACATTACTAATTTTTTTTTTTGTATTGCTTACTTAACTGTAGTGGTGGTCATGTTAAGCTTGAAGAAGAGATAGACCTTGGCTATGTTGAAGATGGGACGCCATGTGGCCCCGAAATGATGTGCCTAGAACGTAGGTGTCTCCCTACTGCCTCTTTCAACTTCAGTACCTGCTTGAGTAAAAAAGAAAATGCCATTTGTTCAGGAAATGGGGTATGTTCGTATATTCTTTACTCTGTCTTAATGTGAATTATGTATTTATTTCCTATTAGTGAAATGTGTGATCTTTGGCAAGTTACTTAAACTCTCAGGCCTCAGTTTATTAATCTATAAAAACAGAAGAATTGAACTAGATTATTTTTAAATTCCGTTAGGATGTTCCTTTATGAAATGTGCCTCATTCTAAGCCTGTAATTTTTCCTGATTCGCAAAATAAGCTAGTTATTAAAAATATTACTAAGTAGCATAGGAATATTAAATATACTGTGGGTCAAATGAAATCCAAATGGTGTCCTTCTACCATAAATATTGGACAGTTAGGTGGTTTGGTGGATAGAGTACCAGGCCTGGAGTCAAGAAGACTTCCTGAGTTCAAATCTGGCCTCAGACACTTAGTAGCTGTGTGATCCCTGGGCATGTCCCTTTACCCTGTTTGCCTCAGTCTCCTTATCTGTAAAAATGAGCAGAGGGAAATGGCAAACCACTCCAATACCTCTGCCAAGAAAACCCCAAGTGAGGTCATGAAGAGCTGGACATGACTGGATAATAACAATTACAACTATTACTATTGCTTGAAAATGAGGCAAAAAAAGAAGTAAAAATGATTGTATCTAATTATAATGTCTGATTCTTCTTTCTCATTCATGTTAATGAAATCTGATTTGCTTTAATATTTTTTTTCCTTTTTTAAATGAAGTAGAAGACAAATTTTCACAAGCTAAAATGAGATTGAAAAAGATAAGCACATAATGGTTTGGGCAAATATATTTTTTTTAATAATGAAAGAAAGGAAGCCTTTGACAAGGTTCATTTTCGTTCTTATGGCCACATAACTGCGATTCAGGTGCAGTGAAGATGTGTTTTTGCTTGATCAATCAATCATTATAAGCAGACAACATATTTATTCCAGTTCCATACATTTTACTGTATGCTTATGAGAGACACCCAAAGGAGTGCCATAGTGATTTATTGTTCTGGGTGCCATTGCCCCAGTGCTCTCTAAGGAGAGCACCAGAGATGAGCTGTAACGCTCACATGTAGAATGGAACACCAGCACTAGAAGAGGCCTAAATGATTCACTCCTATCATGGGGATCCCCAAGTCTTCCCATCTTTCCTACAGAGGACTTTAGGGGAAAATAACATTGAGAGAGTGAGGAGGTAGAAGAGAATAAGAACAGTTCAGGTCTGTTCTATCCTGATTCTATCAAGACAGTTATCCATGTTGATGAAGGCCACAGCTGATCCAAAGCTATGGGTACTCCCCAACTCCTTTATAATTTGGGTTGGAACAGAGTCTGTCTTCTCTGGGTAGATATCTAAGGTGAGTTTGTTTACCTTTAAATTCTATATTTTCTATTTGGGGTTCTTTAGATATCGATGCTATGGTAAATATTAATTTTATTTTCAGATGCTTTATGCGTTCTTGGTTCTCTCGTCCCTTGGATGGGGAAAGAGGTAGGAGATAGAGGCTCTATTTAATCATAGATTAGAGCTAGAAGGAGCATCTGGTCCAACCTTCTCATTTCATAGATTAGTAAACTGAGGCCCGTGGAGGCAGAGTGTTTCTCCAGCTCACACAACTAGGTCTCATCAGGCAGGATTCAAATTCAGGTCATCTGTTTTCAGAGTTCTCTTTCCTTTGTACTTGTTTTCTATCTAGTGCTAGGATTGAAGAAAAAAGGTTGAGTTTTCCTTGTGTGCCAGAAACCTTCAGATACGTGTGCGAGCCAGAAGCATGATCTTCCCTCCCCACACAATAATCTGTAGCCTCAGCCGGAGTAGACCTGCCTCCCCTTTTCATTGGTCATCTGGCCGTGTCTTAGCTCCCCTGGGTCCAGAACCCCAAGCTTCCTTATCCTTTCAAGTGTCCTCCTCTATGAGTTAATGGAAAATTTGCATGGATAATATAGGACTGACTATTTCCATCTCCATTCTCTTCCTTTTGTACTGTAGCTGAAAACAAGATTGTCATTTCATAATTTTGCTTTGTTTCTTCTAAGGATAATCATCATTCTTTTCTTATGCCCAGTTGTTTTCTGTAAGTTGATGTGAGAGTGACTTGCATTGAGGAATAAGAGAAGACTTTTTAGATGAACAATGAACAAAAAAAATGAAGGATCAGGAAAAGATATCATAAGGAAAATAAGCGTAATCATTGTTAATTTTTGTTGTTCATAACATTGCATTATGATCTGTTTATGTGTGATTTTTATTCTCAGTTCACATTTTGGTTTTCAGGTTTGCAGTAATGAAATAAAATGTGTCTGTAACAAGCACTGGATAGGTGCAGACTGTAATACTTATTTACCATACAATGATGGCTCAAAATCTGATATGTCTGGGCCTGGCAATGGTAAGTACATACTTTGGTCTCAGTGAATTATAGTCATCCAGTAGGGAGAACAAAAATATTGCCTCAACATCATCAACTAATTTATTATTTTTATAGTTGCTTCAATTTGTACATAACTGAAGTATTCCTGGAAAAACTATTAACCATCCTCAAATGATAACTGGTTTTCAGGGTTTATTGAATTAATTTTTTTCTATAAGATTAATTTTGGATAAATCTGACTCTTCAAATGAGATTTTTTAAACATTGAACGATATGAGAATGTTTGGATCAGTCATCTCTTCTGAAATTTCTTTATCATAAATAAATCTTTTTATAATAACTTCATATCCCCCAACCATTAAATTTAAATGGTGGGTTTATGATTAATTTTTTTTTACATTTTTGAGTATTTACAAATCGTCAACAAATGCAAACATTTCTGTATATAAAAAAGCAAAAAAAGAAAAGCCTATGAGCATGCGATCTTCTATATACATACATACACATGTGTATTTTTGTTGTTCAGTCATTTTTCAGTCACATCCAACTGTTTACAATCCCATTTGGGGTTTTCTTGGCAAAGATACTAAAGTGGTTTGCCATTTCCTCCTCCAGCTCATTTTACTCATGAGGAAATGGAGGAGAACAGGGTTAAGTGACTTGTCCAGGGTCACTCAGCTAATGTGTCTAGACTAGATTTGAATTCATGAAGATGAGTCTTTCTTATTCCAGGCCCAGCACTCTATCCACCATACCACCTAGCACAGATATGTGAAAATTTAACAAGATACTATTAAAATGACTCTGTATCCATTTCTGAACTCCTTTTTGTTTACTTTCTATTTTATTGGGGATCCTTTCTAAATACATATTTGTTACCAGGAAAGGCTTTTATTGAAAGAATCAGTCAATTATCTAGCAAATATTAAATGCCTACTATGTGCCAAGCATTGTAGATACAAAAAAAATGTAAAAGAACAGTCCATGCTCTCAAGGAGTTTACAGCATAATATAGAAAAAAGTAAGTTAATGGGTAATGGTTAATACACTGAAAAAGCAGTATTTTGTGAATATTTTGGGGGGAAGTTTCATACCCACCCCCAGATTCCCTGACAAGAACTGTATCAGTTATTTTATAGCTTTCCTATCTTGACAGAGACAGACTGTGGAGAAATAAGCTTAGTACAGGGTCTGGCACATAGTAGGTGCTTTATATATATAAATGCTTGTTGACTCTTGCATGAATGAGGTTTGAAGAAGAGTAAAAGAAGGCTTAATAAGTGGGATTGAGGAGGAAGACTTAATACCCACACAAAAAATCTAGCCGTGTAACCTTGGTCAAGGTGCTTAACCCCAATTGCCCTCCAAAAGGCAAAAAAACAAAAACAAAAAAAGGAGGAAGAAGTTAAATGCGAGTAAGCAATGTCCCTGTAGACCCTCCTTGACAGTGAATGGACCCTTTCCAGAGGTGTTGATGCCTTTTAGTACATGAATACTCCACTGTAGGAAATTATGCCCAAGGGACCAAAATGTTGTCTAATTTTCAAATGATAAGAGCAGTCATGAACCTTCTTTTTTTTTGCCTTTTTTTTGGAGGGCATTTGGGGTTAAGTGACTTGCCCAAGGTTACATGGCTAGTTTTTTTGTGTGGGTGTTAAGTGTCTGAGGCCAGAACCGAACTCTGGTCCTCCTGACTCCAGGGCCGGTGTTTGACTCACTGCGCCACCTAGCCACCCTAGTAATGAACCTTCTATTCCCCCCATACAGCCTCTCCTTCAACCAATAAACCAAAATAAAATAAATAAACCAGTAAGCCATTATTAAATGCCTACCATGTGCCAGGCCGTGTGGGTACATATACAATCCTTACTCCCTCATAGTTTATGGGTATCTAAGCCACAGAATGAAGATATAGTCTGTTTACAGGGGAATTATGGAACTCATAGTAAAATTCAATTAATGAAGTTTATAATGAAGTTAAGTAAATTATAGTGCTATAAAGAAAGCTGTAAGTTACTAGTTATATTATAAATGTGGAAACTGAGGCCCGGAGGGAATTGTTTTATACCAAGTCACAAATCTATTAAATAGTGGCAGAACCAGGACTAGAAGCTAGTTCTCTTCTCAAGCATTTTTTCCCAGTATAATTCTATGATTATCTATCATGTACTGAGTACTTGGCTAAGTATTTCAGGATGTTCCAAACAAGTGTAGTTTCTGTCTCCAAGGCAATTAGACTGTCACTGAAAAGATTTACAAGCTTGTAAGAGGCAGCAATATAAGATTATCTATAATTAGATACAAAAATATATAGACAAGATGGTAAATGTGCTCAGAGTTCAGAGAAAGAACATCATAGTGTATTGGGGAAAGGACTGGACTTATCAGGAGAGATATGGGTTCAAATCCTATGTTTGACTCAGTTTCCTCATCTGTAAAATGGGGGTAATGGTGTCTGAAGTACCTGTCTTGCTTGATTATTGTGATGCTTAGAGAAGGTAAGGGATGTAAAATGCTTTGCAAACCTTCAAGCATAACATACATGCTGCTTATTATTACTAGAAAAGGAAAGATTCTTAGTGGGCTTGATTTTGAATAGCTCTCTTTGCTTAGGCAGTTGTTATGTTGGCATTCGTCACATAGAATCTGAATTTCTTTTCTCAGTCTCTCTCTGTATAGCCAGTCCTGTCCCACTGAGCAGTAGCTTAGACCATATCCAGGACCATTTTCATTCAGTCTTTCCCTCCTGGACTGATTCTTTTATGAAAGCAAGCTAGGCCATCTTTTGCCTCCACTCTTACCTAGCCTTTAATTATTAAATGGGATTCCCTCAGACAGATTCAGACCTGGGAAAGACCTTAGCTTAAAAAGGCCACTGCGTCTGGGCCACTACATTGCTGGTCGTCTTGCCCTGTTTCTTGCCCCTGAACTCCCATGACTCTGGAGGAGAGAATGAGGCTGGTGACTTCACTTAAATCCAGTTCACTTTCAAGCCTCTGGATATCATTCGTCCTCTTTGAGAATAAAGGACAGACAACAACCTTTTCATGAGCTCTTCCACATGGATTAATGAAGAAAAGGTGTTTCAAAGGTTAACACAGAGGATCAAAGATTTACAACTTATAAGTTATTTAATCTAATCTTCATATTTTACATATGAGGAAACCAAGGGACAGAGATTTCTCCAAAGTCACATAGGTATCAGAGAAAAGATTCAAACCCAGGTAGATTTAAACTCATTATAATATCATAGGTTATGTTATGTCCATGAGTAACTAAAAAACTCAATTTCCTCATTTGGATTTATTCTTTCTCCATGTATAGTCATGAACTATGATGAGTAATTCACAATGGAATACCTAGGATCTTCTCTATACTTGTGCATTGAGAATTATGCAGAATAACACTTGGAAGACTTCTTAGTTAAGATATTTAAGTTACATTGAATAACCTTCTCTGTATTTTTTTACAGGTGTTGCCGGCACAAATATCATAATAGGGATAATTACTGGCACCATTTTGGTGCTGGCTCTCATATTAGGAATAGCTGCATGGGGTTACAAGTAAGTGACATTTCTTGGTTTTGTTAATGTTGCGCTATAACTTTAGAGAAGACAGCTTTAAATGAACTCAAAATTTTAAGTTTAATTACCATTAAGCAAGCAAATATGGCTAGTCATTCCCAAACTGGTTGGAAATGTGATATTATTTGTTTAATTTTGTGACATGTTCTTTCCACTTAAAAGGGTTTCTATGGAATTTTTAAAAAATCAGAGTGAATGAGAATTAATGTAAACTTTGTGGGGGAGATGAGTGTAAAAGGACATGTTTCTCTTGCTTCAGGCCTATGCCTAGAATACCAGGGAATGTGCCTCTGGGATAGATCAATACTTACCCATTTGCAATCGTTTGTTTCTCTTGGGACATCAAAGATGGCTCCGTATTCATAAGCTCGAGAACTAAAAAGATCCTTTAAAGTTCAGAGGTGTCAAACTCACATCAAGGAGCTCATGGGAATTGTTAAAAAAAATAAATAAAAATTTAATACAAGCTAGATAATGTTAATTTGTAGTATTCTAAGTCAATAGGAGGCCCGCAGTTTCTGTTTGAGTTTGACACCACTGACCTAGTCCAGCCTCTTTATTTTCATGTGAGGGACACAAACATACCCAGGGATGTAAAATTATTCATTCAAATATGGGGTGAGGTTAAATATTTGAGTTAGGATTTGAATTCAGGTCCTTTTTACTAACAGCAGATAGGTGAAATATCAGATATCAGCTAGGGTCCACTGTTTCACACCTGTTTCCTTACTTTCTCGTTGGAGTTCCCCAAATCACTTCCCAACAAGACCTTTCACGAGCTGTCCTGCTTATTCCTGGGTGTTGTATAAGTCACCCTCTGCTGGTATGAGTCATTCCCACTGAGGCTACTAAGTGATCCTCTCTGTCAGGATTTTCTGTCTCTCTCACTTTCTACAGAGTTCCCCCTAGATATTCTGGGTATTATTACTTATGAGCTTGGGAACCTTCTTCCTGCTCTCAGCCTGTTGATAAATTTTTCAACACTATTTAGCTAATATTATCAAAGTGCTAAACAGAGGCTGGGGACATGATTCCCCTTTAAAGACTGTCCTGAGGCAGACCTGGTGGATGGCCCATGCCTACAATCTGTGCTGCTGGAGTCTGGGGCTGAGAGAAAACTTGAGCTTGGGATTTTTGAGCTAGAGTAGATCCAGATCCAGAGCTTAGTGTTCACACTAAGTCTGGAAGCAATATGGTGAGCCCCTAGCAGGAAGGAGGGGAGAACATGGCTGCCCAACGAGGGGGAAACCTGCCCAGGCTGGAATCCAAGAAGGTCCAAGCTTCCTGCTGATAGCAGTGGAGTCAGCTGGAGAGAGGCCAATGCACTTCTAACTCAGGTGGTACAGGAGGTCCCAGTCTCAATAAAACAAGAACAGCAGCAAAAACCTGCCCCTCTTTTGCTATTTAATTGCTTCTATAAGCTCAAATTCAAGGGCAGATATCCAGGACACAGAGGGTTACTGAGCACAGGATCAGTCAGTCAGTCAATCAATCAAGAAGCATTTATTGGGTACCTAGGTGGTGCAGTGGATAGAATTCGAGGCCTGGAGTCTAGAAGACCTGAATTCAAATCCAACCTCAGACACTTACCAACTATGTGATCCTGGGCAAGTTACTTAACCTGCTTCCTTCAGTTTCCTCAACTGCAAAATGTGGGTAATAACAACACCTACGTCCCAGGGTTGTGAGGATAATCTGAGATAAAATTTGTAAAGGGCTGGCACATCATAGGTACTTTATAAAGGCTGATTCCCCTCCTTTTCCCTTCACTATTACTATGTGCAATGTGATGGTGCTAGGAGTAGGGGATACAAGAACAGAAGTGAAACAATCCCTGCCCTCAAGACGCTTACATTCTACCAGGAGAAAAAAAATAAAAAATCTAAATAAAATGAATTTCAATCCAGACCTTCGTTCAGATTGATGTATTTATCATAATGTGTTGAATTAAGATTTTCTAAAAGAATGACACATATTTACTTACTGTGCTTCTGCCCACAAAGGGGCCTATGTGCCTTTTCTCTAAAGCCCAAACGCTGTCCTGCCATTGACTTTGGCCCTGGAGGGCTGGGTCAGCTTGCTTGGGTAAGGCTTGTGAGGAGAGGAGACCATCACCACTCTATGTTCAGAGCGCTCAGGACCTCACCTCATCCATGGAGTCCTCCCAGGCCCTCGTGGAAGAAGGTGAAGCATCCAAAGGGCTACAGCCTAGCTCTGCGACATCATTAGGACACCCCTTTCCCTTCATCCACTCTGAAAGGGGCACACAAATCAAATACAAAGCACCCCCTAGTAATCACGATGGGCCAATGTTGTATATGTAATACTATTACTCTTTTAAGAATTTTGTAACACTTCTTAAGATAACTGGGAACTCTCCTGTGTTACAAAACTGGTTATTGGTCCCTGCCTCAGAAAAAAATATTATCCAGCCCTGTTGTTTGGCTGTCTTTTCTCTTGTGTTGGCTTTAGTTTATTCACAATGTAGAAAGTTGACAACACATTTTAAAGAAATAGAAGGCTCTTATCAGCTTGCTTGGGTGAGGATTGTGGGGGGAGGAGACCATCACTGTTACATACTCTGTGTGTGTGTGTGTGTGTGTGTATGTGTAGAAGACAGACAGACACTAGCTCTTTGGTGTCAAGATTCCCATAGTGATGTTCCCAAATTATATATGCATCATGAACTGTAAAATCCTGTGACTTAGGACCTGCTGACACAAAACACTGCAATTATGAGTAGTGCATAACTAATTATTGTTGTTGTTTTTTTCTCTTCTCATCAATGGAAAGAAATTATCGAGAACAGAGGTATGTGGTAAGAATAACCCAAATATGCTATCCTAAAAAGGTTCAAATCCTAAAAGGTTCTTGTCATCCCAATTTCTACCTACTAAGAGTATTCATTTTATTTTCTAATGAAGAAATAACATGGAAATTAATCTTGTTTTTCAATGTTTTCATAGAATCATAAAATCATAGAATGTCAGAGCTGGAAGGAGCCATAGAGATCTTAGTTCAATCTCCCTTTTCCTGATTTTAAATTTTTAGTTTTGCTGTTGCTAAAATGCTTTCGTCTTAAAGAGATATTGAACTGTAAAATTTTAACTTTAGTGTTGCTAGAAAGTTTCCATTTTAAAAAATAGCTGTGTCACATTTTAGTGGTTAAATGATTCTATGAATTTCTCCTTTCATATTAAAACTAGCATATATTCTATTTTGTGTGACTAATAGAGGGACCTTTATGGAAATTTATTTTATATTGAAAAAAGCTCTAGAAATCTGACTTGCTTTTGTATTTGCATTTTTGACACCTCTATTTTTAATAGTTAACACTATATTTTTAGTTATATATTTCAGCTTCCTTTTATACAAGCCCTTCCGAAAAGGATTTTTTTCTTTTTATTAATATCATCTTCCATTTAGAGATGGCCAGGTTTGCTTTGGGCACAATGTTGCTCTTATGGAAATGCTTAGGCACTCACAAAACTTCTTGCTGATCTCTGTTCATACTTGCAAGAGTAGATTATATAAATCTACAAGCCAGTAATCTAATTTGAACACTCTAAAAGCACTTTGACACATGAAGGTATATGAGCATCCCATAGGAAAGGTAGGCTTTATGTTTCTCAATAATTTCACATTTCACATTTTAAAGTACAAATTGACCCTGGGTATTGATGGGATTCCTCTAAGAATATCATATTGTCTCAAATATGAAGTAGCCAATAAAATGGAAGGGCTTAATTGTGTGTGTGTATATACATACACACATATACACATATACACACATACATATATATGTACATATATCCATACACACATATCTTTTATTTTTTACATCATTTGGGATTTTTCTGATATTGGGATATTCCTGAATATATCCTTTCCCCTTTCCTACTGAAAAAGCCATCTATTGTAACAAATAAAAAAGAGAGAGGAAAAAAAAAGCATTTCAGCAAAACCACCCAACAGATGAGATGCCTGATAGTATATGCAATATTCCACCCACATAGTGTACCACTTTTGCCAGGAAAGGAAAGATGTACATTTTCTTGTCTCTTTAGAGGGCTTAGTTTATGTTTCACATTTTAACCATTTGATTGCTTGAAGATATATGTAAAATTGCACATTACTTAACATTCCCTTAGAATTTGATCTCTACCCACCAGCTCCTAACAGATGACTAAAGTGGGATTAGGAATAAAGCAGAACCAATGTTGTTAGCTCCTTGCCAGGCCCTAGCCCAACTTTCTCTTCAACGTTCTCATTCTTTGAAATTCTCTGAACTTTTAAAAATGAAATCACATTCATTATTTTCCCTTCCCTTCTCAGTGCTTTTAAAATCAAACAAAACAAAAACAAACACCAAAGAGCTGTGGAAATTATATATGGAAAATCCATAAGAAAATGTTGATTCAATATCCATTATATGCCTATTACTATTTCAATCTTGAGAAGAAATATAGGTAGAAGGTTGGAACATATCATCCCAATTTAAAGTAGTTTGCGACCCTTGTATTAATATTGAATATATATTATCCCACTTGAACTGCAGGACAGCCCTGTGAGGTAGGCAGTGAAAGTGTTGTTATCTTCATTTTACAGATGAGGAAACTGAGGCTTATAGAAGAGAAAGCATTTTCCCAAGGTGGCAGAGCTAGGTTACTCAAAAACAGTCTCCCTATTCCAAACCTAGGGTATTTCCATTCCTAGGAGAAACCGCCTGCCTCCCTGCACTCAAATGCCTCACTGACTGTGGGGAAAAGGCAAGAAGCAAAGATTAATCTAACTGGTTTTGTTGGTTTTTTTTTCTCTTCATAAAAAAGTACCTGATTTATTTAAAAGTTGCTTCAATGACCACAGAATCCAAATAATAGTCTTTATTTCAAAGGAGGCTTTCTAAATGAGTTAGTACAGTTCATTAGCTGATGAAGTCTGGTGCTAATTCTAGAATTTAAAATAAGGTTCACTTAATACTTAGGCTAATGACAGTGATAAATATTGCCAAATGAATCCCATTTTTTTCCACCACAAAGGGGCATAATATAATGAGTATATGTATAAAGCAAGGATATTAATAATGACAGTGAGTGCTTACATTTATGTAAGCTTTTTACATATAATACATGCTTTTTAGTGTATGAAATGCTTTGCATACAACATTAGTAAAAAACAGAACCAAAGAGATGACATAAAAAAACTCTGAAGTCAGGTTCTCAGTAGGGAAGTTATCCAGATTAAGGAGATGTCTTCCATGCTCCAAAATCTCTTATTGTAAAGAAAATAAGCAAACTATTTATAGCCTCTCCATGCCCCCTTGCTACATTATCAAGGTGTGCAACAGCTATAGTGAGGAATTTCTTCACTTGGAATCTTCTCTTCCCACCTCCCTGTAATTCTGCAGTCAGTCGAGGTATTCCACCCACATGGCCATTTGTGTCTGGTTTCTAATTTAAGGCCCCCTCTGGGCTCATCCACAGATGAGTATCATGTTTATTTCAGTAACATCCTAACCTCTTTCACCTCCCTCCTTCCTTGTCTGTGACTGTTGGATCCTGAATTTATGCATTAGTTCTCAAGTTGCAAGGAGAACTGGGATTCAGGGAAGATAGTTAAGATGTTCTTTGCATCTTAAAGTAATACATAAATGTCACTATTATTCCGAAGCAAAGCTTGCCCCCCTTACATAAATTATAGGTATGTGGCAGACACCCAAAAGCTTAAACCACTAACAGAAGGGGGGTGGTATATAAATAGGGAAAGAGCCTCAAAAGACAAGGTACTTTTATAGTCATTCAGACTCACATCTGCCTAGTTACTAAGGAAACAAGAAACAGAAAGAAGACATTTAACTTTTTATTGCCTTTTTGGCTAGGTTTCCATGGGTTTGCTGGTCTCATGAAGATTCTTGTGCTCTCTTAGGCTTGATAAGAAAAGGTAGATATATGGAGTTAGGAAAGAATGAAAATGGCTTTGAGTGAGGTCCCCATAGATATATTAAGCTGTTAGAAATGTTGGTGAGCCTGGCATTTTTCTTGAAACTGTCTATAAGAGAATGAGGGGAGAATAAGTGATGTTCAGGCTCTTTCTTGGTGGCAGGATGGCATCAAAATGCTAAATTAGGTATACTAGGCAATTTTGGGAAGAAGCAAAGTAAGTAATTCTGTGAATGAATCTGAAAATAATAATTCCTACTGAAAACTCATTTGAAGGAATTATTCAATTCAGTTGAGTCAGTTTTAATTACTGACCATGAGCCTGCCTTGGAGCAAGACAAGACCTGGGTTCAAATGCTGACCCTTGCATAAGCTAGCTGTGTGACCATGAGAGACACACTTAACCTCTCACAGCCTCAGGCATCTCTGTTTCTCTCTGAGGCCATCATGTTACAAATCAGCTGTAGGTCTGCATTAGTGTAGACAGTTTCCAGAGTAGAGGTACCCACACTGATGGAATTACAAGTCTGGACCCACTGAAAAAGGAAAAGAAATAGCAAGACAATAAAACTCCAAAGTGTACCCTTTCTACCTTCAAAAGCAAGTCTGAAGAAGGCTGAGATTTCTAAGCACCATGGACATCTCCCTCCCAACAGCCATTCAATTGGTTATGAAGGAAATTAAAGTCCTTTTTGTAGTGCTCTGTGAAAATAACCCCAAATGCCTCTGGAAATGTAGAGAATCAATTTATGTAGCTTTGTTCTGCATAAAACCGTAGGACCAGGGGAGTGCAAATTAGCCCAAGAACTCACTTAGTCCCTAGAGATGACTCCTTATCCTGCCATTTTAAGTCTTCAGACTTCCTATGTCCCCTCTCCTTTATTCTTTGCTTGTGTGCTTTGGAATAGAATTAGCAGCAGTATATAAATTTTCTTGTCCTGAGACACAGCAATACAAATATCCATAGAGGAGGAGAGCTGGCCTTGGATCGAGGAAGGCCTGGATTTAAGATCTGTCTCTGATGCATTCTTTTTTTTTTTTTAAAAGCAATCGGGGTTAAGTAACTTGCTCAAGGTTACACGGCCAGTTATTTCTGGGTGTGGTGCTGAGTATCTGAGTCCGGATTTGATCCAGGTCATCCCGACACTGGAGCTGGTGCTCTTACTCGCTGAGCCACCTGGCCGCCCCTAAGCAATTGGGGTTAAGTAACTTGCTCAAGGTTACACAGCCAGATGTTTCTGGGTGGGTTTTAAGTGTCTGAGCCCGGGATTCGATCTCCAGGTCTTCTCAACACTGGAGCCGGTGCTCTTACTCGCTGTGCTACCTGGCTGCCCCCTCTGATACATTCTTGCTGTGGGAACCTGAGCATATTAACTTCTCAATGCTCTAGCCAACTCTCTAAAATTATCAAACAGAGGTACTTAACCTGCTTTGGTGGATGAAGTTTCCTCACCTGGGAGTTCTCTGTGCCAGTGAATAACAGGTCCAGTCCCTATCCCTACACATTTTGAAATAGGAATTTAGGCTTCCTACTTAGTTCATGAATGGTGCATCAACATCATAGGCTCATAAAAACAAACAGTCTGAGATGGAGATTCATGGTCTCATATAGAATTCTCTTTTGTGTGTTTTGTTACATATATGGAAATGCTCTATTATTTTTGTTTTTAAGTAGAAAAAAAATTAAAAACCATAGGCTCATAGATATAGACCTGGAAGGGAACTAAGATGTCATTTAGTCTAATGATGTCAAGTTCAAATAGAAGATGGGAATGTTTGTTTCTTAAGTTCAGAATTAGATAAATTAAATAAAAAAAGAAATTAGAAGCCATTAAATCCTAGGTGAGGAGTTCTACAGGCTGCATATTGATTTAGAAAACCACAAATTAACATTTTCTGTGTTCAACTTCACTTTTATATATTTTGTTAAATATTTCCCAATTACATTTTAATTCAATTCAGAAGGCCTCTTGGTTACTCTTATCTAGTCCACTTATCTTCTTCACTTTACAGATGAGGAAACTGAGACCTAGAGAGGTAAAGCAGCTAATCCCAGGTAACACAAGTAGTAAATGGGAGTCCTGGATTTTGAACTCAAGTCCTGTGACTACAAGTCTCTCTCCACTACACCTCCATTATTTCAGTATATTTGATTTATTTCAATTAAAGAGCATAGAAAAAGAAAAAAACAACCTAATGAAACTTAAATAAGAAAGAAAAATCCAGTTAAGACCTGGTTCTTTTCCTCTGTCTTCAATTAATTGAAATCAGTATGATATATAAGAAATACAGTAATTAAATTATGTCTTCTTGACCTCAGCATTCAATTTAATCAGGAATGCTCAGAGTTCCTTTTTTTTTTAAGCTATCTTCCTTATGTGATCTTCCTACCTTCCCTTAAACCTTTCTTTGTTTTTTACATTTATTATTTTAATGATTTCCATGGACCTGTGATGTGACATTATTCAATACTCCTCAAAAATAACATATTAAAGCAAAATTCCATGCAGATGATCTAAATGACACACAAGGCCTTGAAAAATTACCTCCCCCAAGGTGAGAGGTTGTTCATTTGACTAAATTTACATATGTCTTACATCACCTTGAGTGAACCTTAAATCTAGTTAATTTAAACTCCAAGCTTTTTGACCATCTTTGAAAAGTCTGGACTATCCCAAGACACTGTCAGACTAGTGGCCTATGTGGTAACTTTCATTTTTCCAGGGATGAGGGAGGACAGGAGTAAGTTAATGCCAGGGAATATGGCCTACTAGTTTGGCATTATGATGCCAGGGTAAAGTTTCCAAAGCCTTAATGTAAAATACCCTGACATGCTTTTAAAGATTAATTAGGGCTTTCCTCTCAAACCCCAAAACAAAGTCCTGGAAAGGATTCCATCAGATTCCCTTCTCTAGGAAAGATTAAAATTTAAGAGAGGCTAAAAAAAAGTACTTAATTAGGTTTTTGTCTATAGAAATAACATACAAAATATTATCAATGTAAAAAAATACAACTTTAGGGGTGGCCAGGTGGCTCACCGAGTAAGAGCACCAGCCCCAGTGTTGGGATGACCTGGGGGATTGAATCTGGGCTCAGATACTTAGCACCACACCCAGAAATAACTGGCCATGTAACCTTGAGCAAGTTACTTAACCCCAATTGCTTAAAAAAAAATACAACTTTATCCTTTCCTGCTTTGACAGTCATTATAGAAGGCCCCACAGACTACCTGATACAATCTCAGTGCCAGGGCATTAAAAATTCTCACCAAAAACACTTAGGTTGAGCATCTGGGGAGTCCTGTACATATAGAACAAACTTCAGCTCAGAAAATTAAACACTGAACTTTAGGATAAGTAAGCAAGACTGAGGGAGGCTTACGCAAATGGAAATGTTTGCTGGACACAATGAGAGAATGAGACCTGGAGCAAAGTGGTTATTTTCTGTGTAGAATCATAAAAAGAAATCTTTGATCTTGAGCACGTAATTGAAAGGGAACATAGGCTAAGGAAAGGAAATCATGAATTTTCTGAGGATCAAGAGAGTGTCAACCAAGACAACAATAATGATGATGGTGATAAACATTTACATATTGCTTTAAGGATTGCAAAACACTGTAATATGGTATCTCATCTCATCCTCACAACTATCTGGGGAGGTAGGCTCTATTATTCTCCCCATTTCAGAGATGATGGAACTAAGTCACAGAGAAGTAAGGTGATTTGCTGAGGGTCACACAGCTGTTCTATTTGAACACAAGTCTTTCTAACTCCAAGTCTAGTGCTCTTGACCACTATATCTAGCTTGAAGATGGCCCAGTTAAGATTATAGGGTGACAGAGCTAAAAAAATATCTTTGAGATCAACTACATTCCCCTCTTTTTCCAGATAAGGAAACTGAGGCCCAGAAAAGGAAAGCAACTTGATAAGGTGATGCAGCTAGTTCATGGAAGATCCAAAACCTAGAACCCAGCTCTCCAGACCCCAAGTCCAGTATCCACTCCAGTACAGTACATTGTCTTGATTAAGGATAGGGGGAGACATTCATTTTAATTGAAATTTATTAGTCATAGGAACATCATATAATCTGAAGAATCAGATGAGACAAGTAATATAGCAGCACTAGTAAAAGGTGGAAATTAGATGATGAACAGTTAAATTTTGGACTCAGCCCCAGAAACATCGGTATTCAACCGCCAGTCTTCAAACCCAGAAACTCAGCACTTGAATAAACTGTAATTGTAAAATAGGTGAGACATTTTTACTTCTAAACTAAAGTGAAACTAAGTAGTCCAAGTGAACAAGCAGCGTCAGCCTGGGGAGACAGAACAATTGGTATTTTATATGGGTCAGCCCTGACATTTTTTGTCAGTTACTTGGCTAAGGATGAGTCATTAGGATAACAAGGGACACTGGGGTGTGAGGGGCAGTCAGCACTCTGAAAGGGAGGCTTAGCTTTCAAAATAACTCTTTTAAATTGTCCAAGTATTTGGAAACCAAGAGAATGTAGGCAGCCCGAGGAACACACTGAAGGAAAAGAGGCAAGTGGGATAGGACTTGAAAAGGTTTTTAATGGCTAACAAGTTGAATATCTCTGTCAATGTCATGCTTTTGCTTAAAGTAATAATAATAATAATAATAAAGACACAGTGTCAACATTTTGGGAAGATTAGGATTCTACAATCATTAGAATTGGAAGGACCTCAGCACCATCCAGTACCATTCTCTCCTTTTACAGATGATAAAACTAATATCCACAGAACTGAAATGACTTGCTCTGGGTCATGCAGGAAGAATTTAGCAAAAACTTAGAAAATATTTAAAACCTGCACAAGAAAGATTTTTAAGATAATCAAAGGGTAGGGGCATGGGTAGGAGAAATTTGAGGAAAAATCACAGGGGAGATTGAACCAGAAGTTCTCTATCTTCAGAAATGACTGGCCAAGATGACATGGGCATTAGGTGCCTGATGTATGAAGGTTAGGAAGAAGGGTGAATTTCATGACCAGGAAGGTAGCTAAACATTTTACATGGGAGCACATCAACAATGACTAGTATTCTATAATAAGCCCTTGGATAGCATCTAATTCTCCAGAGATGAAGATGATAAACGTTTGAGGAATTTACAATGTAGGTAAGCCTAGAACCTTTCTGCCTGACCACAGGAAGTGAGTTGGACTACACAGAATGTAGAAAGCCTTTTCTGTCTTTGACTCTCTGAGTTCTTCCCTCTCAAGAGTGCTTGGTTTGTAAAGCACTGAGCCTTAGAATGTTCTCCACCAAGATAAAGAATGACACTCAAATACTGAAAAAAGAGGAAGCTATGGAAGAATGCATAAAATATGACCAGCAATGTGGAAAAGAAAATGCTATTTTAGTGAACCAGAAAATTACAGAGTTTCATTAATAGTAAGATAATCAAATCCTTTAAAAGACAGAGTAGTTTTTGGAAATTGATAATGGGAGAGATGATTATCATTATCATTTCAATATTGTCTTCAGTATTTATTTAAACCAGTTTAATGAACGTCACATTTCATTTAGCCTGCAAAGACTGTGACCAGAGTAGCATGCAATTCTTGGGCATTACAAGGATTTGATGATTGAGGCATTTTCATTGATAACACCATCATGATGGCTAGTATAATCCAGAAGGGAAATTTTGGCCATGGCATGACAAACTCTAAAACTTTCATTGAGTGGTCATTTTCCCCCAAGCACTGATTAAATTCGTCAACTAGTGAGATAGGTGTCAGAAATAAAACAAAATGATTCAAGAGACTAAAAGGCTAAGTTTAGAAGAGAAGTATTCATCCTTTATCATTGACTACCTCAGGCACAGAGGAAGACATGATAGTTTTGTTTACTTTGGGAACACATCTGAGCATTACCAAATTCAGTCATTGTATATGTTTTAAATGGCTGTTTAGAATAAACACATTCATTATTTACATGTGAAATTGAGCTAAAAATGCAAATCTAGTGAGAAATACTAATTTCTTCTATCATAACAAGGAATAGACTGAAATTTTGTAACTCAGAAGAGAGATTTTGTTTGATATTTACTTGAAAATTGCTTCTGAAGTCATATATAAGACAATGTTGAAATAACTTCAAGAAAGAAGCATGTTATTATTAAAGAAAACAAATGAACAAAAATTCTTTTTCAAATCTAATTACAATGTGAGAGTTAGCACAATTCAAAGACAGCATCTGAAAGTACCTTTCTTCCAAAAATTTAGCATTGGCATGTTTTCTTAAAGGTTAGCTTACATAAATGGCAGGACATTATGAACATAAAAATATAATGATAAAAGCAGTCATTTAATTTGTCTCTTCATAGAGAGCAATTAAAATCTAATTCTTTGTAAAACATCCAACCTGATATTTTATCTTTAGATTCACAGCAGCATTGAAATTGAACCACATTAAGTTGTAGTCACAGTTCTCAGCCCAGATATACATTGTGAAATGATGAAATGATCATTTGGTACAGATGAAGAGTTGAGTGAAAGGTGTTAACACCCAAGATAACCTGAGGAAAATGAAAACTTGAAACTGGATCATGGAATCATAGGATTACAGATTTAGAGCAAGAAGGGACAATTGGAGGTCATCTATTCCAACCCTCTCTTGTATAGATGAGGAAACCAAGACTCAGAGGAGTCAAGGGATTTGCTCAGATCACATGGTTACTAAATGTCTCAGGCTGAAAAGTTATGGTATCTACTCTTCTTTTTCCAAGAAAGACCTCACAGAAAACAAGTGAGAATGCTTCCAGTCTTCAGTCCACAATTTAGTCTAATGTTGAATGTTACTTATTGTTGGAACATGGAAGGGACCTTACAGGTCATCTCATCTTTACTGTTCCTTTTACAGATAAGGAAACTGAGGCCCAGAGAGGTGAAATTCCTATGTCTATCTTAATCTAAATTATATCTGGTCTATTGTTAATTTTATTTTTTCCTGTTTTTATCCATCCTCAGTGAAGATGGAAAACTGTTGTCACCATCATCATATATCCCTTCTGCACTCTAGTAAAGTTGCTTAACCATTCCTTAAGTATCTCTTCTTTAGGTTAAATAATTCCACTTTTTATCCTTCTTTACACATCTGATATTCCAAATATTTAGTTATCTTTTGGTTTCTCCACTGAACCATATTCCATTTATTCACTTTTCTTTTAAGCAGATTGTGAAGCCCAGAAAGGAATACAGAACCTTAATAAGACTGTCATATCATAGAATGGAACAAACAGGAGTTAACTCATTCTTTTAAGATAGAGGTTCTTAGGGGCGGCCAGGTGGCTCAGCGAGTAAGAGCACTGGCTCCAGTGTCGGGATGACCTGGATCAAATCCGGGCTCAGATACTCAGCACCACACCCAGAAATAACTGGCCGTGTAACCTTGAGCAAGTTACTTAACTCCTATTGCTTTAAAAAAAAAAAAAGATAGGGGTTCTTAATCTTTTTTGTATTATGGACACCTCTGGCAGTTTGGTGAAACCTTTGAACCCTTTCTCAGAATAGTGTTTCAAATGCATAAAGTAAAATGCATAGGATTACCAAAGAATCCAGTTATGTTGAAATCTAGTTATCAAAATATATTTTTGAAAACCAAAGTCGTGGTCCCTGGCTTAAGAATTCCCATTTTAAGATTCTGTCAGTATGTGAGAATCGTGAAGATGAGATTCTTCAGCCCCGTGGTAAAGCTGTACTCATCTACTCCAAGGTTTTCTATCCTAAAACCTTTTATTTGAAATGAAGTAATTGTTAAATATAAAGGTGAAATGAAGACTTGCAAAGATAATGGGGACTAATTTACCAAAACGGAGCACATCATCTTTTTTTTAAAGAGTATAAGGCTGTTTTAACCAACTGTTCCAGCATGGCGGTAGTGGTCCTTCCAGATACTCACTGTGAGAATGACTTTCATTTGTCACCTTTAGTAATAATCTTGTGTGTTATGATAGACTTGATTCATATAGATCATTAGCCCTTCCTCTTTTTTTCCTGAACTAATATTTGTATATGTCTGTGTACGTGTGTCTTGTTTTCTGACTTTAAAATGTTTATTATGCTTTAGACAATTACCCCAGGGAGATTATGTAAAAAAGCCTGGAGATGCCGATTCTTTTTATAGCGACATGCCTCCGGGAGTCAGCACAAACTCAGCATCTAGTTCTAAGAAGAGGTCTGCTTTTCTGTCGCATTTTCAGATTTCTACCTGTTCCATCCCACATTATTCCATTAGTCAGAACATTTCATTATTTTGCAGCAGGTTTGATTACTTCTTCCTTCTTTCTGGAATGTTATAAATGGTATCCCTTGTTCTTTGATTACACGCATGAGTTCTGGGGGTATTCTAGAGTACCCTGTGCTCCAAACTGCCTGTTTTCAAAATCAAATGAGAAAAATCAAATAAATGAAAAACAACTTTGAATGCATAACAACCCAAGAGGGTGTTGGACAATCTATTTCTCACATGTCTCCAGAAAAGATAAGTGTGTTCACTAACATTTTCAATGGTGGGCTTCATATCATGGTCTTGTAGTCAAAGAAAAAGGTTACTATCATGCTTCAATAAAAAGCAATAAATAAAATATACTTATAGTATTAATGCTATTTAGAAAATTCTTTAAATACTATGTTGTATTTTTGAAAGCAAAGCTAGATATGAAGCAAAGATTGATTGTTGTGAAATGTGCTTTTGAATGTTGCATTAAGGATTGCTAGTTTTGCATTTTATTCCTGGAATGATCTTTCCTAGACGTATGCAACTTTCAGCTTAGTGCTAGCTTAACTGGTTTGATGTGTGTTTGCCAGCATTCATATCAATACAGTATGGGTAGATGCATTATTCATTTGTTCTTTAGAGTTTGGTATCATATTTTTGCTCCAAGTTCATAAAATACACAAATAGCTCTTAAAATTCTGCATGATTTATAATTACCCAGCTGGGTAAAATGAGGGAAAACAGAAATTGCTGGAATGCCTTAGGAAATGTGTATAATTGTGAGCCTGTTTTCATAGTGAAAGAAAACTGCTTCATAGAAGAATTTCATTAATTGGTAATGGGGAGAAGGGGAAGTGGAGGGGGAAATAATATATATGTATATATATTAATACTTTATGTGTTACCTTTGGAATGGCAGTTATTTTGGATTGTAAGGGCAATTGCTATTCTCCTACTGACAGAAAGAAGGCAAGTAGAGTGATAGATAGAATTTTAAAGCTGAAAGGGACTTAAAATTCTATAATCTCTGGCCTTACTATCTTCTTTCTGTTAGCAAACGGGATCACTTCTGAAACTGTTGATACTGTAAAACAGCTACTCTGTCTCTCCCCAATTTTTTTTCCACAATAGATCTTACTCATCAAAAACACATATGAATAAGCAATTAAAATAGTAAGTTTGGTGAGGTATGGAACCCTTTTAAAAACTGCCTAGGAACTCGTTTTTTTCATTTTACTGTTATATTTCATTATAAAAAGTTACTGTCCACCCAGAATAGAAAAGATAATTTATATATAAGGAATATAGAATTTGAGAAGGGAGCAAAGAGAGTGATTTTTATGTGTGTGTGTGTATATTTTTTGTTGTTATTATTGTTTTGGATTGTTTTGTTTTGTTTTGGGGCTTTGTTTTGTTTTGGTTTTGGAAAGAGGGGACAGGCATAGTTAAAGGGGACAAGAGTTTGGGCTGCTTCTGTTTTCCATAGCAAAAGCATATTTGCTCAGTAAAAGAGTTTTAAATTAAGTAATGTAGTAGATAAATGGAGGGAATTGAATAGATTTCAGTGGTATTTCTGTTATTGTTGCCCCAAATAGGACACCACTTAATTAGCCAGTAATGGTGAAGAATGTTATCTTAACTTCAGAGAACCAATAATGTATTGGTGCATGATGTGCCCACTTAACTACTTGATCAGAAATAGCTTAATAAGAAGTCTCCCTTTTAAGGGAAGATTTGTAACAGTTTTCCATCATGATGTGTGATATTTGAAGTATGATGCCATTTTCTGAAGCGCAAAAGCAGTCAACAGAAACACCTGAAAAAGTATTTGGGTGGTTCCCAGAACTTCCTCAAGGCCCAAGGTTGCAAATCTTAAGCAGCTCGGAAAATATGTTGAGTATTTTCACTCTTCCTCCATGCTACTGGGTGTGTAGAATGTCATGAAGTGGTTCTTGTGTGATACCAGGTAGGTCTGTCCATTTTGTTTCTAACAGATTTGAAGATGATGGGACACAAATATACAAATGGTAGTAAAGTGGTTAATGGAGGCAACCTACAAAGGTGTCCGTGATCTGTGTCTGACCAAGTTCACTGGCATTTATTCAATGAGTCAATAGACCTTTTAGATGATATTGGTGGAAGAAACTCCATTCACTGGGGGGAAGTTGACTTACTTTCTAAGGAAACAACAGTATCGCCTTTATGGCTTAATCATATTTGTCTTGAGTAAATCTTAATCAAATTTTCTCATGGCCTTATACTTAAGAAACAAGTACAGCAGAACCTCTTTATAACCCTGGTATTGGTAAACAGCACTGACCCGTTATAAGCAAATGGACTAGATCAAGCTTTTTGCTCTGTGTTCTGAGCATAAGCCCATTACTAAATAATTATTAAATGAACCATGTTAGCCGGGCATGATGGCGTACACGCCTGTGATCCCTGCTCCTGGGGAGGCTGAGGCTGGTGTTACGCTTCAGCTCAGGAGCATTGAAAAGCAATAGGACTAAAATTGAGCAGGCATCTTCATTACATCCTTTTCCAATATGGTGACTTCCTGGGAGTGAGACTACCAGGCTGCCTGAGGAAGCACAGACAGGCTCAGGTTAGAAGTGGGATGGGTTAAAACTTGCATGCTGATCACTATTTATTGGGATTGGGCCTGTGAGTGGTCCCTGAATTACCAACCTGGGTGAGATGAGATTAACAACAGCAACAACACCAAGAATAGTAATAACCATGTTATAATGGGGTTCCTTTGTATTTGGTTTTTCTTAAATCAATTTTTGTGCAGTTCTATTCTTCATGAAATACTTTTTATTTCTCTTCATTCTTTCATTTTCCCAGATTATTAATTTAGTTATTGCTTATATTATGTATTATGTAGTGATGTAAGCAGTTCTGTTTACTAATTTCTAACTTGGAAAGCTAAGAAGAAGAGAGGTAAGCGTGACATGTCTATTTCAATTTCAGGTCAAATGGACTCTCCCATTCCTGGAGTGAGAGGATTCCAGACACAAAACATATTTCAGACATCTGTGAAAATGGGAGACCTCGAAGTAACTCATGGCAGGGTAAGGAACGTTGAGATTCATTTGTAGAGCCATCCCAAGTTCCCGATTCCATTGGGCTGGATTGTTTCTTATTAGCCTCTCTCTCTATTCCTTTTCCCTTATAAGACCATTAAGGTCAACAGTTCACCAATCAAGGGGCAGTTATTAATCACCTACTATATGCCTGGCAGAAGAAAGTAAATATGGTATGAGAATCCAAGCTGTTTTTTCCTTGGAATAGAAGTATAACTCACTTATTAATGATAAATATGAGAGGATTTAACAGCTAGGGTGTACTACATAACTCTAGATAGGGCTGTAGGATGCTTTGAAATACATATCTGATTGAGGAAAGTGGTCTTCTGAATCAGAAGCTCTAAGCAAATAGATTTAAAATAATATTCATTTACATGCATACTTACTGAAATCTTCTATCTCCAACCCATCTATTTTAGGTAATCTAGGAGGCAACAGAAAGAAAGTCAGAGGCAAAAGATTTAGACCACGATCTAATTCGACTGAGTAAGTCTGACCCTTTAATGAAAAAGGAGGCTCCAGTGTTCCTTGTGATTTGTTCTAAAGAAAATGGGTTGATCATTTACAAATTAATTGATCATCTGGTCAAAAAAGTAGAAACCAATGCTTTGGTATAATCTGCTTTATTCTTACTTTTTAACTCTTCTTTTTGCCCTTGGAAAATTAACCATAACTTTTCTTTTTTACATAGGCATCTTCGCAACTGTGCCCATAGCAATACTCAATGACAGTGAGGGTCTCTACCCTTGTTTCAGGCTTAATTCTACAGTAACTTTCCTTTGTGGTTACTTGGTTCAGTGTTTGAAGGGAATGCTGCTAACTTTCCTTTTTTTTTTTTTCATCACACTGGGTTCAACCATTCCAGAGAGATAACTCTCTTTTTCTCCCCAATACTCACTCCCACCTTGAAAGCATTAGGAAAGAGTCCAACTATACTTGGATGATCTCCCACTTGAAGCTGCTGCTTAGAGATTTTCATGGCTGCAATCTAAGCATTCTCTCAGACTAGTCAAAATAAAGCATTACTATCACACTTATGAAAAGAGACTTAAAAGGCCATTTACATTTTTTCTGCACCTTAAGAGGCATCAACATTTTTGAATATGGCATTGTACATAAGATTGTACAGGCAAAAAATTAAATAAGAGAGGAACAAGTTCACACTTAAATATTTTAGAATAATGCAATTACCTTGCACTCTTTTCTGTCTCTCTTTTTAAATATATATATACATATATATATGTATAAAACCAAGCTTAATTAAATTCTTCAACTACCTTCCTGGAATCTAGCATAGCCCTAATCCATATCTTCATATATAATGCTTATCGCCCAGTTCAATTTCCATTACCCTTGCCCCGTATCAGAATCTTTACTTCTCTCTTACTCTGATGATAATTATTATTCCCAGAATCTCACTTGCTGTTTCATACCTTACTAATGATTTTTTTTAGTTGGTTTTGTTTTTGGAAAAAAAAAAGCCTGAATATCAAGTATTTTGTTAACTGCTTGCTAGAAACTTACGTTAGCATTTCCATCATATGCCCTACCTTTTTTAGTCCAGGTATAATAACATTGCCCTGAAATTTGGATCTTCCAAGATGAATGGTATTGTCTGTAAGTGGCTTGTCAAAGTTTACATAGAGGATTCGTTATCCACTGGGAAATAATGGGCAATTCCAGTAATTCCATTGCATGACTCAGAATGGCAATAGAAAATGACACCATTAACTCCCAAGCTCTGAGAGTTTATCTTACACACTCCCAAAGCACTCAGGTGCTTTAGGCCTTACTGTTGATAAACTCTTCTTGGAATGTTGTTTGGGGTTTTTTGTTTTTGTTTTTTGCATGGGGCTACTACCCAATAATACCTAAGCTAAGGGTTACTTAGTTGTGTTTCATCCAGTTGCTCCCTAGAGTGAAATTGATAAAGGGCAAATTTTTCTCTATTATTTTCTTTATGTACTCTTTAATTTTCCAACTGTATTTCCTATAACAAGGCTTAAAGATCTCTAAAATTTGGGGAGGGGGGGAGATGACACTGACATTAGAATAGAGCCATGGGTTTGGGGACCAAAGAGTTATTTAGTTTTTATTGGTACCAAAGGGATAAAGTGGGATCAGTATAATACTTTTCTAGAGTAATTACATGATTATCTTTTGTTATAAATTTCCCAAAGCCTTGCTAAAAAAAAACAAAACCTGATGCTACAAATAACTTTTGAAAAACTTGGCCTGAGAGCCCATCAAATGTAAAAAAAAAAGAAGTTGGCCATGAGTCATCTTTGTAGGTGAGAAACAAACCAACTGGTAAAATTTCAGAGTTTTTATTGATTTTCCAAAATGTGGTCCTGTATTTATTTCCCTTTAATTATATACTTAATAACATATTTCCCTTTAATAATAGTATAACAATAATAACACCAAGCCTGTGGAAACTGACCACTGATTATCTCATGTACCCCTTTTATTATATCTAAACAGTTTCAATAAAGAGATAAAAAACTGTAAGCATTCCCAATACGTGTGGATTCCGCTGATACCTTAAAATACCTACTGTTTTCCAGATTTATTGGGTACTTCCCCCCTCAATTTTGATATAGTGATATCCGTTGGGTGACTATGACAAGAACAAAAGGTTAGGTGTCAGGTGGGGTTTTTCTCTCATAGTTAGGCACATCCCACAGAGAAGGAAATCTCCTTCAGTCCGACTTGTAGAGGGCCTCATTTGGGAGAGTAGCATTCTGCTGAAGGTGGTGAGGCCAAGCAGGGGAATGCCTTTATCCTGAGGAGTACAACATGAAGACGCCTGCTTTGCTGTTTGACAGCCTGTGGTATCTTTGTTCAATCTGCATTGTTTTTCCTCAGAGCGTGTACATATTCCTCACTGTTGTACGTAATACTGACCTTTTTTTTTTTTTTGGCTTAGACTTTCTATTATATATTGTGTTTTTGCAGGAGGGAGCCCCAAGCATCCGAGCCTGGGCACTCCCTCGACCAGCCAACCCCAACCCAAGCCATAAGCCCAGGGCTTTCCGACCCCCCTTTGACAGGGAGTCAGGACCACAGGTCAGTTTCCATCTGCCCCTTTATTCTGGGCTGCCAATTACTCCTCCTTATCTGAGCTTAGTTATTTGATTTACGATGAAGCCCCCTGTGACTGCTTGGAGATGTTCCTGATGCAGCCGGCACTAGCTAAGCTCCCCTTGCCTTTCCAGCCTGAAGAATTAAAAACAAAACAAAACAAAACAAAACACTCTCAAGCCTGGGTATGAGGCATTTCTTGCATGCTGCGCTATGAGGCAAAGTTAAGTCATGTAGGCCTAGTAGGTAGGTTTCAGGGCAATTTGATTTAATTCCATCAATCCGACCACCATGCCTTGACATCATTGGGATGATAACTGCAAATGCTTAAAGGGCAGATATCCCTAAAAGAAGCAAGCGAAAGGCTCTATTCCACGGCCTTAAGTAAAGAGATTCCAACCCTCTGAAATGCTACCCAGTTGGAAAGAGTGAAGCTGACCTTGTGAATGTCAAGCCTTGTAGCTTTAAGCTCCTTCTGAGAGCCATTGTCTCTATGATATGTCCTTTGAATTTGCATTTGAAGTGCAGGGAGCAACCTGGCCTTCAGGTCCCTGCAGTTGCAGGGGGCCTGTGAGTGTCTAAGTTCGTGGTATGGCTATGTCAGTGTCTTACCTGGTAACAGCTGCATGGGCTTTCTCTAATGTCCTCCCGCCAGCCCAGAGCTTTAACTAGCACTCCATCTGTGGCTGTATTGGCTTTTTCTACTTTTACTTTGGGTTCAGAGACTCTATTGAGAGCTTCAAGCAAGTTTTGATTTGCTCTCTCTCTGTAAAAAAGACCCATTGGAGGTGGTTGTGGCTAACAGCAAGGCTCTGTTGCAGGCTGGTTCCCCACTTGGGGGACAGAGCATCCATTGGCAAAAATGGTCTCAGAAGCTCTTCAAACAAACCCTTCTTTCACAGACTGAACTTTCTGGTTTTCAATGGCGCAATACGTTGGGTACATCTAAAAATGAAGGGAAGAGAGAAAGGGTCAAATCTGGAGAGAAAGAAAAATCTGACGTGCTTAAGAAAAATAAAACTACAGAATTATGAGTATAAATCAAATCCACTGGTAAGCTGTTTAAGAACTAAATAAAGATGGAAAGAATAGACTTTGTCATCATAAAACCACATACTTTTATGTTTGGCTCTGGCTTATTTCTGAGGCCCTTACATGGTTTTATGGGACTGATCTGATCAATTCCCACAAATGCCTCTGTGATGTGGGCAAGAGAAAAAGCATAATCTATTTGTGTTACTGATGAGAAAACTCCTCCAGGCTTCCTGATTCCTCACATGTTCCATTATTTGAATTTAAAAATTCTTGCAGGTACAAAAACCTGAGGGGATTGTCATTTGACCCAAAAGGCAAAACTCAGACCTAAAAATCAATCCTCTTGAGACTGTAATCTTTTCTCCCTAAAGTTTTTTCTTCTTTGGACCCTCCAGGCATATGTTCAGACATACATAGTGCCTCTCTCAGGAAGGAAATTCGATGAGCCATCTGTGATGACCTTGTACCCCAGACACCCAACTTAAAATAGAGTTACTTGGATGGTGGCTCTCACGGGTCATTTTTTAATTTCAGCCTAAATGACTGAAGGCTGGAATGCACAAAAGACGGGAGGGATATACGTTGCAGCCACAACTAAACACCATGAACCATCCTCAGTAATTTTGTAGAGTCCTATACCTATACGGGGCTATAATTGTTATATGACTGTATTATGTGACGGCTATAATGTTAATGGCTCTGGAATCCAAGGCTTCTTGTTGCTTCTCAAGCGTAAGTCTCATAGAGACTCCCCATCTTGCACTGTTCCTGGATGGAGAGAAGCACAGAGAAAGCAGACTGGTGGTACTGTATAGAAAGATCACTGGATCGGAAGCCAGAGGACTTCGGTGCAAATTCTGGATTTGTCCCTTATTACACATGTTACCTTGAGTAAATCAGTTCATCTCTTTATAGGCCTCAGTTTTCTCATCTGCAAAATGAATCAGTTGGACTAGATCAGGGGTTCTTAACCTTTTTTTGGGTCATAAACACCCTTGGCAGATAGGTGAAGTCTATGAACCCCTCCTCAGAATAATATTTTTAAGCGCATACAATAAAAAGCCTAGGATGACAAAGGAAACCAATTATATTGAAAATACAGTTATCAAAAAAAAATTTTTTTAAACAAGTTCACAAACCGCAGGTTAAGAACTCCTGGGTTAGCTGACCACTAAGGTCCCTTTCCCAGCTCCAAATCTGTGGTCCTAAAGTCAAGAGTTTTTTTCTCTTTCTGGTATTCTTAAAGTTTCCCCAGAGAGCAAATTGGATTGGTTGCACTCTGAATGGCCAAAGCCATTTAGCAGGAAATGGTTGGAGTAAAATCATTTGGGGAGGAGACTGTGAAGGACTGTGAGTAGTACCTCAAAGTCCCTTAGGGAGCCCATCCAAAACTGTTCTCCGGATACACTGATACATTCCAGAGGGATTGCCTCGAGCCTTGTTGTAGCTGAGATTCCCCCCCCCCATGCCCTTGTACAGATGGCATAGTCACCACTCACCTCATCCCCATCACCACCCACCACCCACCCTGGTTTGTTTGCATTTGAAGGGGTAAGACATCCTTGCTAAGCTTGTCCCGTGTGTTCTCAGATTTTTCTATCTTGTTCTTCTGCTTTCTCTGTTCCTTCCATTGCTTTCTGCAGGTATTTAAACCCATGGTTCAAAAGAGAATATAATGTAGCTAAGTGGGTAGAAGATGTGAATAAAAACTCTGAAGGACCATACTTTAGGTATTTGGTGAATTAATTCTCTATTCTTTTCAAACCAGCTCCACACCCCTTCTCCTCCCCACCCCACCCCACCCCCAGCATTGAAAAATACTGGGGCAGGGCTGGACTGTCTACCTTGTATCTCTCAATACAAGTCCCTGTGTGTGTGGAAAGGATTCCTTGTATATTCCTTTGGGTCTCTGGTTTTGTTTGGGTTTTTTTTTTTTGTCGTTGTTTTTGGCTTTCCATGCAATTCTCGTTCTTTTCTGAATGTTTCAAATAAACCCGTTTGAAAGGGGTGTCATTAGTGCATGTCTTCTCCCCCACCATCTCTCTAGCTTTTTGGTAGCTTCCTCTTCATTTTATGCTAAATAGTGTTTTACAGGCATGAGACATACCTTCCACTAATAAAGAAACATTAACCCATACCAAATTTAGTTTATCTAATCAGGTGACTCATAATGCATTCTCCCTGCCCATTACCTTTACTAGAGAGGACATCCTAAATTTGAATGAAAAGAGGATGACAGAAGGCCGTGGAATTTTACCTCTTTTAAACAATGGATTGGATTTTTTTTTTCTATGACCGTGAAGCTCATTGAAAGCATGATGGCTGCACGTGAAAATGTAGAGGGTGGTCTTGAGTACTTTTTTCTTAGTATGATTACTAGGTGTTGAGTAATAATTACATCGAAAATATATTTTCAAATCAGTTTTTAATAGATTATCAATAATATAAACAGTCTTCATTATTATTCTTAATTACTATTGTTATGTTTGGTCTGGACCTGAGATGTCATCAGTATGGGCATCTCCCAGTATATAAACCCCCTTCTTCTAAAGCCTGAAGACTTCAAGGTCTTTACAGAGTTGTCTGGGACACTGAGAGTTTAAGTGACGTGCTCTTGCCTGCTTAAAGCTAGTATGTGTCAAATGCAGGACTTAGGAATATCGGGAACCCAGGTTTTCCTGACTCCAAGAGTTGGCCTTATCTAGAGTTCATGCCACACTGCTTCTCACAGTCTCCATGTCAATAAGAAATCCAACTCCAAGTCAATAAGAACTTCCTTTGTGGAAACCACTTCAAGTGGGAGCCAAAAGCTTCAAGAAAACCAGCACTCTTGACCTGCACACATAGGAACTGTAATTCCTACATCACAAAAGATGCCCAGTCTCCTGTTTAGATCATATGACTGGACTCTATATTACTCTAGAAGTCAAAGATCATTTGCAGCAGCTCTGAATTGTGTTTCTAGTAGTCAGTTGACAAGAACCATTTTGGTCCTCATTTTTAACTTTGGTGACACTGAAGGCAAAGAAAGCTATCATTAGGGGGGAAAATGGTCCTTTAAATACCTTCTCTTTTCAGCACAGTTTACAAGAGCTCTTTCAGATAAGTGACTAGAGTTGGTGTTTCTCGGGCAAGATTTTAAAACAATTAAAATTTTAAAAAAGAGAGAGAGAGAAAGTGCACTCAGCACCCACATAGGTGGACTTTCTCCTCCAGGGTACCATTTAGAATGACCTTGAAAAGAGTTTGAGAAAATGATTAGGCCTACCTGCATTTTAGCTTGACTCATAACATTTGCATATACCCCATCCATGGCATAACCCCCTGCCTGACTCCACAGAGATGCCCTCCACTCACTCACGTGTATCCTGCCACCACCTTCACCCCCAGACATATCCTACCTTCCCACACTGGACCCTCCTATACACACACACACACACACACACACACACACACACACACACACACATACTTATGTTCAAACATCCCACCCTCACCTACAGCTCCCAAGATGGTCAAAGTCAACAAGACAGGTAAGATCATTTTTATGTTTTCTTTAAATTTTTGTTCACCCTTAGCCCTGTATTCCTAAGGCTTATGGGCAGATTATAGTTTGTTCCACCCACCCCACCATCATTCCCCCAAAACTTGTTTGGCCCTAGATGGATGGGGGAGTGGTCATTTTTTTTAGAGAATTAATTTAACAGCTATTAATAATAATGAACAATATGGTACCCTGGAAGAGGTGATTCCTGTCCACACGGTCAGCTGAGGAGTTTATACTGCTCCCAGAGAGCAATTCATAATCTTTGGGATCAAACCTTAAGTCTTCATCTGCCCAGAAGCTGCATGGATGCCCAAAGTATGGGTGGGGAAATGCCTCAGTCTCCCAATTGCACGTGCAAAGCTGCCTGGGCAATTTGAGAGGATGTCTGGTATGCCCGCTGACAAGGTGGCCGCTTTTTTCTCCTTGATTGGCCTTAGAAATAGGCTCCTGCAGTGATGGGTCAAACTGAGGTTTGGTGAATCATTGAAAAGCCATATCTTGGTTACAAGCAGTTCATTATAGCTCAATAAAAGGCTACAGCCCAGAGTTGTACCACTCTGAGAAAACCGGGGGGACCTTTGCTGCAAGTCTTGGGGATGGGCCAGTCTGATAGCTCTGTGACTTTGGTGAGTCAGTCTCTTCTGTCCCAGGACTTTACCATTTCTTTTTTTTAAGTCTTAAAACAGCAGGGATGAGTCTTGCTTTCCCTCTGGTTCTAACCTCACACAGGGTATCTTGGATGTAACCTCAATTCCTTGGCTTATGCTTACAGCAACTTTGTGCTTAAGCTCAGCTCTGCTTTTCTTGCCTCTTGAGATTTCATGGCTACACTTTCAACAAAATAACCTCTAAGAGTGAAGAATGCATTGTTATTATCTCGTGTTATATGATTTCTGACTTCCAGAGCAAGATAGAGATGGTTCTCTGACTGTAGCAGGCTTATATGGTGGAAAGTTCAGTACCTAAGACAGTGCCTGTACCATTCTGTTCTGTCCTGTCCTTCTGCTTCTGTTCTGTTGTTAGTCCTTCATTTTTGAGGAGGACCATGATATCAGAAAGGAGATGTCATGACTTACAAGTGAATTAGATTTCAGTGAGGGAGGGCTATACAAAGTCACCAGCCTCACTCTCTCCTCCAGAGCCATCTGGTTCCAATGGGAAGATATAGATCAGGATTACTGGAGATGACCTCAGTGAAAGTCTAGAAAAAGAGGTAATAGACACAAAGAAGCTTCATCAAGAACTAGTCATGTCAAGTTAATCTCATATCCTTTTTTGACAGGTGAGCTAGACAGATAGCTCAGGAAAATGCCCTAACTATAATATGTCACCTACTTTTTTAGGAAACATTTGACAAAGTCTCTTATGGAAAATAAGGAGAGATGATTCAGAGGTTCATAGAGTTAGGTGGATTTGGAATTGGTTGAATGGTCAATTAGAAAGAGCAGTCATTCACTAATGATTCAGTGTGAAATTGGAATGAAGTTTCTAGGGAAGGGGCTCAGGAATTTGACCCTGATCCTATGCTGTTTAATATCATTATGGATCATTTGGATGGGTAGAATTTCCTGCCGAGTTTATAGAAAATACAAAACTAGGAGCCATAGGGTCAAGATCCAAAAATATCTTGACCATAAAATACTGAATTGAATCTAATAAGGTGAAATTGAAGAGGGATAAACATAGAGCTTCATACTTGGGGTCACTAAAATTGACAACCCCAGTAAAAGATGGAGGAAGCACTCCTAGTTCCTCTGAATTGTGGAATGACCTAGCGGTTGTAGAGGATTGCAAGACCAGAGTGTGGCAAGTGTTATATGGTGACCAAAAAGGAAATTAAAATCTTAGGTAACATTATAAGAGTCACAGTGTCCAGGAAGAGGGAGGAGATGTTCCTGTTGTCCTGGGTCCTGAATAAACCACTTTTGGTCAGTTTTTAGCACCACACTTTAAGAAGGGCATTGATAAGCTGGAGAGTGTCCAGAGGGAGGCAACCAGAATGGCACCATATGAAGACTGGCTGAAAGAATTAAGAATATTTAGCCAGGAGAAGTTCTTAAAATGGGGCAGCTAGGTAGTATAGCAGATAGAGTGCTGGGTTTAGAGTTAGGAAGACTCATTTTCTTGTGTTCAAATCCAGCCTCAGATATTTACTAGCTGTGTGATGCTGGGTAAGTCACTTAACCCTGTTTGACTCAGTTTTATCAGCTGTAAAATGAGCTAGAGAACGAATGGGAAACCATTCTACCGTCTTTTTCAAGAAAACCCCAAGTAAGGTTACAAAGAGTCAGACACAACTGAAAAAATGACTTTTCAGATGCCACCATTTGAAGGGCTGTATGGAAGAAGGAAGTAGACTTATTCAGTATGGTTTGGGTCTAACTGGACCTGTGATTTCATAAGAATTATGGGGGAAAGCTGCAAAAATGACAATTTTAGGCTTAATGCAAGGAAGGGTTGAATTGAAACTGTGCCAACAGAGAATGGGATATTTTGAGAGGTAGTGAGTACCCCTTCACTGAAAGTCTTCAAAGCAAAGGCTGGATAGCTCATTTGGCAAGGGTGTTGGTTTGTATTGTTGTATAAATTATATTGGATGGTTCCTGAAGTTCCTCTCCACTCTGGGATGTTGAGATCCTAAAAGGCCAAGTTCTGGCCCAGTCTAGGAAGACTAATCTGAACTGAGCTAGCTCTTGTTGTGGGGGTGCTCATGGTGGTCATGGTAGTGGTGGTGGTGGGGTGCTGATGGGAGTAGTAGTGGTGCTGCTGTTGCTGGTGGGAGTGATGATGGTAATGGTGGGGATGGGAAACTTCTCTAAAAAGATTTAACCCTGGGCAGTTTAGTGTAGCCCAGAGTCATACCCTATCAAAAACAAGACAAGGACACTCTAAGAAATGTGAGTCTGCTCTGGTATGACCCCAGTTTTGAAAGTCTGGAAATGTGGGGAACATAGGATCACTCTCAAGTGGCCTTACATTTCTAGTTCCAGTCTGGATCTATGCCCTAGTTTCTTCATATATCAAATAGAAATAATGAAATTTAATCTCTGTCTTCCTCATAGGAGTATTGTTATGATCAAATGAGATGATAGACCCAGAAGTGCTTGGGGAAAGTTCAAGAAGAACTCTACAAATGGCATCATGATTACATCTAATGCTGTCATATGCTATTATCTGTCTCCCCTCTCCACTCCACATTACAACTCATAACAATGAATAGAGGCAGTGTTTGTAGTCACTAAAGAGCCTACTCTGGAGTCAGGAAAGCCTGCCTCCCATAGGAACCAGCTTTGTGACTCTGAGCTAGTCACTTAACCTCAGAGTCCCAGGCACTTCTCAAAGACCAGAGTCTGTCTAATCTTTGGATTCTAGGACTATAAAAATAATAGAGGAATGACTCATTGGCATCCGTGGAATGTGTTTCCAAGCCAGGAGTTCCTTATACTAATGAAATCATGGGTCTGACATCTTTTCACTAAAGTTAAAAAAAAAAAAGGCTGTGGTTGCTGCTATTTTAATCATATTAAACTTACATCTTTCAGGTCTTTGGTACAGGATGGGACCCCCAAAGTCTAATATTCCCAGTGTTTGATGATCTGGGTTCAAGTTAAGGGCTGGGCTAAATTTGTTGCCATATCTCTTGGTGGGACGGAGATCAGAGAAATAAAAGTGATTGGTCTACAAACTTTTAAGTGCCTACTATGTGCCATACACTAGGGTGGGTGCTGAAAATTTAGAAATAGGCATGTGGTGTTTCTGTGACAGTCTTACTCAAGATAATCTACATGTTGGGGAATGAAAGAAAGAAAGTCCCTTTATTTGTGAATTTTTAAGGGCAGTGATTTGTGTGAGCACTTGGTATGCTAATCATGTCTTTGTTTAAGGAGCTTGGAGCATTTTTAGAAACTGTAGTTTTACAAACTGAATTAGTCTTCATAATATCCCTATTATAGAGGATTGAAAAGCTAATGAGTCAGCTGTGTTATATGGCAACCAAAAAGGCAATTAGATTGTATTATAAGAGACACAGTGTCCAAGACAAGGGAAATGATGATGATGATGATGATGACCCTGTGTTCCTGGAATACCCATGAGAAATCATGACAGAAAAGATACTAGAAGACTTTTTTTTGGAGGCAATCTGGGTTAAGTGACTTGCCCAGGGTCACACAGCTAGTAACGGTCTTAAGCAGGATTTGAACTCAGGTCCTCCTAACTCCAGGGCCAGTGTTCTATCCACTGTGCCTCTTGATTGCCCCTGGAACACTTTTTTATATTCTTTGGGATAAAGCAAGGGGAAAGTCATACCTCTCCAAACATCAGCCTTATCTACGTGCATATCCAACATGGGGATCAGTCATGTTTCCTGATGCCAACTTTTTCAAGGGATTCCTGTTTTTATTTTACTGGTGAAGAAGTGGATTCATAGCAACGAATGAGCCTTAGAAAGGAAGAGACTGACTGCAGTGTTCAGGAATGTATCGGCTAAAGAGAGCCCACCTCCCACGTGATCTGATCCAATTCCACAAGCATCAGTAATCAGCTTCCTCCTAAGTGCAAGGCACTCTCCTAGGAGTGAGAAATACAGAGTACATTAAAAAATAAAACCCAACAAAATGCAGTAACAGTTTTCGCCCTAAAGATGCCCAAATGGCATTGCAAAAACACTAACCAGACCATAGTACTCCTGTTATTCAAGTCTCCTTAGCATTCCGAGCCCTCTGTGACATGGCACCCACCTTCCCAGCCTTATTTAATCTAATTTCCCCTCATACATTCTCTGTACCAGTAAAATCAGCCTGCGGGCTGGTCTGCACACCTTTGCTTTGTACACAGTAATTATTTAATAATTGCTTGTTGATTGATTGGCTCTGGATAGCACCTCAGAAACCATCTTTTCCAACCTCCTCATTTTACAAAAAAGGTCTGCACACACATTCCATCCCCCACCACCATTCCTTTGCACAGGCTGTCTTCCCACGTCTGGAATGCATTCTGTCCCCACTTCTGCTCCTGACTCCCTTCAGCAGGTGCCATTTTTTCCATGACGCATTTCCTGACCTTTCCAGGTGTTTGTGCTTCCTCCTTCTTGAAATTACTTAGTATACTTTGTGTGCATTTTGTTGCTTCCTCAGTAGAGACTATAAGCTTCTTGAGGGCAGGGGCTAGTTGATTTTTGTCTCTGTCTTCCCAGAGTCTAGCCCAGTGCCTTGCACATAGTAGGTGCTTAATAAATGCTTGTTAAGATTGATGTAGTTAGGGGCGGCCAGGTAGCACAGCGAGTAAGAGCACCGGTTCCAGTG
>NW_027185777.1:5620861-5638561 GCF_028583685.1 Petaurus breviceps papuanus | reverse complement strand
GGCTCCAGTGTTGAGAAGACCTGGAGATCGAATCCCAGGCTCAGACACTTAGCACCCACCCAGAAACACCTGGCTGTGTAACCTTGAGCAAGTTACTTAACCCCAATTGCTTAGGGGTGGCCAGGTGGCTCAGCGAGTAAGAGCACTGGCTCCAGTGTCGGGATGACCTGGATCAAATCCGGGCTCAGATACTCAGCACCACACCCAGAAATAACTGGCTGTGTAACCTTGAGCAAGTTACTTAACCCTGATTGCTTAAAAATAAAAAAAATAAAGATTGATGTAGTTGGTAGTTGAGAATATATTTGAGGGAGTAGCCTGGTTTTGCAGTACCCTTCAGGTCACTGCATGCAGGCATTTGCCTGTTCTACCATATACTGGGATGGCCTTGTATAAATCTAGAAGGTAAACTCTGTGTGTAGGGATTATTTTGTTCTTTCATTTCTAGTGCTTTGCACACAGTAATTGTTTAATAATTGCTTGTTGATTGATTGGCTCTGGATAGCACCTCAGAAACCATCTTTTCCAACCTCCTCATATTACAATTTTAGAGAAAACTATCCCTCTAAATTAAGACCGAGGAAAGTTAAATATCTTACCCAGGGTTTCACAGGGTGTATCAGAGGTAAGATTTGAACACAGATTCTTTGACTCCAGAGCCAGGGCTCCCTCACTGTAACACACTCACTCTGATAAACCAGTTATTTAGACAATCGACTCAGGGCATGACCAGCAATATCATAAAATTGTCAGCAGAGAGCTTTCATTCATGGTCATGAATGCTACAGGATACCCCCTGCAATAAAAGGCAAGTTTTAATTCTTCCCTAAAACATAAAATGAATGAATTGTCCTGGAAAGATTCTAAGAAGCCACCAACTCTAGCCTATTAGTTTAAAAATCTGCTCTTGAATTAATATGTTTCGGTGAAGTCACTGAGACCCATGAAGTTCTCAGAATAAGAACATTTATCCTGCTTCAATTTATCCATTGCTTAAAGGGGCCCATTTTAATGGGATACATTTCCCTTCAAAAGCTTTCCCTTTTAAAGGAAAATCATCCTTTGAACTAGGAAAATGCTTCATACTAGAGAGGTTCCACTCAGTGCTGCACAGGAATAGAGGGGTAATATTATTAGACACCATGGACCACATGGCCTCTTCTTTCAACCATCTCCTTCTGTTATAGGAATGGGAATTTAAGATCTTCCCTGCTCCTAGGCCCTTTGATAGGCTTAAGTGCAGCTGGAGCCTGTGGTGGCAGGCTTGTTTTTCAGGAGATACTTTGTGATTGGGCAGTGGGTCAAGAGGGTTGTAACATTCTCTGAGCCAGGAGGAGGCTATATATACCCTGATGTGAGGCTTTGCTTTGGGGCTCACTTTGAGAAGTATTGTGTGATTTGACCAAACGAGACTCTGGGCAGCCGTTGAAAGGCCCCCGGCTTTGAAAAACCCAGATGTTGATGCTTCCCTCTCTGGTAACTGACTAAGTATGGCTGTGTAATGGGAGGCCTGTCTGCTGAAATGTTTCTTTGTCTTTTTGTAACTTCTGCTTGTAACCTGTTTGTATACTCTGAAGTTCTGGGTGCTGACTTTTTCCCCTGAACTAGGTAAATGATATTGATTAAAGCAAGATTGTTAACCCATTTTGAGTTGCTTTCCTTTAGAAAAGCAGATCTAAGAACCTGTGTTGGCAGCCACCCTGGGTATGTTGGGGTGCTTGCTGTTACACCTTCCCCCCAACAATCAACATAATATACAACTATGTCAACAGAATTCAAAAAGCAGGGCCCCACTAAAGGCAGGTTGTGTATACATTCAGAGACCAGTCTGAAGCAAAGGACATAGTTAGGTGAAATGATCCAAGACTTAAATGTGAAGAGGGAAAAAGTGCTCATTTTAGTGTGTGTGTGTGTATGTATGTATTTATGAGGTAAAAATGATCAAGAAGTTGAAAAAGGAGGGAAAGCCAGGGGGAAATAACAATAATAAAAATAAGAAGAACAATATTTATATATTCCTCTGTAGCCATGGTCCAAACTGCTCTGGCACTGAGCATTGTTCTAGTTCAAAAGATGAATTATCTTTAAAGGGGGAAATTTTTTTAGGGAACTGTCTCACATTAAAATGGACCTCTTTAAGTGATGGATAATCATGTAACCCTTTAAAGTTTGCAAAATGCTTTACATGTTATTGTCTCATTTGATCTTTACAACAACCCTATGAGATAGATGTTATTATCCCTGTTTTACAGAAAAGGAAACTGAGACTCAGCTTGAGTGACTTGCCCAGGGTCGCACAACCAGTTGTTTTTATTATGTTTGTCCTTCATTTTTGACTAATAGTGTCTAAGGAAGGATTTGAAATTAGTTCTTCCTGATTTCAAGTTCAGCACTATCCGTTGTGATGTGAAAAAAAAGGATGACATTCACGTGTGAAGAGAAAACTATCCCTCTAAATTAAAAAAAAAAAAAGACAAAAAGGATTCTCTCCCCTCCCTATTTTATTAGGTGCTATTCCAGTATTAAGTCTCTCCAGACTCCCAGAAGCTGGTGGTCTCTCTTCTGACCACTCTCATTTGGATGTATGCTATGCAGCACAACGTACTGAGGTTTCCATTGGTACCCAATAGGCAGTTTTGGCCAATACCCACTTGCTCTCTGGGAGACCCACCAAAAGGAGAGAATCCAAGAGAAACAGAAGCCAGAGATGGTGGTAGATCACTGGGTCACCCCTGTGGACCTATAGAATCCATTGATGTCCACCTGGGTGAGTTGGGTTACCATGAGCCATTTGATCACATGGGAAAACAGAAGCTGATAGAAAATTCCCAGCCAAGAATATTGGTTTGGAATGCCAAGATAACTAACTAATTGCACCACTAGAATAGCAAAATGACACTGAAAGGGGCTGGATAGATCACTGTTAACTTACATTTGCTTGTTTCAGACCTTTTTTTTTTTTCTGGAATACATCCATTGTCAGGAAAACACATTGTCTTAGAACAGGAATGTGAAGATTTGGGAGGTTGATGGGGATGGTGGGGAGGACAGGGAATGGTGGTGGTAATGTGTGTAAAATTCCAGTCAATAAAGTGCTGCCCCCGCCTTATTGACACACAGAGTGTGCCCTCCAGGGTGATACCAAGGTTTACTGGCTACTACTTAGTCTACTCACTTCTTACAGAAATGCTGATTGCAGTGACTAATCAGACCATTTTTGTATGTTCTCATCAAACTCTGTTTGGCTGGAACTGCGCTCTCTGATGCTTGCATGCCTACTAATTTACTCTTAGCATTTCTGTACTTGCTTTTGTAGCTTCACAACTAACCGACTGGCCTCTGAATGCATGAATTCTGTGACTTACCAGCAAACAAATGTTCCTTGTCATGTTGTATTTTAAGAGTCTCTTAAGATGTAATTGAAGTTCCTGTTCTTTTGACCATTCCCACACTGACTGGTAAAAATCAGCCAGAAATTGCTTTATCGTATATTTAATGGACCAGTATTGCTTGTTCGTATGAGTCTTCTGCAGGCTAGCTTCCTATCTAGTGACCAGGCCACTTGGTCTATGTACTTGCCATAGTTTTACAAAGTATGATTCTCAATAATATCATTTGGGCAAACCATTATAATTCTGAGAGTCAAGAAATAAAGTTTTCAGCATTCCAGAGCTGTGAATGACATTGTGATCTATTCACAAGTAGTTAGTGAGCATTTCTAGTAGTGACCATATGCCATAGAAAAGAGAATTCAGACTAAGAGAATGCATTTGGTTCTGAGCCAGATTTTTAAATAGTGGAGGTTGCTGTCGGTCGGTGACATTCCATTTATTTCGTGTGTTTTCAACATCTCAGGACTTTGTCTCCCGCCAAGTCTCCTTCTTCCTCTACTGGATCTATTGCCTCCAGCAGGAAATACCCGTATCCAATGCCTCCCCTTCCTGATGAGGAGAAGAAGGCTAACAGACAAAGTGCCAGGGTATGTGCAGCTACTTTTATCCGTTTATTCATTGATAAGTGTATTTATTCCTTTGTACATTATTACTCTAGGTTTTCTCATTTGTAAAATGAAGTGTGTGTGTGTGTGTGTGTGTGTCTAACCAAAGGTTCCTTCCAGCCCCAAACCCTGTGATTTTTATGAGACTACATTCATTCTTACTTTGTTTTAAAACTGCAAGGCCTTACCTCGGATATTTAGAATATTTCTTTTGCATGAGATCTTTGCGTGTAAATCAGTAAAGTCTACCTGGTCATTGTTCAGAGATATCTGACTAACTGGGTTTTTTATTAGTACTGCATGAATTAAATCAACAACGTAGGTACAAGTAGGGTGACTGGTAGCTAAGACCAGTGAGGTGCAGAGAGCAGGGGATGCCATTCATTTGTGTCCATTTCCTTGAATCACTAAGACAACATGCCACTGGGGGGAAAAAGCCAGTTCTCTTTCTTTGCTGTTGAATTGTTTTTCAGTCATTTCTGATTTTGTGACCCCTTTTGAGGTTTTCTTGCCAAAAGTACTTCAGTGGTTTGTCATTTCCTTCTCCAGCTCATTTTACAGACCAAGAAACTGAGGAAAACAGGGTTATGTTGACTTGCCCAAGATCACACAGCTGAGAATTTGTCTGAGGCCAGATTTGAACTCAGGCAGACGAGTCTTCCCGACTCCAGGCCCTGCGCCTTGTCCTCTGCACCACCTGGCTATCTCCAGTCTTCCTCTACCCTTTTGAGTATATTTTTTCCAGGATCCCATGAGGACTACTGTGAACTTGATTCCAACTTTCTAAACTCATGTTTTTCCTTTTGTTTTGTGCAGCTATGGGAGACATCCATTTAAGACCAACTGTTTACATGTGGCCCATTGGAACTGTTTACTTCAACTTTTATAGAAATTCAGCCTCACCGAGTTGACACACAAATATATTTGCTCCTCAGATGATATGAAACACCCACAGAGAAGCCAAGGAGGAGAGAGAGATGGAGTTCATCCCTGGATCCTTTTTTTTCTTCCCTGCTGGCTTAGAATTTTACTCAAACCATGTAAAGAACACTGGGAATCCTATAACATAACACAAAAATAACAAATAGTCTGAGTAGGACCAAGGATAATCCGCATGACAGATAGATAGACAAATAGTACTAAGAGGATTTCACAGGTCCTCAATACGGCAAGTTTCCCAAACAGGAAGTGCAGTCCAAATGAGGCCAATCGTGGGTCCAGAGCTGGGTACCTGAAGCACATCCTCTGCATAGACCATAATGCTATGTGCATGAGCCTTTTTTTAATTTGTTCTCCACATTTAAGGACACAACCTACCGTAGCAGAAAACTAGCATGCAGGGCTAAGATGTAACAGGACTCTTTCCGCAGGACTGTACGCTATGACAGGCTAATAGCCTACATATACTTTAAAAAGTACATCCTTTTTTACTTTTTATGTTTATATTCTCAGTCTAGAAGTACAAATGTACATAAGGAAACGTTTTTAAATGTCAAAAACAGCTGTTACACACAAGTGTATTTTGCCAAATGCCTAAACAGTCTCTCACGACTAATAACCATCGTTACAGATCCAATGGTCTTCTAAAATGATGAGCAGGTTGAATTGTAAATATAGCAGTCGGTCGGTGATGTCAATGTGTCTCTCCAACACTAGTGTCTGACCAGAACATCGAATGTTCCTTTCAATTTGTGGGCATCCCAGAGGCATGGAGTAACTGATCAAGACACTGAAATGCCAATCAGGGTTTCCTGCCTCCGACGTTGTACTAACACAGCACGTGAGAGCCGGTGTCCGGCAATTAGGTCCTCTGTTGCTCCCTGACTTAAAGGTTGTCCGATTGTCCACCTTTTTCTTCCAGCAACATCTGCAATCCTAACTCTAGCAGCTACTGTTTTTCCATGTATTTATTACTGGCATGTTTGTATTGCTAGTCATGAAGAAAATTTGGAGCCAGGTAACAGGTTACCTGGGGAAAACAAATACACCAGACACTGCTTAGACAGCTGGAGAATGCCAAAAGTTTCCATCCTGGTAGGCTAATAAATGAAATCTGAAGAGGCCATACACATATGTGTCGTATCTGCAAGGTGATAAAAACAGCTGATGGGAGAAAGCTAATATTTTGAACGCTGAATTTTATTTTTTGATTCACAGAAAAATAGGAATTCTAATTTAAAAGACCCCTTCCTCCAATTCAACTCAGTGGAAGACTGGAAGTTGGTGATGGTCCCACTAGGTCTTTCTAAATGGGGGACTTATGCTAATGAACTTGCCAAGTGGTGGAATCAGTCAGACAGCTGGTGATGATTGATATGCACTGTATTTCTTTCTCAACCTCCTCATTTATTGACCCTTTTCCTTGAGATGAACAGGAACAGGCAAGATTTTAAAGATGGCCTCTTAATTTGCTTGTTGTTGTTCACTCATTTCAGTTCAGTTGTGCCCAATTCTTCATAACCCCATTTGGGGTCTTCTTGGCAAAGATAATGGAGTGGTTTGCCATTTCCTTCTCTAGCTCATTTTACAGATGAGGAAACTGAGGCAAACAGGGTTAAGTGACTTGCTCAGGGTCACACAGCTAGGAATTGTCTAAGGCCAGATTTGAATTGAGGAAGATGAGTCTTCCTGACTCCAGGTCCAGCACTCTATCAACTGCACCACCTATCTGCCCCCCTTTCAATTTGCTTCCCCCTGTTAATTTCCATGCAGGAAGTGCTTACATGAAAACAATGTGAGCATCCAAGCTCTCAAGTAGTCTTCTGTACTGTTTTTATGTTCATGTCTTCTGTAATGTATTTCCTTTGTATGTCTTCAAACATATTTTTAAAAAAGTAATCCCACCCACTTTTAAATTAAAAAATATATGTAGCATTTTAAAGGGTAGGGCATGATAGGATGTGAATGTTGATTTTGTATCAAAAATACAAAACCTTCTAGCAAAGGTCTGGGTAGTTGTTTGGCAACATGACCAAATGGCCAATGCCAAGGAGGGCCAGGAGATTTTGAAGACTGTGCAAATAAAAGTGGCTTTTGAACAAGACCTCTCACTTTAATGTGGATTGGATGTACTTCAACTCTGAGTATATGATGGGTACTTTATAGCTGACACGGAATAGATGAATGAATTGAGCAGTTTAAACTTAGTGTACCTCAGAGAAGTCTGTTGCCCAGTTGAAGTTGCTCTAGTCTTGACAAGAAAAGAACCCACTTGTAACTATGTGGCCACAGGCTGCTCTTTCTTTTCATTGTCTTCTCCTCTCCCATTATTTTCAATGGAAGTGATGAACATGTGCCTTTTGGGGGGATATTGTTGAAGGAAATTGACGGTGGTAGATAGCTGGGAGTCAGCTCATGAGCACTGATTGAAGCTCCCAAGCTCTCTGGGTCATCTCCTTTGGGCTTAAGCTAGAAGTGATGGGAAAAGAACTTTGTTTATTACAATGAATATGTTGTTAGAAATCAAACGATTGTAGTCAAATGCTATATCACAACTTTCCAGTTTATGCCATTTTATTGGGTTCTTTCACACAGATTATTAATGATAATCAATGTACTTGGAGACACATTCCTTTGGAACTTGAGATATGTCATCTAAAATCAGGGATTTTGATGAACTCGCCCAAAGAGTGGGTGCATACCATTAAGCACAAGCACAAACAACTTTTATAGATTGGTTGTAGAGGGATTATAGGGTCATAAATTCATACCTCTAGAGATGGAAGGTCTTTTAGTCCAAATTCTTCCTTTACAGATGAGAGTGAAAGGCCCAGAGAGTGATTGCTGGGGTGAAGTGCCAAGATCACCCAAGAAATAACTGGTTTTGGTCCCAGGTCTGACTCCATATCCAGCATTCTTGCCATGCACTGTCCTTGTTTCCAAGGAGGGAAACAAAGGCATTACCTGAATCATGTTCTAAGAAACTGACCCATTGCAGGAAGCCATTGTGAAATGGTTGTACTAAGCACAGAATAACGATATTGGGGTCTTTACACTCTTCCTTTGAACTCTAGCTTTTTGTCCTTCAAACATTGAGCTAAAACGAAATGTCAGAAAATTTCTACTCATCAAAAACAACCGAAGGATTTAAAAACAACCTTTGTTGGAAAGGAACAGTTCAAAGTCCCCTGATAATTATACTTCTCATTCTCAACCAATCTCTTACTGCCCCCTAGGTGACTAGGGAGGCCTCTGTAAAGGGAAGGTCTGCTTCAGCTTTGATGGCTCTCAAGAAAATTGGTCAAGTGGCCTGCTTTCTGACACAGCCATGCTTCTTGTAGGCAGGAAACACAAACTGTTGTGGAATTCTGTAGTGATGGGTAAATGGTCTCCATGAAGGCGAGTAGTCCACAAAGAGAAAGGCAAACACTTTGAAAAAACTTTTTGGAAAAAACCCTTGAAAAGTGGCCACTGGAAAAGAATCAACTAGCCCATGGACATTCCCAAGTATTCTGGGAAAATGTTTCCTAGACCCTTTTGTCATGGCTGTATTTTATAGAAGTCCAGAATCATTCCTAAGCAAGGGAGAATTGTTCTGTGTGGGTTTTGTTTAAGCTTATTAATGAATCCAAGGGTCTTTGTAGGATCAAGGTATGAAAATAACCTCTAGTTCTGAACCATTGCTTCAGTCAAGGCCATCGAGATGTGTTTTTCTAAAAGGCTGATTTGATAAAGAGCCTTTCTAATACCTCAAAAAGATTTTAAAAAATTTTTTGGTCAAAAAGATCAAATGAAACATTCAAAGTCATATTGTGAGTTAGTGACAGAGTTGGGACTGACCCCTAATCTCTCCAGATATCTTCTTTTGATTATTGTCTTCTGGCCAGATTCAGTATTTCTTTCCTCTCTTTCTGGTGTTATTTAAATGATTTAGACTTTCTCATCCTCTTAATGCCATTGATTAGGTTTGCTGAAGCCTCACATACAGAACTCTATTAAAATTTATTCAAAGACCTAACCCTACAAATCTACAGTAGTTTCACTGTATCACTTGTTATGCAGCATGGTTTGGAGAAGTCTTTCCCTAGAGGACAAGATAGTTGGGTCTCAGTAATTCCCTGCCCATCCCTCTCATCAAAAGCAGTACCTGCCTTTATTAGCACTTTATATATCTATATTTATATATATACATATATGTGCATATTATATATACACATATAAATGCATAAAACAAGATATTGTTTACCCTTTAACTCCCTGTCAGTATCTCATATACTTTTATTTACAATGCCACCTAGATCATTTTTCTCAGCTGCATGGATTAGATTTCAAGGAAAAACTCCTTTGCCCAAAACACTCCCTTGATGAGTATTTTCCAGACCCAAGGAAAGTGTTTGGTTTAAGGGTGCAGACATTCATCAGTGATCTTTCTTTAGGAGTGCAGTCATATATCAGAGATCTTTTCTAAACAGACCTTTATGATTATGGATGATATGATATGGATGATAAGGACGAAATGTTGTCTAAATGTTCCCACCTATGATTTTCATGGGGAGGAAGGTGTTTGATCATTCCTGTGCTCTCTAGTGGAAATTGACTATGAGCAAGCTGTAACTCACATGGGCTCCATGAAAATGTGCTTGCTGTTAAGATGGCCTCACTGGGAAACATTTGCAGGTGCTCACTGTCAAGTCTGCCAAGCACAGGTGTTTCCCAGACCTCTGCCCACGCACCTATGGAGCAAATGAATGTCCAGCAACATCATCTTAGGCAGCTCCCCTTTTGGTGATTGTTTCAAACATATCCTCAAACAGACCCTAAAAGTAACTGCATTTGTGTGGCAGGATTTGTTCTTATAAACCCAACTGGACGTGTGCATTGGCTATGTGTGGCCCCCTGCTTGGTGGGATACGAAATACTGCAAAGCTCTCCATCTTCCTTAAAGGCTTTCTTTTTCCACCCACCTCCATCAACCAGAAATTTCCACCATTATGATCACTTCTGAGGGCTCAAAAACAAATTAAAGCACACACACATACATATCCCAGGCAGCAGGGAAGGAGAGCACCCTCCAGCCCCATAACAATCCCAGATCAGAAAGGATTAGTTTATCAGGGTTGGTGAATTGTTACCTAGGAAGGCAGCAAGATCTTGAATGGTTAAGGGTCACTCTTGACTGAGGGTGTTGTGGGGCAGGCCTTAGGCACCTGGACCCTCTGGGCAGCTCGGGGAGAAATCCCTTCAGTTCACCTGCTCCCCAGTTTTGCTCAGCGTGTCTTTACAGGATTGTTCACAAAGTTGCTGTTTATCATACCTGTCCTACTATTCAGAATAGTTGTCAAACAGTGGGAGAAACACTGTCAGCCGTGTGTCTTTAAACAAGTCACAAATGCTGGCTGAGGCATGTTTCTTCATCTTTAAAACTGGCAAGTAGGCGCCGAACTAGACAGGGGTTCTTAACTTGGGGTACAACATTAACTATATAATCCCAAGGGGTCCATGGATAAATTTCAGGGCTTCTGTGAACTTGGATGGGGAAAAAATGACTTCTTTATTTTCACTAACCTCTGAAATAGACCATTTCTTCCAATTATGATTGTAAACAACAAAGCATTATTTCGAAAGGGGATTCATGGGGAGGACAAGGGGGGGGGCGGCTAAAAGTTTTCATGACCCCCCCAAAGAGGTTAAGAACCCCTGAACTAGATAATCTCTAAAGTTTTTTTTTTCTAGATCTAACAGTTTATGAATCTAAGCATATAATCGGGGGCGGGGGTTGTTACTCCAATTTGCCCCACTGGGTTTCCTAGAAGTCCAAATTATTAATACACAGAAAAGTCGGAGAGTCTATATTAAGCAAAACTTATAGAAAGGTATACAATGAAGCACCAGAGGGAACTGGCAAGATTTAGCCTATATAGGATGAATGAGTCTGTGAAGAAAGCACTATTCTCTCTACCTTGTCTTCCCTCTCCTCTTCCCCAACTCCCGTTATTTCTATGATTTAAAAATGGTTTATTCTAGACCTAAGTGTCTTCTTAATTTTACCTTGAGGGCCACAGTGAGTTGTTTATGGTCAAGATAGAAATACTTGCAAATAGCCCAGATCTTTAACTATAGCGGTGCTAGTGATATTATATGATACAACACAGCCAAGTGCTAATATGAATTAACACATTTATTCAATTATAGTACAAGAATTCCTGCTAAATTATATCTGTGTATCACTGCCTGGTTATGAAACCTAAGTTTTCTAGTCCAGTACGTATTCAAATTGTGAGGCTGGTCATAATCAGTCTTTTTATGGACAAAAATTACACACAAATACCTGTTTTATATAGGATTTTTTTTTAATAACTGTACAAGTGCAAAAGTTTCTTCAGAAGAACCAATCATGTACTCTTTTGTAACTGGCTGGAAAATGTACTTTCCCCAAACTGGTGTGCCCAACTGACAGCTTCATTCAGAAACTAGTTATATGATATCAACATAGTAATCAATTTGTGCAGGAGCTCTTAAATATTACTTTCGAAAAGTAAAATTCATAAATCTGGAGCCACCCCATGGTGAAGTGTTAATAGCGGCATGAAAAGAATTTATATTGGTTTCACTGTCGGGGGAAGGGCCAATTATTTGTATAAACTTAGATACCCATTACTTAAGGTATTAGATTTTGCTTGGCTGATTGACGCTTCCCAAGTTCTTGCTACTTAAAAGATACCAGGTTCTGGCAAAGACCAATATGAAATGTATCTCTGCAGCTGCTTTCCCGAGTGCTTTTGTTATATGGGCTGTTCTGGTTATAATTCTTCCTACATTAATAGCTAAATGCGAAATTTTGCTGTTTTTAAAAGTCACTGTAATTTGAGGTTCTGAATCCTTCCACAATTTTATTAGTGTCCACTGAATCTAATAAAAAAACAAATCCACGGTTTTCTATGTTACTATTATTGTAACATCAATAAAGTGACTTTCAATGAATGTTTTGTGGAGTTTTTTCCTATAACCCTTTTAAATTTTCTATCTTGTTTATGAATTTGTATGCTAAACTCTTTCGTTTACAGAAGAATGGAGGGAGGCCAGAGAATGTCATAGGGTGTGAATTATATGTAGTTTCTTTCCCCTTCCTGGTGGCAATGGCTATTCTAGCCTGTCTGGTGTATACAAAGTTTAAGAAGTGGACTAATTTTTTTTAATGCTCAGATTTTTAGGGAGACTACTGCAGACTCTTCATCTGTACCCATGAATTAATGAAAAAAACCCCACTTATTAGGTGCATATTATGTGCCTGGAAGTGCTACAGACCAGGCCAGTCCTTTTCTCAAGGGGACTACACTCTTAAGTGGGGAGGCAACCCATAGAGGAGAATTCAGCTACAGAGCAGATGGAAAAGCTTGATGATCCTGAAGGGGCATCCAGTTTAGAATCAAGTCTTCTGAAAGACCAAACCAAACCCATGGCCATTTCTGATGGTAAGCCATCTGTCCGAGCCAGACTTTGGTGCTATGAACTTCGTTTAGTGGGTCTTCAGGGGCTGTGGCTGGGAGGGCTTCAGAGCCTTTAGACAGTTGCCTGGTCAATGCCCCCACCAGGAGCCTCACTTTAGTTTATTTCCATTAGAGCCATTATGGTTCCATTTAAGTGTGTGAAGAGATTCAGAAAGCAGACGACTTGTCCACTGCAGTATTCTTGAGCATATCATGCATGATTCATGAAGATAAGTATTTTACAATGACCACCATACTTAATTAACCCAAATTGATCAACATTATGCTCTGCCATTTCAAAGACAAAGGATAATAGCCAACTATCCCCACCCTATCAGAATAATTCAAGCACAACCATATTTAAGTAATCAAGCTATAACAGTTGCCTCAGAAATGTGGCTCATTTTTTCAACACTTATTCAGTACCTAACAATATGTGTAGTACACTCTTCACGCAGCCACTTCTATGAAATTAAGGAACTCTTTCCACATAATTTCATCAAGGTTAAATATACTTTTAACTTGGTATTTACTTCCATAGATCTGAATGGCCAAGATACAAGCGCCCTCATCCTTGTGGCGATGCAGGGTTTAGCCCAGCCCGAATTTCAAACCAAGGTATTCAAGTTATTTTTATGTGAGCAATTATTTATATGACTTAAAAACAAATATCCAGTAACAGTCAAGAAAAAAAGGGAGGAAAATGACTAAGAAATGAGTACAGCCACAATGAAAGTACACAATGGGTGAAATAGATTCCAACATAAAATACAAATAAGGAAACATGAGATTCAAGGGTAACTTAGAGGGCCTCAGTTATAATTAATGATAAAGGGAGAGATTTCAAATTTGTCAAGAAAAGGACACTTCCTATCCTCAGGCTTTATCCCAGGAAACTTTGCATAAGAAAGCCACAGAACAGAGTAATCAATGCACTTCACTGCCTCATAGCTGATTCTTAATCATATTAGAAATGTAAAGTGTTTTCACATACATCATTTATCATAATTTGGTTATAAATAATCACTGACTTATGTAGTACTTTAAAATGTGCTAAGAACTGTACATATATTTTTTCATTGGAAAATCTCAACCCTGTTAGGCTTTGTAAATGAGGAAACTGAGGCCAATAGGTCAGGTAACTTGATCGGAGAAGTAATGAGTTGTCAGAGACTAGGCTTAAACCCAAGACTCTCCTGTGGTCAACAAAATCTATCCAATATTTGTTCTGCTCCACCATGATGCCATCAACCAAGCTCATGAATAAATAAGATTAATGCATCTGAAAAAGCAAGCCAGAAAAATCCAGTCTCAAAAAGTGAGCCCTGGGTCTTGTTCCCCTTGAGAACATATTAATTCTTTCTATCCTGCTTCTCAGCACTAACAAACTTCTCAAGGAATACAGGATTAGGGCTCTTGGAAAATATCTAGGCAGGGGGCGGGGGTGGGCAATGGTGTGTGATAGGGAAGGGAGAGTGGATAAGGATCCTTCCTTGTTGGCACCAAATCAAAATGGCAGCCTGAACCTCTATTGAATGGATTATAACCCACAGGCAACCAATAGCCCTGCCTGTGGACTAGGCTGTTCCAAACTTGGCAAAGACCTTACCAGAACTAACTTTACAATTAGAGGTCCAAAAGGCTTAGGGATCCTTAGGGTGCGGTGCCCATGTAGATGACAGAACATCTTCTCTAGCATCATTCCTACTGAAAAAATCATGGCCATTTCTGACGTTGTCATTGTCAGAATCAGACTTTGGTGGTAAGAACTTTCTTTCGTCGGTCTTCAGGGGCTGTGGCTGAGAGGGTGTAAGAACCTGCAGAGTTTCCAGGTGGTTAGCCCCTCTTCCCATGAGTCCCACTTTTCCTTCCTCTTTAGCTTACTGTCATTATGGCAACTATGGTGCAATATAACTGTGAAAGGATTCAGAAAACAGAAAACTTTCAAGTTGCAACTGAGAATTTTTCGAGTTTGTCCCCATTCGTAACCTATGAAGTTTATAGCCTTGAGTTTGGCTCAAAAGGATTGAACAAGAAAACCCAAGGGTCAAAATAAGGAGCTAAAACCAAATTAACAAATCATTTGGTTTTCAAATGTGTATAAAAGGGAAAGCCTGATATAGATCTGGATCACCACATTCTCTTTTCTTTTCGCACATAGGATGGTCATGAGTTGCTTAAATAATGACTTATTCAAGGACAAGCTTCTATATAAATGGAAAGACAAACCACATATTCATTGAAAGGTTTTAGTACATCTTGATGGAAAATACATAGTATGGCTCAAACACGTTACCATCTTAAATTTATGTAATAGTGGCTTAGCAAGAAAATAAACTATGATTAACAATGGCTCATGGGAATGCCCAAACTCAAGGCATGATGTGTTATACTTGATCTTAAGTTATTAGAATTCCTTTTTTAATAAACATTTATTATCAAAACTAAAAACAAAAACCTTAATTGTATATAAAGCAATAAACCTTTACAAAATGCATCTTTGAGAATGTGCCAATGTTAAGTTACACATAGTACAGACGATAGATAAACAAACGCAAAGCAAGATGCAGACAGGAATGTTGGTCATGCCCACCATCTTCTTCCTTTGATTTAGACACTCATCACACACTGTATGAACTGCGGGGTGAAAAAAAGCCAATGTTACAATGTGCCCAAGAAAAGGTCATTTATACATCGTGTTCTATATTTTCGTTATGAATAGACTTCTCTTCTATAGTAAGTTTAAATGTTGAATGAGCAGTTAATGGAAAGGAAGATTCTACTCTTAAATATACCTTATAGAAAAGGCCTATGAACTAGCTAAAACAAAACAAAAATGGGCTAACAGTCTTAGTAGAAAACTATTGTTATGAGGTCTTTTCTGTTTCAAAAAATCTTCACAATTTTAGGGATTCTCATAAAAGAATCTACTGAAGCAACAGTAACAAATGTCATGGCATGTCTTTTTTTCCCCACTTTTTTGGGGGGGTGGGAGGGAATTGGGGTTAAGTGACTTGCCCAAGGTCACATGGCCAGTTTTTGTGTTGAGTGTCTGATGCCAGATTTGAACTCAGGTCCTCCTGACCCCAGGCCGGTGCTCTATTCACTGCATCATCTAGCCACCCCTGGCATGTCTCCTTTGAATTATTGTAACTTGCAACTACTTCTATTATTCTAGGTATTATTTAAGACTATGGAACTCTTACTGGATAAAGTACTGCTACATACACCATGATCATCAGATTTTGTATTTAAACTATCAAGCATTTAGGATCTTCTAAGATTGCAAGGAAGAGCCTTTAAACATTATCATCGTTTTAAAATTTATTTTTAATAATCTTAACACTGGCTTGACCAAATAATGCAGTAAGACCATAATGGAGAAGAATACCCATTAGTGTGCCTAATTCTTAAACCCATTCCTTGGAAACTATACTATTGTCTTCATTAGCACTTTCAGTTCCTGAATCTGAAATTTTTCCATTACCTTACTCTGAAAAAAATAGTTTATGTCCATCCAGAAGGAACAACTATTTATACATTATTTGGCAGGAGCCCCATGTGATAGGTGCTGGGAATTTCTTAACTCAAAAATACATTATTTCTGCAGTTTCTACATAAAAAAAAGTAAAAAGTTAAAATGGTACCACTATTCTCAACTGAGGCCTAGGTGAGTTAAGTGATCTGCCCAAAGTTGCCCTGGAAAGTGAACGTTGGAGCTGGGACTCCTTCCCAGATCTCCTGATTACTCAGAGTTTCACAAGGACTACTATTGCTAAAGTCCCTTTCAAATCTTACACTATTGAAATGGGAGCTACTGCCACCATCTAAGTCTTCAAATCACAGAACTCTGGGGTCTCTCAAGAATCACAATGGCAGTGACTCAAAGGGCATGAAGGTGGTAGAAAGCAGATGTAGTTCATTATGCCAGTAATGCCTTGCAAACAAGGGCTACCCTTTAATTAAGAGAAAAGGTTACCAACTCTCAAAGATCATTCAAACCTTGATTTCATCACCGGATGAGGAGTTTTTAGGGTAGAGTGGACTTTAAAAGGGACCTTGCTAAAGTTCAATCAACACAGGCACCCTTATCCCCCCATCAAAACCTTAAGCAATTTACTAAAACTTACATCATCATATGGGAAATTCACAACACCTTGTTGAGCTGTATCCCTTCTTCGAAAACTATCTGAAAAACAACAGGGAAATAAAATGTGCAATAGTTTCTCAAGATATTCATGTGATTTTTCAGATTCTCAGAAAAATCCAAATAATATGGGGTTAAATTCAGTAATCGATGGCAAAAAGATTAGGTTATTTCAAAATAAACAAAGCAATAAAACAAATTTAGGATGAATTTAGGGCAGATCTTTCAGAAAGACTTAAACCAAATTATAAGGCAGCATGAATACTACAAACAATTACAATTCTTATTAAAATGAAACAATGTTTTTTAACTTTTTCTAAAATGTCTATTATATGCAAATCAGGCCTCAGGCCTGATAATAAACCTCAATTCCAACTGTACAATTAGTCTCCAAAAACTTCTAAAGAAACAAAAAATATATTTGCATATAGTTTACAAGAAACCAAATACCTGTAACTGCTAATTCCTTTTTATAATAATGGCTAGTATTTACATAGTGCTTTAAGATTTGCAAAGCACTTTACAATTATTTCATTTCATCCTCACAGTTACCCTCATTTTACAGAAAAGGAAACTGAGTCTCAGACTAAGTGACTTGCCTGGGGTCACATAGCTACTGTCTCAGGTAGGATGTGAACCCAAGTTTTCTTGATTCCGAGGCCAATACTCTACCCACTGGGGCATGATTATCAAGATTAATAACTAATTTATGAAGAAACAAGTTTTCACATTTCAAATACCTAAAGATGACATACTAATTTGGTAGTAAATAAATGTACCAGCAACCTCTACTACCCCCAGGACAGTGCCTCGAAAAATCACCGTATAATTCATTTCACCTGTGTCCTGCAGAAGAAAAAAATCATATATAATACAACGGTTCAAGAAGAGTTTGTTGAATGAATGAATCTGTCCTACAATTTTATGGAAACTGGAGTTATGGAATGGTGGAAGAGACGTGACAGATGTATGTAAGGTAAAAATCATACATAAGAAAAGACAGAAGAGACAATGAAAATAAAATATTAAAGTATCTTCCTTCCCCCCAAAATGTGAAATAGCTGAGCAATGTTTTAATTCTTTCTGAAGGGATCTAATCAGTTTGTATTCAGTAACAAATCATTGGTCTT
>NW_027185777.1:5427368-5620851 GCF_028583685.1 Petaurus breviceps papuanus | reverse complement strand
AACGTACCAGTGAGGGCTCTAAGCTTCACACAGCAGGCAATGTAGTCATCAAAAGTTATCTTTCCATTTGTGCTGTATCGCTTTGCAATTGAGGTCACCGCTTGGGGGCTCAATCTAAACCCTAAATAGGAGAAAAAAAAAGATCCAATGACAAGGGTTGGAAGTCTGTTAGGAAGATGAAGGGACATCTTTGACCATTCCTTTGCTGAGGTGTGTGGGAAAAGGTCCACTGGTATTATCAGATTTTTTTTTTTGATGGTCTGAGCAGTTTTACTGACTTTTTTCCTCTTTTTAAAAAAAGTTGTTTTAAAAAATTGTAAGGAACGGCTCTCTTTTGTTATGAGACAAGGTGACTTATTAAATTGTACAAGAGGTTCAATTTTCATAGGGAATGATATGGTGGAAACAAGTTACATTATTAAAAAAATGCTATTTTTAAGAGTCTCTCAAACTCTTTTTGAAGGAAGCACTTCAAGTAAATTCTAGGAACCAGAACCTGTTCCAATTACTAATATCATATTAATTTCTGGAAAATATATAAAAACAGTAACATCTGTTTTTTGGTCTGGATAAACTATGACTTATAGCAACTAGAAAATCATCTCAATATGACCACTTACCCATAGTCCCCAGGGCTTTCTGTAGCTCTTGTGGGTCCACTGTCCCGCTTCGGTCACTGTCAAAGCTTATGAAGTGTTGTCTCCAGCCATTCAACACAGCCCAAAGTTCTTTAAATTCACTAAAACCCATGGTGCCAGACATGTCTCTCTAAATGACAATTAAGGAATATGACTGGTTTATTTCCAAAATAAATGCCATAAACAACCAAAGGAAAGATCCAGAAGTTAGGAAAATGTCATCATTTCCTGGGTGGGGGGGAGGGGAACCGCACACTAAACCATAGCCATGGTCTATAATGAGGTGGCTCCATAGATTTATTTGTTAACGTAATTTTATTATCATTTCCCATTTTTTATAAATGATATCATCTTGCATATGAGGTATGATCATAAAATCATGAGAATCCTTCTATCAACTAGACTCAGAAATTAGTCTTGCTAACAAATGCACTAACTAAAACTAACAGAGATTTACTGGATAAATGACTCACTAAATCATCTTGACCCAAGGTCTCCAATTCCTTAAGCTACCACTAGACCTCGTTCCATACTGACATGAATCCACTCAGAAGTAGTCTTCCAAGTCTAGTCATTCAGCCAATTCTGAATCCATTTAATAGTACGACTCCAGATCCATAAAACTTGATGTGCAGGAAGTGTTATTGTTTGTATCTTTAAATCTAACAAAAACAGCAGATTCAGCACAATACATAAGCAAATATATCTTGTACGGGCTGAAAAACATTTGTTATGACATTTGTCGCACACATATGGATTATTTTTAAATGAATGTAGCTGTTGTGATAAATAAAACAAATTCATTTGAAGGCATTACTGAATTTATGGAAGCTTTGTCACCAACTATCTTTGTAATCACCAGATACCACTAGCAGAAATCATGATCATGTCTAAGAAATTTTTTGCATTAAAACAGGTCCTCCAACCTGAAGAGATCAGGACCCACTATAAAAGACTACAAAAACTGTTTGCTGAAATCGGAATATTCTCTATTTGTTAGCAAGACTAATTTTTAGGGGGGAGGATATCAAAGCAAGCGGAGCAACCCAACTTTACACTCCTATTTTGGGGACAAAAAGGACCAAAGTATGGAACAGGAGGAAGACAGTGAAGTCAGAAATCCTGCACCAAAAGCTTCCAAGGAAAATACTAGCTGGTTACAGGCCATAGAGGACCTTAAGAAGGATTTTGAAAACCAAATAAGAGAAGTGGAGGAAAAATTAGGAAGAGAAATGAGAACGATGCCAAGAAAATTATGAAATGAGAGTAAACAACCTGACTGAAGAAAATAACACCTTAAAAAATAGACTAACCCAGATGGCAAAAGAGGCTCAAAAAGGCAACGAGGAGAATACCTTAAAAAGCCAAATTTGCCAGATGGAAAAAGAATCTCAAAAGCTCACTGAAGAGAATCACTCCTTCAGAATTAGATTGGAGCAAATGGAAGCTAGTGACTTTATGAGAAATCAAGATACTATTAAACAGATCCAAACAAATGAAAAAGTAGAAGTTAATGTGAAATATCTCATTGGGAAAGCCACTGATGTGGAAAATAGATCCAGGAGAGATAATTTAAAAATTACTGGACTACCTGAAAGCCATGATCAAAAAAAAAAGAACCTAGAAATCATCCTTCAAGAAATTCTCAAGGAAAACTGCCTTGATGTTTTAGAACCAGAGAGCAAAACAGAGGTTGAAAGAACCTACCGATCACCTCCTGAAAAAGATCCCAAAAAGAAAACTCCTAGGAACATTATAGCCAGGTTCCAGAATTCCCAGTCAAGGAGAAAATATTACAAGCTTAACCAGGAAGAAACAATTTGAATATTGTGGAAAACAATCAGGATAACACAGGATCTGCCAGCTTCTACACTGAGGGATCTAAGGGCATGGAATATGATATTCTGGAGGTCAAAGGAGCTGGGATTAAAACCAAGAGTCACCTACCCAGCAAAACTGAGTATCATGTTTCAGGGGAAAATATGGTCATTCAGTGTAATAAAGGCCTTTCAAGCATTCTTGATGAAAAAACCAGAGTTGAGTAGAAAATTTGACATTCAGATACAAGAAACAAGAGAAGCATAAGAAGGTAAACTGGGAAAAGAAATCATAAGGAACTTATCACAGTTGAACTATTTACATCCCTACATGGAAAAACGATAATTGTTAACTGATGAAACTTTTCTCAGTATGAAAATAGTTGAAGGGAATATAAATGTGTATACACATATATATGTATATATATACATATATATGTATATATATACATATATATGTCTATATAGGAGGGTATATGGGCATACGAATACATATGTGAATGTGTGTATGTATGTGTACAGGTATACATAGATAGAGGGCACAGGACCAATTGAATAGGAAGGGATGATACTTAAAAAGTGAAATTAAGAGGTGAGAGAGGAATATAATGAGAGGAGATGGGGAGAGACAGAATGGGGTAAACTATCTCATATAGAAGAGGTAAGGGACAATGGTTACAATGGAGGGGAAGAACAGGAAGGCAAAAGGGAATGGGTCAACTTTATTCTCACTGAATTTGGCTTAGGGAGTGAATGACATACACACTAAATAGGGTATCTCACCCTACAGGAGAGTAGGGGGGAAGGGGATGAGAGGGGGGATGAGGGAAGGGAGGGCAGGCTGGCGGGGGGAAGTTGAAAGCACCCACTTTTGAAAAGGGACGGGATCAAAGTAGAGAATAGAATAAGTGGCAGGTGGGATAGGAGGGAGGGAAATATAGTCAGTCTTTTACAATATATCCACTATGTTAATGTTTTGCATTAGCTACACATGTACAACCTATACTGCACTGCTTATCTTTCCCAGTAAGGGTGGGTGACAAGGGCGGAAGGGAATGAATCTGTAATTCAAAGTTTTAAAATAAAATGTTTAAAATATTTATATATATATATATATATATATATATATATATATGTATATACATACACAGACATATACACTATTATTAATACTATTTTACATGTAAATGGGAAATAAGATATACAGGCACTGGGGCATAGAGATCCACTGGAAAAGTTGAAAGGGGTATGGGAGAAAATATGGGAGAGAGCTGATCAGAGGAGGGGATATCCTGTGGGACTGCTAGTTTGGGGGGGGGTGGGTAGGGGAGAAACGGGGAGAAAATTTGTGACTCAAAATCTTGCGGAAATGAATGATGTAAATCAGAAGTTAATAAAGCATTTGAAAAAAAAAAAGCTAACAGACTTCCTTTATTCCCTCAAAATTATATCAACATTTTATAAGCACTTACTTCAATAAAAGAAGTTTTATTGTTTTTTATTGTTTACGCTAATAATATCTTATGTAGCACTGAATATTACCTTTGGGTTAAGCCTATTCACATCACAATTACAATATTCATTTCAGCATTAAAAGGATACATCCAACATCGAGACCATAAGCCTGCAAGTCTCCAAGTTGAAAGCTGTTAAAGCAAAAAGAGTACATATATTCAATATTATAATACCATTAACACTGATTCTGATTACATCAGATACAGTCAAATTATCCACACATTTATTAAGCACCTAAGCAACTGCAAGGCATATCAAGAATGTGGAATTATTTCTTCCTGGAATCTATTTAATAACTATATAGTGATGCATCATTTTTTCAAAATCTTCAGAAAAAAAATTATTCCTTTATGTGAATTTTATAGATAACTGAGGCATTTCCCCCTTCAAGAGACAAAAGTGTTCCTTTTTACCATTTTGATGGACATCTTTCTAAAACCTTCTGAAGCATGGGGAACTCCATGCATGAGGCTCTCTTCACCAACGTAGCACCAAGTGCTTAACCGACTGACTTGCCCAAGGTCACACAGCAGCTGGGGATCAGATCTGAGGTCTCCCTGACTCCAAGCCCAGAATCCTAGTCATTTGGCCATGCTGCTTCTTTATTAAAAACGAGACATACTGATCATACTTACATCTCTTGCTAACTTGGTGTCATCATTACAGTATCAATTATAATATTTGGGGGTACTTTGGAAGCATCAGAAACTATTACCCTCAAGCTAAAAGATGGGAAATTCTTACATCTTGGTGTGGATTTTCTTAGCTTTGTTGTCTCCTTTCCCTTAACATCTAGCTGTCAGAGGGCATAGCCTTTTGAGGTCTCTTCCCCCTCGGCTCTGCATCCTCTTAAGATATATCGTGGGCTAGAATGAGATAACTAGACTTGCTAGAAGTACGCTGCATTAGAGTCAATACGTGGCTGAGAACCAAGGTCTTTTCTACTAAAATACAAGGATGTGGTGCCTGAGCTTTCCAACAGCTGTGGCCGCTGCTGCTGCAGCTGGGAGGCCTTTCCACTCATCTCCTGGGGAGGGGCTACAGCATTAGGTGACCACGTGAAGCTCTTTCTCTTGCTTTCTGGGTCTGGACGCATTCGTTCAAAACTGGGCAGGGCACAAGTGGAAGAAGACGCAGTCTTTGACTTTAACCTACTACCAGGAGCATGACAGCGTTCTGGAGGCTGGAGCCCGAGGCAGGCTGGATGAGCGGAACACTTCTCAGCTCAGCTCATCCAGGCCACTTACTACGTTAGCACATGTTCCCAGGGCCTAGCAGAGATGCCCAAGCCAAGGCTTACATGGCATAAAAAGTCCACTGCTTCTAAATACATGCACAGGAACTTAGATGTCTGATGGAATCTGGAGAGTGTGACAGTCAGGGATGAGAACAAAAGGTTAATCAGGACAGGGCTCATGCATATTTTGTGAGCTGGGGAAATGTACTTGGCCCTGCAAACTCAACTAGAGCAGCTGCAAGACTCAGAGATAACTGAAGTTAAGCCTTCCCCCACTCCCCAAGTCCCTACCTTTCATCAAATGAAGAGCAGCAATCATAAAATAACAGCAAGTCAGAGCAATTCTTGATAGAAAACAACTTTTCTATTTTTGAGAAAACGCTGTGAATGGCTCATCTCCCACCACTATCCTCAGCCTGGGGGTTTCTTCCAGCCCAATTCTGTTCCTTCAAATACTCATCTTATTCACATGTGGTTAGACAGAATCCCTTGTTAAGGGATTGTTGTTAAAATGACCAATGAAGCTTTTTCACATACACTGGAGACAGGTACAGCTCAGCTGAAAGTACTCCAGCAATAACTCTCCAGGAAAAACACAAAGCTGTCTTACAAGCGTGACCCAAGAACGCAGCTACAAGCCATATAAGACAAGGCACAAGCGGAAGCACAAGCGGAAGATGAGAATTCAGGAGGAGAAAACCTCAAGGTGTAAATAATTTACATCATCAGTAAGATATCCCACAGTAACTGAGGTAGAGCTAATAAAGGCAGGGTTTAACAAATAAAGAGTGTCATGGAAAACCAGAAATCTGAGGCTTTAGTTCTAGTTCTATTACTACTCACTCAACAAAAGCCCAGAGGAGACCTACACAATCCCTAACCATTCAACAGATGCTTACTAAGCTAGATGCAGGGCTGATCTACTGTGAGCAATCTGCAAAGGCCCACTTCCTGACACCAGTCTGGAAGCTTACAACATCAGAGGAAGGAAAGACTCACTTGAAGATAACTAACATGGTAAATACACCAGGAAGATGCTAAACAGTGCTATGTGAAGGTCCAAAATGAGTCAGGGAAGGAGATGCCACTTAAGGTGGCTTTTAAGGGTGGGTAGAAATTCCATGCGGCAGGTAGGCAGTGCAATGGATGTAGCGTGGGCCTGGAGTTGGGAAGATATGAATTCAAATCCAGCCTCAGGTACTTTCTAGCAAGTTACTTGATCCCTACTTGCCTTAGTTTCCTCATCTGTAAAATGGGGACACAGAAGGGAAGGAAATGGCAAACTACTCCAGTATCTTTGCCAAGAAAACCCCTCAATTGAAATGAATTACAAGAAGAAGAAATTCAAAAGCAAAAATAAAAAAGGACGGTATTTCAAGCATAGAGAGGGAAGGGCAGGGTGTGTCTGGGCAGGGCAGCTCATTCTGGCAGAGAACCATGCAGGAGAAGCCTATAAAGGAAGGGCACCAGCAGACTCGACTGTGGAAGGCCTTGTTTTAGCCCAGCCTGGAAGGACTTTGGAGCAGAAGAGAGGCAAAGGCCAACTCTGCACAGAGGAAAGGCGAGTGTGACAGCTGTGTAGACCCGATGTGGAGTGGGGGAGGGGTAAAGACCTCCCAGATCACTGCTGCCATTGCCTTGGAGGCTGGCAGTGAGGGCCTAGGACCAGGGTCACAAGGATGCTCTGCCTGGCACTTAATGCCCTTTACAGCCTGCCTCCCTCCAGGCTTAACACACCCTCCTGTGCCCTCCAGCAGAGGCAAATGGGCCTACCTGTTCCTCACGCATCACCTTCCATCTTGTCCCCATGCAAGGAATCTACTCCTTCCCCCCTTTTAACTCCCAGAATCCTCCAAGGAGCAGCTCCTACACCATTTTGTGCTTGGGGCCTTTCCTGGTCTCCCCTACTCCCTTGCCACCAGACTGTCACTCCCCCACCCCAACCAACCCTGTATTTATTTTTATGCATTTTGCAGATACTTCTATGTATATACAGCTACCTAGACTGAAGTCTAGCTCTGTATCTCCAGGGCCTGGCACATAGTAGGTATTTAAGAAATGCCTGCTGACTGATAAGAGTGAAAGCAGAAGCAACAATGAGGAGATAAATACGAAAGGGTTATTAATTCTTTATTTTCTTGGTTTATGTGGTTTTGCTCTAACTTCTTTACCTATATGGCTGAGCTAAGTCTACTGGACCTTCAAGATGATAAAGAAAAGCAAAGCCATGGGTTTGAAACACTGAGTTCTTCAGAATAAATGCAAGTTATCACATATGGATGGAGGTATTCATCTATCCAGTGGCTACTCAAATATTCACTGAAGAGCCAACCCCCCAGAGATGGATCTATCACAACAGAGAGAAGAAATAGCTTTAGAGAAAATCCCCAGATGCACCTAAGGCTAAAAGGCCCTAATTCATCCCCAAAAGAAAACCACCGGGACAGGAAGCTGACTAATGCCTAGACCTTCGACCAGAGAATTGGCGCTTTTATTTTTTCCCAAATGGGCCTAGCAAAGATGTCTGCCTGTCTATCGCCTGAGAGCTTAGGATCAGACTTAGGAACGAGACCTGGGAGATCACAGAGTTCAACCTCCTAGTTTTAGGGATGAGGACGCTGAGGCTGAGGGGCTCAGGGACTTGCTCTGGTCCCATGAATATAAGTCACTGCGGCAGGATTTGAATCCAGGTCTTTCTGACAACAAGCCCAATCCTCTATCCACTGGACCAGCGTTCTCTCTGAGGTGAGTCTGCAGATCTCACTGTGAGATGGGTGATCATGGAAACTTAGGGCATCTAGGCCAACCTCTCATTTTACAGATGAGGAAACTGAGGCCCATAGAGGTTAGGTGACTTGAAGGTAGGCTTGAACACAAGTCCTGGGACTCCAAATCCAGTACCCTTTCACATGAACACAAAGAATGCTTAATAAATGCCATTTTTTTCTGATCCCCAGACCTTCACTTAAAAAATTAGAAACATAATAGCTGAAAATTTATAACATGCTAGTGATGACCTGAACAAAGTCAGCAAAGTGTGCCCTAATGTCCAGCTTGGCACTCATGTTTCTGTGACCTGCAATGGGGGTGGGGCAACCCGAGCCACGCTGACTCCTGTGAGGGGGACAAGAGTCACCTCCCCGAGCCCAGTCAAGAGCCCTCCAGGAGGCAGGGAAGTATAGCATGAAAGACTGAGAGTTCAAATGAAACTTTACATGTCAGCAGTGAGCAGCTCAGGGGAGCTGTTAAGACTCCTAACTGCTGCCCCGCACAAATTGTAATTGCCTTACCCACGACCAACAGTCAAAACATAGCACGGTAAGACACTCTAATGATTGACTTACGTTTGTATCCTCCAGCAATGCCCGACTGGGTCAGACACCTCTGCAACTCATCGGCATCTATCTGCCCATCCTTTTGGAAAAAAACAAACAGGAAATAAGGATCACAACAGTTTCCTTTTCTTGTTTGGGTTTCACTTTCAGTACTGGGCTCTCTGTGCTGCTCAGCAAGAGGTACCTATCAAAGCAAAGGGCCACCATCCACAGCATGTAAAATGTCGGTAGGAGTGTGTGTAAACAGGTTTCTTGGAACTCCTTTCATTTCTACAAAGCACCGTGATGAGGGAGAGCTGCAATAGAGTCAGGAACAGGTGGCTCCAACTCTTCTATGATGCATAGTAGACAGGTGGTCGCATCTCCATCCCTTCTGATTTCTAATGGAAAGTAACTGGAAACCATCCCACCCACTGGGAGAGCTGAGAGCCTGATGAGAACTCTGCCCTGCTCCAGTTTCCCAGAGATAGCACAGTATCAGACAGGAAGCCAAGCAAAGTTTCTAAGAACTCAGTCCGTGTGAAATGCTGCAGTGAGGCCAGGGTGTGGGGGAAAGAATCGGGAATTCGAGGAGACAGAAGGGGAGGGGGGCCATTCTGCTGAGCAGCTAAGTGGCTTCAGGTAAGCCAGAATCTCTGTGTAAAATGAACAAGCTGGACTAGCTCTCTAAACTCAAATACTATGATTTGGTGACTAAGAAGAGGTCATTAGGAAGCTTCCATTAAATTTCAGTCTGATTTTCACATGAAAGAAACTATTAAAGGGTTGTTTCAATGTAGTGTCATGCCTACAGAAGACTTCAACCCCAAATTCTGCATTCTGAATTAAAAGTAATTCAGACAAAAGGCCAGATCACTTTAAAAAACAAGTATTATTTGGAGAGCTGTATTTTAGCATTCCCTTTTTAATGTGTAATTTAATTGGAAACCATCTCTATTCTTATCCTGAAGAAAACAAAGCTTTATACAAACTTTTTGTAACATTACCAGGTCATTAATATTCAGATTAGTTAGTTTCAATTAAACATCACAACCCCCGCCCCATCACAAAATCTACTTTATCTTCAAAGTTAAGGCAACATTCAATTTTAGATCATTTGAATATAATTGTATATGTTGATATAAAAAAAGATTACTATACTAAGAATATTTACATCTAAATTTTAGCATTTGAAGTACCTACCTGGGTTCAAATCCTGCCTCTTAACTTCACTACCTAACTAATGCTGAGAAAGTCAATAACCCTCTCTGTCCTCAGTTTCTTCATCTGGAAAGTGGGACAGACTCTGAGGTCCTATTGTGCTCCATATCAAAGATCCTATAAACTCTGAATAATTTCCAATAAATTCCTTAATTTAATTTGGAACTAACATCTTCATGCACATAAATTCTAATCAGCCACCTCCCAGTGAGATCTGATATGCACGAAGTAAGTTCAATGTTGCCTCAGTCACTAATGCTCTCCCTGCAATTGCTGGGAAAACCTGCCAAAGTCAAGTGTTTTAGACATAAATGATTTATGCAACACATGATTAGAAAGTTTACCTCTCATCCTATTGCTCAGAAAAAAAGACCAATGATCTTAGTATATAAACAAAATTCTTTATCCACGCAGGGGCAAAACAATTTAATTTCCTTTTCACAGAATTTTGCAAATCATTTCTTTAATACTTGACAGTTAGCTGCCAAATTCTTAGTGACACCTTTTTACTAGTAGAATAAATGAGCAAGAGCTGAACATTAAACATTCTTAAGGTCTTTTCAACCTCGTCCGAATTTAAGCCTTCACAACCTAACTCGGTCAAAGGCGGCTGTACAAAAGACTAGTCCTGTTACAGGTGCGAGAAGTAAAAACAAAGAGCCAAGCCGGTGGCAAGGCCAAGGAGACAGCAAGGTAAGCAGGCTGGAGTTACTGAGGTGACGGGTGGATCAAAATACTCTTGTTTTAAGTTTGCCTTGGCTTGGGGTTTCAGATACTTATCGCTGTCCCATTAAGTGGGTGCTTGGGGGGTGCAGCTCCACTTTCCATCCCTTCTCAGCCAGTCCACTCTGTGTGTGCTCTTTTAAACGTTTCACCCAGACATCTCCCTGCATATGTAGCGTAACATGTTACTTCCATGCTTGGGAAAAATAAAACTAACAATCCAGGCATGAGAGCCGGATCACCATGATGTGGCCAAGCCATCACAGCCCCATATTTACTGCATAAGAGCAGGCTGAACCAGTGCAGGGCCACCGCCTAAAGGGGAGCTATTTCTAACCCCTGGGACCCTCAGAATGTTCGAATTTGGGTCTCAGCCAACAACAGGGCCCACAGAAGCCAAAGGCTGAAAGGACCCTGGAGCTCATTTAGGCAGCAAGCTGTGAAAAGAGCACCAAGGCTGGGGTCAGGACACTGTGGTTCAGTCCTGTCTGACTGTCACGCGTTTAAGGTTTTCTTGGCAAAGACACTGCAGTGGTTTGCCCTTTCCTTCTTCAGGTCATTTTACAGATGAGGAAACTGAGACAAACAGGATTAAGTGAAAGGGTCTGAGGCTGGATTTGAACTCAGGAAGATGAGTCTTCCTGACTCCAGGCTTGGTGCTCTATACACACCGTGCCACCTAGTAAGGTCAGGAAAACCTGGGTTCAAACCCTGCTTCAAACTCTTACTAGCTGTGTGACCTTGGGCAAACTACTTAACTTTTGTCTGCCTCAGTTCTTCAATTATAAAATGGAGATTATAATAATACCTACCTCTTAGAGTTGTTTTGACAATCAAATTGTCTAACATCTGTACAGTGCTGATCACAGTGCCTGGTCGGTACACAGTAGGCAACCAATAAATGCTTATTCCTTTCCCCCTTTCCTAATCTAAAAAGCCTCAAACTGATCATCCAACCTCTACTTGAACACCTCCAATGCCAGGGAACTCACTCCCTTCAAGTTAAGCACCTTCCAATTTTGGATTGCTGGGCTGGGGAGTTTGCACTGGGTCAAAATCTGCCACTCCTCATTTCTGCTCCCACAAGCTATAATTCTGTCCTCAGAGTCAGCACAAAGTCATTCCGATCACATACAACTTGGAAAACAGTTGGAAACCAACCTCATGTGTCATCTGCTGGCTTTTTTCCTGTTGGGCCAAACATCCTGAGTTCTTCCACAGCTCCTCATATGACAGATAAGAATTTAGTCATTCTCCTATGAAAATCACACCAGATCATCCAAGTCCCTCCTAAAACAATATGAACACAAGCCTGCAGACTGGGGCTGACTAGAGCAGAATACAATGGAGCTACTAGGTGCCTTTTTGTGAAAACCAGGCTTCCATTAATGAAGCCTAAAACTGTCTTATGCCTGTTTCTGGAGGCCACATCATGTTCCTGATTCACATCAAACTTGAGAGTAACTGAAAACTCCTAGGTCTTTCCTACAGGATCAGCTGCTGAGTCAAACCAATCTCCTCCATCCTTTAATTCAATGAACCTAAGTGGAAATATTCCCATTATTCCTATTAAGTTTCACCTGATTAGATTAGGCTCATTATATTAGACCGATGTAATCTTTCTATTTCTTGGTTACATCATTAAATGAGCCAGCTAATCTTCTCAGGTTTGTGTCATCCAAAAATCTGACCAGCTTGTGAGCTAGTGGATTGAGTACTGGATTTGGAGTCAGGCAAGTCTGAGATTGGATTCTGCGCCTCAAGTCTTACAAGTTTTGTGACTCTGGGCAAGTCACCTAACTTCTCAGTCACAGTTTTTCCATCTGTAAAACAGGATAAATAAAAGCACCTACTTTATCCACCACACGCTTATTTAAAGTGCTATGTTAATAAGTTTCAACAAAAATGTATGAAGTGCCTGTTATGTACAAGGAACTGTGCCAAGTTCTGGTGACACAAAGAAAAAAAAACCCACAACAGTCCCTTCCCTCAAAGAGCTAACATTCTTGTGCAGAGAGTCAGCACACATACAGGTGAGGCTGCACAGCCTCATGCACTGCTGTCAGGCTCAAAGAGAAAAGGGTCTGGGGAGGGCCTTCATCCATATTCTTTGAATGTTTCTGGATACATTTTGAATATATTTAATGGTACCTATCCCACACTTGTTTCTTCTAGAAGGTTCCTTGCTAAAATTCCTATCTATGGTGTCTAAAGCATTTCCCTGGAAGCTGGCTCCTGGAGGATGAACTTGACTTCAGGGCACAGGGACCCACAGATCTAGGACTCCACTGGTATGGGAAGACCCAAGAGAAGAACTTCTGTGACTGAAAGTTATCATTTTAGAGAGCTGCTTAGAGCCCTGAGAAGTTAAGTGACCTGCCCAGGGTCACTGAGCCAGTGTATGTCAGAAGTAGGGCCAGAAGCTCAGTCTTCCTAGCCTGAAGGAGATATCTTTATCAACTCTGGCAGGATGGCCTCTCAGTAACCCACAAAATAGAAAAAAAATCAAATGGTTCTTGGTCCTGGGAAGTTCCTGGAGAAAAGCAGGCTAAGGGTTATTTAAGATAAGATGGAGGTAGTAAGAATATGGGCCTTGTAACTGGATTCAAATTCCTCTCAACTACTTGTGGCCTCGAGTAACTCATAATTCTCTTGGGCCTCAGTTTCCTCATTTGTAGAATGTAGAATTTGTAGACTAGGGGGGTTAGATGATCCCTAAAGATTCCTTCCAACTTTAAATCCATTATCTAGGAAAAGGAGTGATGGGCTTACAATTGACACTGATGAGAGAGGCACCACACAGATGAAATCATGACCTTCTAAAACGTCTGACAAGCCCTACAAGTAGGAGTTACAGTACTTAAGCTCCTCAATTTCTCTTAAAACTGCACACTTACTAACCTTTCAAAACAACTTTCAGCTATTCTCCAAGACATCTGCACAGCTGACAAATCTTCAAACACACTTAAGAGATGGGTTTTGTTTCCAGCCAGTCATGAGTTCAGTTTTGACCTAAGCCAAAATAAATGATGAATAACATCTCCAATTTCTGAGAATAGAAAATACTTGGATCTCTCCATCTTTTTTTTTTTTTAATATGCATGTCTCTTAGAGGGCATAAGAAGCACGGGGATTTTTTTTTAAGTATTTTAATTGATCGGTAGGGGGCTAAGATAAAAGAGAAAAGAATGAAATACTCAAGCATTCGGATCTATACAAAGATCAGACTGATAAGGCAGCAGGCAGGATCCCCACCTCCAGGACAAAGAAGTGATGGTCTGGAGGTAGAAAACTGGGTCACTGCTTTTACTGGATCTGGCCCATGTGGGAATTCGTGTTTTGCTTTCCTCTGCACATTTGTTGTAAGAGTTTTGTTTTTATTTTCCTTCTTTCAACGTGGGAAGAGAAAATAAATGCTTGTTAAATTAAAAAGAGAGCAACATAGTATTAAAGCAGCTAAGTTACAGGTAGGTTTTGAAAAGAATGTCTGCAAAGAAATTTCAATTGATGGTTTGTTTTTTTTTTTTTTTGGAGGGGGCTGCGGCTTCCCTCTAAGTTACGAAACAAGTGCAAGCTGGCAATGTGTTTTAAAAAGATAAAAACGGAAAACTAACCTGCCCAGCCACAGCAGCAAAGTATCCGTACAATGGGTCCTGAGTTTGTCCTGGAAAAGCCGGGCCTCCGGGAGCACCTCCGTACTGCGAAGCAGGAAACACAAGCGCATCGTTAGCCGGTCTTGGGCTCTAGGCTCTTAGACAACTACTGCCAGACACACTTAATCAGTGGCCGGTAGAAGGTCAGCTCGGACATGGGCGGGTCCACCCAAGATGTCCGCTGGGGTACCCCCCACGGGAAGGGAGGCACCCCCCGCTGCGCAGCATCGGCCCCTCCGGAGGAAACAGCCCTAGCAGGGGCGGCCTGGCCCGGCTCCTCCCCCGGTCCCGGGAGCTTTCGCCCTCCATGGCTCCCCAGTGCCCTGAGTTCTTTTTTTTGTGGAGTGGAATTTCTCTTTTATCAAGGCTCCCGGCCTCCCTGACTGCCTGAGCTCGGTCCCGGGGCCGGGGGGCCCCCTAGACTTCCGACGCGAGGCGGACCCTTCCCCTAGGAGGGCAGGCTGCCGGGGGCTGGGGGTCAGGCTCGGACCCATCCCCGGGCACTCACCCCGCCTTGAAAGTAGCCGCCCCCGCCCGCGCCAGGATGCCCCGGATACGCCATGATCGCGACAGTGACCGTGGCAGTCTCCAAGCCGCCGCCGCCTCCAGACCCAGCCCCTCCGGAGCTCGCGGGACAGCTCGGGACCCGCCCTCGGGATGTACCACTCAGAGCCTTTTGGTGGGGGGTGCGGGCGGGAGCACGGCCCGGCCCTTGGGCCACCGCCGCTTCAAGCTCCCAACGACCACGCGGCTCTCTCGCCGCTTCTCCTCCCTCCTATCACTCCGCGCCGTTCCACAGTTAAGGTGGCTCGGGCTTGCCCCCATCGACCCAATTCCTTCGACCCCCCTCTTCGGACAGAAAGGTACGTCCCTGCGCACCAGCCCCTCCCCCACCCCAGCCCTAGGAATGCTCTTTTCCCCCTCCCCCTAACCTTCTTTTTGCCGCTTTTCCAGTTTTTCTCCAAGGTTTTTTTTAAAAAAAAAAAAAACAAATAAAACACAAAAACGTAAAAAAAAAAAAAAAAAAAAACCCTGCAAGGCTGGGGGTGCCGCACACACTGAGGAAGCGTGCCGCCGCAGTGCGGGGGATGGGGAGCCACAGGCCCGGCCTGGAGCGGCTGCGACTGCGGGAAGGCGTGGCAGGGGTCACCTGGGCAGCGAGCCGCACCCGGGCCAACGCCGCGGGGAGCCGGCCCGTGCCGGAATGGGCCAGAGTGGGCAGCCCGCCCAGCTCTGACTCTCCGGGCCAAGTGAGTAAATCCCGTTGGTTGTCCTCACCGCTAAAGGCTGTCCGACCCCTGGTGTTACCTCTTGTCTTCGTACCCCCCAGGGGCCGCCCACGTGCTGCTCCCCCCCCCCCCCCACCGCCCACGTGCCGCTCTGAGCCCTTTAAAGACCATCCAGGTTCTTCCGGTGCCCATGGGCCATCCCCTTACTCCCCCAGAGACCGGGAGCTCCTTGGAGGCTGGCACTGCCCCTGTTGGTCTTTTGTAATCCCGGTGCCTTACTCTCTGTGGGACAGAGGCTGGAGGATGGGGAGATCGGGATTTGTGATCTCGACCTCGTGGGGCTCTCCCTGCAGGAGTGAAGGTTTTTACCTGCCAGGTAATTTACTGTGGTCCAGGGCCTTCAAAGGGTGAAACACCTGCCCAGGGAGTCAAAGCCCTAAGTTAGCCCGAGGGCAGACTACCAAATGAAGGACCAAGTTGGTAATTCTGTGACTGTGAAGCCAGCTGTCCCGAACTGCAAGGTCTCTCTAGATGCCCAGTACAGCATGCTGCCTCTTGTCTGGTCATAGCAGGGACTTCATATATATTGTTGAAATGAATAATTAAGACAGGCTTGCCTTTTCCTGAAACGCTCACCAGGAAAATATACAGAGAGCTGACAAGGGGTGTACACAGCTTGAAACATCAATTGTTTGATGGATTGGTTTTAAATCAGCGGACTGAGACAAGTTATAATGCCTCTGGGCTTTCTTAAAGTTTTCAGAGTTGTAAATTTGAAATGACAGCTATTAAATAATCTAAAAGTTCTCTTCTAACTCTTTTTGCTGGAAATATCAACAATGTAAAACTAAGATTGTTTTGGTTTTAATGAGTTATTTGAGTATAAAGTGGAGACCTAGGCCCTGTATTTAAAAAAAAAAAAAAGGTTTCTGTGGCAAGTTTTAACTGTAACCCTGCACTCTCTCTCTGTGACTTTTTGATAGAGAAATGTACTTGTCCTTTTCTGTTTGACTTTTCCTCCCCAACTCTTTGGAGAGTATCAGAGTTCAAACTCAAACCTAGATTTTTACTACTAAGATTAGGAATAAGGAATAACCTCTTAGTGTTATTAGTGTACAGTGAGTAACTTCCTCTATCAATGCATATCAACACTCTGCAACTGGTAGCCTTAGAGACTTGCTCATAGCACTAAGAGCTTAAGTAATTTGCCCAGGTTTACACAATATCTTCAAGAATCAGGACTTGAACTTAGTTCTTCCTAGGCTCCAAAACTAACTATATCCACCTGACTGTACTGCTTCTTTGCACATTTTTGGGGGGACATGTGCACCTCTAAAACCTAGTGGGTTTTGTTTCAAAAGTCAATAAAAACTGAGCTCAACGTTCATATTTTATTAAGAAAATAGTTAAATTTTTTATTCCCTTTAACAGTAATAATCTAGATGGAGTATCCCTTCTTCATCTCATTCATCCTCCAGGCCTGGAATGGACTACCCTCTCCATCTCTTCATCCATTTCCCTTTATTTATTTAAGGGTTTTCTATTACTTAAGGACCTCTCAGGGGCCACCTTCTCCAGGAAGCCTTGCCAGACTCAACACCACTATGCCATTCTGGAAAGTAAACTCAACCATCAACATTTTCTTGAAGCAATTTTCTGCCTCTCTCCTTGGACTGATCGCACTCATTTTTCCTTGTGTCCTGGTCATCTGTGTATGAGTTAGTCACATAGGATCATACATTTAGAGCTAGGAGGACCTTTACATGTCATTGAGGCGACAATTTTTATTTTACAGATGAGGTTTTCTTTGGTGGGAATCTTTGGATCTTTCCCCCTCCTCCAGCCCAAGCTTGCAGAAGATCCCTTTATCTTCACCTAAAAGTAAAATCCATCTATCTCTGTCATATTCCCCCCAAGATGTGGGGACTACTTGGGCAAGATTTTTTTACCTATGCAGGTAGCATATATTCATTGAATCAAATTCAACAAGCGTTTATTAAGTGCCTTTGTTTTAGTCCCAGGGATTACAAAGACCAAAAAAAAAATGGAATAATTCTTGCCCTCGGGGAGTTTACATTCTGCTGAAGGGTCCAGGTAATTTAAAAGAAAGCATCAGGTATATAACACCAGGCTGGAACATCCCCTCCCATGGAAATGAGGCAATATTCTAACTGAACCAGCCTAGCAGTTATTACTTCACGGTTCTGGCAGTGAGGTATTTCACCCTTGGCTCAGGAACAGAGAATTAAGAACAGGTGCCAACAGAAACTTCCTCTATATTCTTTGCAGTTTCCTTCTGGGTGTGACTTTTAGACCTTTCCTTTCCACAGAAACCCAGGCTCCAGCACACATAGACCAAGCAGATATGTGTGGAGTTGTTGACCAAAAGCGTTGTTACCCGACAATTTATTAACTCATTTCACTCTCCCATTTTGAAATTCTCAAAGGAGAAAGAAACCTAGAGACTTTAAATGGGAACTAAAGAAAACCTCTTGAATTTGCAAGCAGAAGGATGATGTGGTGTTTCTTGGATGTTGACAAAGCATAGGGGGCCTGCTTTATCTCTGCTTCAGTGTTTGTCATGATAACTTTTCAGATTATAAACAAGAAAGAGGAAAGCAAAGAGAGTCTTGGAGTCAGGGATATCTGCGTTCAGATCTCACTTATACTGACTATGTGAGGGGCAGATCAATTAAGCCTTCAGTTTCACCCTCTAAGGCTATAATTTGACAACAATATGCTTCAAGATTTATATAGAGTTTTTTTGAAAATCTCATTTTGTCCTCACAAGAACTCTGGGAGATGGGGTGATATTTATTATCCCCATTTTGACAAATGAGGAAACAGGCAAACAGAGTGAAGTGATTTGTCAAGGGTCACACAGCTAGTAAGTGTCCAGTTGTGCAGCTGAATTTTAGGAATGGAAGGAATTTGCCCCCAAGTTTGCTGCCTCTGGCCTAGAGCCATGTGAAATGAAGTAACTTGTTCAGGGTCACTCAGTATGTGTCAGAGGCTGGATTTGAACCCAAGACAGCATTCTATCCACGATGTCACAAGCAGCAGGTAGTAGTAGTAGAATAAGCCAGTCTGTCTCATACCAACAAAATCAGAAGCTTAGTAATTCCCTAATCAACCAGAGCAGTGAGCGAGCAAACAGTCTGTATATCTCTGGTGAGATCATATTATGTGTTACATAAAATTCTTTCTGATATTAGTTTCAGGACATCATGTACTATGTAAATCAGCTATTGGAATTCTTAAGTTATGTGAAAAAACAGAAATTCTGTGTTTGTTTTTCACTGCTCCTTTCATCATTCTGCCATGAAAACTATTCAGATTAGAAGCTTTACAAAATAGTTGACTGTCCCAGGTATAAAAAAAGAAACCACCCTCTCCTCCATATAAGTAAAGCAAAAAAAAAAAAAAATTAGGAATCTGAATTATTTGGATATACGAGGCTTTGGAGGCTGTTTTAGAATTGGACATAGAAAAATTAGTACAGGAAAGTGAGACTCAGACCAAAGGGGAGAAAATATTATAGATTTTTTTTATAAGAACTTTTTCTGAAGTCTACCATTTGACAATATTAATTAGCTTTTATCACATTTCTCTTCAGGATTGCCTTTACCATTTTCCCCTAGTTCCCATTTTAATTAAGTGCTCTCTTAATTTTCCTCCAGTTTAATTTTTTTCAGAGTGAGAGAAGTAGAATCAGTTACTGGAGACTCCTGTTTCATCATTTGATCAAAAATAACTTTGCAAAAGGGATTGACTTACAGGATTTTGGATCTGTAGGATAAAAGGGAAAGATAAGGCCTAATGGTAAAGGTTTCTTTAAAAATCTTACAACAAACCCACTTAATGTCAGAAACATGTCTTGTACCTACCTGCATATTGGAGATTGATATGGTAACCGGGTTCTGCCAGTGATTCCTGAAGAAATGTTCTTTCAAAAGCCGTACTGATCACAATAACTTCTTGATCCCTGGACAATCAGCAACCAATGATAAAACTTCAGCCCTTCAAGCAACTTTTCCTTTCATATCCTGTAGTCTGTGGGATGTGTTTATTTTGCAGAGACTCTCCTTAACAACATGCAATCACCATCACCACCCTGGGCCAGCCTAAGCAACTAAGATGAGTCAGGGACATGTAACCCCTCCCTACCTCTCTACTGGAGAGCCTTAGGCCAAGCCTCAGAAATGGGGTTTCCATTTCTGTAGGCTATGGGGTATGCTTCCTCCAAGGGCCCTCTACACTGTGCTCTAGGAAAGGAGGGAGTTTATAACTTCAGGCTACTCTAGGTGCTAGCAAATGATGTCAAAGTTGCTCCTTCAAGGACTCTTAGAAAAATTACCCCATCTTCATATAAGTCCTAGGTAGGAAGGGATCAGGTGTATGATCCAGTGGTGTCAACTCAGAATCAGAAGAGAAAACCACAAATAAACACCATCTGAGTTGTATTATATTTTTGCTTGTTTTCTTAAATATTTCCTGATTATATTTTAATCTGTGCATTTGGTACAAGTAAGAGACCCATGAGTTCAATACCTGTGCAGAAATCCACTTTTCAGCTTCTTGGACAAGTGAGGCCCTTCATTTGAAGGCCTCTAGGGATAGGGTGCTCTGCTATCCTAGGCAGGCCATTTCACAGATGATCTTTTCACCTAATCACAAGAGGTCTTTCAGTTAAGAAATTTACTTTACCTCAAACTGGAATGCCTTCTGGGACTTTGAATTCATACTATACAGAAACTAGGGTTCTTGAACCTGAAGAAGAGACGTGTTTCCCAGAATTTCAGAAGCCATCCCATGGAAGAAGGCCTAGATTCTATCTATGCTTAGAGAAACAGGTGCTACCCCTGGGCATCTCTCTTTGGAAAGGTTACTGATTCATGCTGAGGTTGAGACACCATTTTATCCTTGGCATCTCTCCATCCCCACCCCAAGTCTCTTCTCCAATCTAATCTTCTCTGGTTTCGTCAGCCATTGTTCTCTCTGTTTAGCCTGTTTTCTGTTATCTTCACTATAAATTCCTCCAGAGCAGGGTCTGTTTCTTGTCTGACTTTGTCTTCCCAGCATTTATTACAGGGCCTGGAAAATAGTAGGTGTTTAATAAATGTTTATTCACTGATGCTTTGTTGAAAATATCATAGATTCATAGCTAGATGATGTAGATATCATTGAATCCAATCTCCCTTCTCCCTTTTTGTAAATGAAGAAACAGGATCCCAGAGAAGATAATTCATTGACCCATGGTTATTATGGTAGTAAAGACAGACCAGGCTCTCTGGCCTTAGCTCTATCACTGATATTCCTAAGAAGTATCAATCATCCACAAATTGGATGCAGTACCATTTAACCATTACAGAGTATGGGGGTGTCTGAACCTGCACATGTGGATGCTTTTCTTTTGTTTATGCACACTAAGATCGTGTTTTTTATTACAGACACAGGCTCCTTAGACACAACTCTATAAAGCAGGGAACCTCAACCTTGTTTTATGTCATGGACCCAGGAACTGCTAAATCCCAATAGAGGGATCTAGAGAGCCGATTGTTAAATGTTCAGCATAAGCATTTATACCTCACTAATGACAAATACTATAAGTCAGGACTTCATTTATTAGACTTCATTCTCTTCTTTCTTTTTTTCTCTAGTCCTAAGAAAGTAGAGAATATGTTAATAATGTAGATCAAACTTAAAAGTGTGTGATGTTTGTTTGTTTTTCCTGAAAAGCTGGATGTTGAACATTTATCAGCACATTCCTGCATGCATCCCCTTGGCAGTCTTGTGAAGCCTAAGGAATCCTTCTTGGAATAATGTTGTTAAATGGATAAAATAAAATATATGGGTTACAAGGAAAAACAAATTATATTGAAAATAGATCTAAAAATATATACCTTTTAATTTCACAGACTTAACCCAAGGTTAAGGAGCCTTGCTCAAAGGAAGTGAGAAAATAAATGAAAGCACAAGTACTTCATTTTGTCCTTGGTAATCATCCTGCTACCTCTCTCTACTCCCCTTCTGCTGTATTAATAGCATTGTCTACTCCCCAAGTGTTTGGCTTACCAATATTTTTTCCCCAAGCAAAAACCAGCATCTGTCTTAACCAATTGTTAAGAGAAAGCCAATCAGATTATATTATTAAAGTGATTCATGCCCTCATGTGAAGGGCTTAACTGATATACCTATAAGCTTAACTCTCCCTCTTGCTACCATAATGACCATGGAGGTAAGCATGGGCCTTCTTAAGCCAGTGACTCTCCAACCAAACCATTGATAGGGACCTCAGAGGTTATTTGGTCCAATGTGTTCATTTTGTAGGGTAGGAAACAGCTTTAGGGAGACTTGAATTCATGCTGTACAGAGATGATTGAAGGAAGGACTAGGGATATTGAACCTGAAGAAGAGGGATATTTTCCAGGAATTCAGAAGCCGTCCCGTGGAAGAAGGATTAGATGTGTTCACTGCTTGGAGAAACAGGAGCTACCACCTTGGTGTCTCCCTTTATGAAAGGTCACTGACTCATGATTAGGTTGAAAAATGTAGGTGCCTAGAACTTGAAAAATGGCTATGTGGTTTGACCAAAAGGGCACGTATTGCAGGGACCATATTTGTTTTGTGCACTGGGAAGCTCATTCTTTTAAGATCAGCTGTCTCAGAGTGGTAGGACAAACCCTAGGGATAGGTAAAGGACAGGTGTTGGCAAAGGTCACCACCTAATCAGCTTCCCTGCTAGAAAGACTGTGCATACAGGAGAGTTTAGCTAAAGGTTGCAAGGCAAGGCCCAGTGGTCATCAGCGTTCAGAGAAATGGTGCAGGACAAAGCCTGGGGTTCCAGAGGGTCAGTGGCAAGGCGAGAAGGCAATGTTAGGGGTTCATACCATTGCCCACTGGGAACTATACTTGACTTAGTGTCTCATGGACACTTACTTCAGCTACAGTTTAATAGGGGAAAAAAAGAAATTGTTCAAATGTAGAGGGTAATGTATTTTCTTGCATTGGAAATACGGAAGGATATGAGCTAGATTAGTCTCACTTCTCTTTCCATTCAATTCTAAATCTTTAATTTTCTTTTTTTAAGATTCTACGAATCTTACATACACATCTCATTTCAAAGATAGTGAAAGATCTCATAGTGAGAATATAGGAATAGTAGGGAAAGAAAGGAAAGAATGACAACACCTAGCATACATATTACACTTTAAAATTTGCAGAGTGCTTTACCAATAATCTCTCATTTTATCCTCACAACGGCTCTGGATGTAAAGTGTTATTATTTTCCCCATTTCACAAATGCCAAAATTTAGATTGAGAGGTTGATTTTAAGTAACCTGCTCAGGGTTGAGATCAGGTCTCCTGATTCCACTCTAGCACTCATGGAATTTACCAGACTTGAAGCTCTGTTTATAGTGAAAGCATGGGTTATTTACTTACTGTTTTCTTTATTTCATTTTTGTAGGGAACTGCCAACAAGGACATTCCCTCTACCATTGTAGATATATCAGAAGTTCTTCTGCTTATAGAGTTACCTGTTACATGGAGAAATTGAGTGATTTCCCATGGGCCACCCAGCCAGTGTGTGTCAGGCAAGACCTTGGCCTTATTGGTACTGACAGTGGCTCTCTCTCCTATATGCCATCTGGGTTAAGTTATGATTATCAAATGTGGTGCTGTAGGGGGAAAAACCAACAGCCCTTAAACTTAAGAAAATTCTTTTGGTTTGGCGGATTAGGAGAAAAGCTTGGTCTTCAACCAAGTGAGCAGTCTGTTTCCTATGTGACTTTTAAGACCAATTGTTGACAATTCATAGACTTTGGATTTGGTTTTTAACAGTAAATTAAAGTGATGTTTATAGGTAGCTGGATGATATATTATTCATGTGATTACTGTTGGGAAATTTGATCTGGATTTGTCCTGGGATTTACATTTAGCAAAATTGCTTTGGGAAAGGGGGTTTACCATTTTTTTTTTAAAGAAAATTTTCAAGAAGTTCAGGCCATTGCTTTTACAGATTGTAAAAAAAAAAAAATTACAGGGACAGTGAGAGAAGGGTATAACCTTGCCATACCCTTCTGGGTAACCATAAGGGTGTTTTTGATTGAAGGGAAAAAAGCCTTTCTCTCCTCTTTCATTAGTGGAGGTAGATTACTCACTGCCCCAGCAATAAAAGCTCATTCTGTTGTGTTCCATTTCATCTGTGCCTTTGGTCAGTAAAAAAAGTTTCAGCTCTAATAGAGGTTTATTGTAGAAAAGTTTGACATGGTTTTTATTGAGCACAGTTTTCCCCCTTAATTAGCTACCTCTTAATTAACTTTCAGTAGCTAGAGAGATTATTTATTTAAAAAAAAGTATATTCTTTTATATTTGCTTATCTAATAGTAATCTTACAGTGTAAATACCAAAGAGAGACCAGGCTGTGAACTGTCATGGGGGAGAATTGGTATCAAAGGTGTTCTTTGCAATCTTCTTTGACTGACCACAGACTTCTCATTTGGACACTATAGAGCAGGGGTTCTGATTAAAAAAATATTTTGGCAACTATTTCAGCATCATTAATTTTCTTCCTAATCCAATGTATTTTATTTTCTACATTTAAAAACATTCTGAGAAAGGGCCCTTAGGCTTTTGGCAAATGCCAGTGTGCGTGTGCACACACACACGCACACACATACAAGTTAAGAACATAGAAGAATATGACAGGGGGGGTGGGGGTACAAACAAATTCCTCAGCAATTTCACCATGGTTTTTGTTTTGTTTTTATTTGACTATTTGAAGAAATGGAGAACACTGGGGATTTTTGCCTGGGGGGTGTGGTCTGACAAGGAAGAACTAATTTGGGTTTCTGACCATTAGTCAAATGAGAGTTATAGTTCAGGGGAGAACAATCTGACCCCATGTATAAGCCACTGACCCAGTAGTCAAAGGTTCAAGCTCTGCCTCTCCTGCTTACTGCCTTGGGCAAGTCACAGGACCTGGGCCTCAGTTTGTTCATCTGAAAATAAGAAGGTTGGGTTGGTTTTACTCTGAGGTATGTGGCTGGGGGCCAAAATAAGTGAGGAAGATGTAAATATTTAGAGTTTACTCTAGGAGGAGAGCCATGTAATTCTTTGCTAGCCAAGTGGTACAGTAGATCTGGGCCTGGATTCAGGAAGACCAGAGTTCCAATGTAGCCTCAGACATGTTCTAGCTGTGGGACCTTGGGCAAATCACTTAACCTCTGTTTGCCTCAGTTTCCTCATCCACCTCCTTCCCAGGGTTGTTTTGAGCATCAGATGAAATATTATTTGTTAAGTGCTTAGCATGTCATAGGCACTGTATAAATGTTACACCATTAATTAAATTAAATTAAATGTTAACACCAAAAATTACACCATTCTCAACCTGGAATGTCTTCCCTTCTCCAAAGTCTCCCCTCTAGGCAGAGGTCAGGCCTCTCCCACAGAATCTTTCCTGACTGCCCCAGCCCCTTGTCATCTCTCTGCTACGGACTCAAGGTTCTTGTTATCTGTGCTGTCTTATCTGACAGACATCCCAGATGCTGCCTTCTGACATCAAGACCTTGGGTAAGTCTCTTACCTTCTCTTGGAAACATAAAGTGAAGGGGTTGAACTAAGCCACTGACTTCTAAGGTTCCTTCCTGAATTTTCATGATGATCTGTTATATTGTTGGATTCTACTGCTATTTGACTTTTCATGTATATATGTCATCCTTTCAAATACATTCTTGGAGAAAGGGAGTTTACATTTTATGTCCATGTACTACATACTATAAGTGCCTAGTATTGTGCTATGCTAGTAGTCATTCAGCAAGCATTTATTAAACACCAATTCAACAATTATATTTTAAGTACCTACTGTTGTCATTGTACAGTGGAAAGAACACTGAACATTCTTGTCAAATTTGGAGTCCTGGGACCTGATCTTGATTCCTAACTAATAACTTACTGCCTGGCTGAACTTGACCAAGTCTCACATCTCTGGGCCTCTCTTTCCTCATCTGGAAAATGAGGGCATTGGACTAGACAGCCTTTGAGGTACGGCCCTTCCAGCTTAAGATGCGTGATGTTGAGTGCTGGGGATACAAAGACAAAATCAGTCCTTATCGAGTTTACGTACTGGCGGGGACCAGGAGATAAGCTTACCAATTGATATGACATGCAGGAAAATGAATGAGGACAGAACCTTGGAAGATTTGGGGACCAGAGGGAGAGAGGAAGCAATGTAAGGGTGCAGGGAAAAGTTCCAGAGGCAGGGAGAGAACCAGGAGGGGGTAGCTTTATAGACTTTGAGTGACGAGAGAGTATTTAGAAAGGTTGGAAGATGGTCAGCACCCTCAGATGTTGCCCAGAGGTCAGAGGAACTGTTGTTTGTCCTTTGACCCTGTGAGTCAAAGTAAACAGAGTACTGATGAAAGACCATAGGATTGGTTGATGAGAAATCATTAGTGGCAAGCCAAATCAGGGAGGGAGTGAGAGACGAGGAGGAGGGGGTGAGGAAGCAGACGGAGACAGGAGGTGGTTATTCTTTCTAGAAGTTTGACAGTGAGAAAGAAGATGAGAGACACAAGATGATGGCTTGAGAAAGGCAACTTTGGGATGAGGAAGCCGTGTAGATGAGACAGAAGATTGATATATTGGAGGGGCTAAGACGGCAGACAAGGAGGGGCGAGATCAGGGCAGAGTTGGAGGAGTCAGCTTTGGGGAGGGGGAGGAGGAGGAGGAGGAGGTCCTTTTCATCTTCTACAACCAGCAGGAAAGGAGGCTGGGTCAAGGCACAGAGCAGTGGGAGGGTAGGGGTTGGGGCTCCTTTCACAGATGACCTTTATCTTTTCAGTAAAGTGAGAGGCTGAGAGAGGTGGGCTGAGGGTTGAGTTGAGAGTGCAAGAGTGTTCAGAAGGTTTGGATTAAATGAAGTAGTGACTAGGGAGTCAGTAACAGGTAGGGACTGGACCTTGTGATTTCACTGGTATGTGACACTCCCAGGTGAGTAAACTCCCTCCACCCATTCAGATTATCACTTTATCTGCTCACACTGCATATGTATCTGAGGCAAGACCTCCACACCCACGCCTTCCTGACCCCAAGGCCACCATGCTCCATCTGCCTTCAAGATTAGCCCCCTACTATGTTACACTGACTCTCTAAGGATTCAGTAAGAGATTAATAAAAATATAATCAAACATGACGGAACCATCTGGTTAGACATAGCTTTTCCTAGAATGCCTCTAAGAAATCTCCATTATGCACTACTCTCTCCTTGAGCATCTGAAATGCTGATGCCCTGTAGATGCCTTGTGGCATATGCTCTAAGTGGGAAAACCCCACTGGGCAAATGAAGGCAGTCCTCTTATTTTACCCTGCCAGAGAGATCTGCCCACTGTCACTGCCCCAAAGACAGTTCAGGGCGTCCTGCACTCATACCCATGCTACTGATAGACCTTAGTCCATTTGGTCTGGGTTCTGTAGTCCAGCCACATCCCAATTTAATCAGTCTTCTTTCATATCACAGCAGTGGGTGATAGATTAAGGACTATGACCTCAGTAATAATATCCTGGACCCGGAGCCCTCTCTGTTGCTTCCTTAGATCTTTCTTTTCAGAGAGGGCACTTTTTCTTTTTCTTTTTGAAAGAGGGCACATTTTTGAGACCCTTTTAGGAACAGCCAAGGGGTTGTGCAGGTGAATATTGTGTGTCACTTACCAGGCACAGCTTTCATCCTATAGCTGTAGGTGATGCTACGCTTTGATTCTAGCAGAGTTTCTTCCCCGGGTGATCTTTTCACTTCTCACTCTAGGAAGAATCTCTCCAGCAAAATCAGGAAGCAAACTTTGTGCATGGGCATCAACCAGTCGGGTGATCAGTCAGTCAACAAACACTTTGCAAACCGTACAATGCTGTATGATTGCTTAATATTTAATTCTTATTAATTAACAATTATTACATATTATAATAAATATACCATATTTTATTACTATATATAATAATATTTATAACTAAATAATAATAATTTATTAAGCCCATACTATGGGCCAGGCACTCTGCTAGGCACTGGGGGTATAAACAAATTCCCCAGGAGCTTCTGTTTTAATGGTGCTCTAGCATTGCCTTCTATCTATCCTTGTGTCAGCTTCCCCGCAGGAGGCTTGGATGGCCAAGGTGCTCAGAACCTGCTTAATGAAGGGAGTACCCTGGAGAGACTTGACTTTGTCCCAATCAAACAAAAAGAGACAAAAACTCTCCAGGGAGACTCTGGTCACAGCAAGGTGTTCTTGACTGCCTCGTCCCCAGCACCCATGACCGCCTCTGGACTTTGAAGGTCTGCTGAGTTACGTCCTGGCTATGGGTAAATCCTTCCCACACAGGCCTGCTCCTTGTCTGTGAGGCTATTAAGGTCTGTGCCTCAGGTTTTACACATCAGATATAAGGCTCACTTGTGGCCAGCCATGAAGCACAGCTCAGCACTGTGTGCCTTCAGTCTTATTAGGTGCTTGACACTGGGGCGCTGTGTCTTTAGCTCTCAGCCCTGGTCCCAAGGACCTTCACTGGTTCCTGAAACCTGCCTGAAGGCTTGGACTTTCTGGAATGCCGAGGTGGGTTCTCAACTGCAGGTCTCCATCCTCCTCAAACTGATCATAGAAACCGAGCTGACCTCTCCCAGCGGCTTCCTTGGTACCCGTCCATTCGCTGCTCCCTTGGTCTTGGAGCTCAGTCCGAATCCTGGAGTGCAGCCTCCTAGGCTTGGACTCTCAGTTCACCAGTACCTGGAATGGTAGCACTGGGGGCTGTTTGTCTAACTTTCATGTTTTTCTGATACTTCTCTTTATTAGCTTGTATTTCTTGCTTGCTAATAAACTCTATTAGTTGTGAATAAATAACTGGTAGGCTGCCCCTGTTTTATAGACAGTTGTGACTGCTGAAGTAACAATTTGTCACCTAAGTCCTCTTGATTTCTTGTTGGGCAGTTGTTTTCAGTCCTGTCCATGACTCTTTCTCCTGATTCCATTTGGGGTTTTCTTGGCACGGATACTGGGGTGGTTTGCCATTTCTTTCTCCAATTCATTTTACAGATGAGGAAACTGAGGCGCACAGGGTGAAGTGACATCTCAGGGTCACACAGCTAGGAAGTGTCTGAGACCAGATTTGAGCTCAGGTCTTGTGCCCGCTAACTGCCCCTTGATTACTTGGGCAGACTTAGTATGGTATATGTGCTATGACTTATTGTACCTTTTCACCACTTTCTGCAGCATGTTTCTTAACCTCTGTACATAGCTGAAAACCCCTTCTCTGGTCCTCTGGGGTGATAGTTATGAACTTGGTTGAAAGACCTCAGCATTCTCCAGATCCCCAAAGGGAGCATTCAGTGTCATTGAGCATTTTTGTATTTTAACAGATGTTTTAAAAATTTTTTAGCTTATCAAAAGGAGGCCAGGTCATAAGTAGGAGTTCTAGTGTCTTGGGCAGGGTATACAAAATATGCCCTGGGGCATGAAAGGCACCTTACATCAAAGCAGTATTCCAGATTGTTCTCCAGAATGGTTGGATCAGTTCACAACTCCACCAGCAATGCATTAGTGTTCCAATTTGTCCACATCCTCCCCAGCATTTGTCATTTTCCTGTTTTGTCATCTTAGCCAATCTGATGGGTGAGATGTGGTACCTCAGAGTTGTTTTGATTTGCATTTCTCTAATCAATAGTGATTTAGAGCATTTTTTCATATGCTTATAGATATCTTTAATTTCTTCCTCTGAGAACTGCCTGTTCATATCCTTTGACCATTTATCAATTGGGGAATGAATTGTATTCTTATAGATTTGACTCAATTCTCTGTATATTTTAGAAACGAGCCCTTTGTCAAAGACATAGGTTGTAAAAATTCTTTCCTAATTTTCCACTTCCCTCCTAATCCTGGTTACATTGGCTTTGTTTGTTCAGAAGCTTTTCAATTTCATGTAATCAAAATTATCCATTTTGCATTTTACAATGCTCTCTAATTCTTGTTTGGTCATAAAGTCTTCCACTCTCCACAAATCTGACAGATAAACTATTCCTTGCTCTCCCAGATTGCTTAGAGTATCAGCCTTTATACCTCGATCATGCACCCATTTAGACTTGATTTTGGTATATAGTGTTAGATAATGGTCTATGCCCAGTTTCTGCCATACTATGTTCCAATTTTCCCAGCAATTTTTGTCAAATAGTGAGTTTGTATCCCAAAAACTGGGGTCTTTGGGTTTATGAAACAGTAAATTACTATAGTTATTGACTGCTGAATCTCATGTGCCTAATCTATTCCACTGATCCACTACTCTATTCCTCAGCCAGTACCAAGTAGTTTTGAGGACTGTTGCTTTATAGTACAGATTAAAATCTGGTATGGCTAGACAACCTTCCCTAGCATTTCTTTTCATTAATTCCCTCGATATTCTGGACCTTTTGTTCTTCCAAATGAATTTTGTTACTATTTTTTCTAACTCCATAAAGTAGTCATCAAAGCAGCATTTAAGAAGGAAGGAAATCCCTGGAGGAGAATTTGGACTTTTGGACTCCAGGTCCCCAGTTGGGGAGGAACACCAGGGTACTGTGAGGCCGCCACTAGCATGTCTGTGATGGAAGGATCCAGGATGGAGCAGCCTGGGGAGGAGCTCATCGTGGTGCGATGATGACAGGGATGTCCCATCTGCCACTTTCTCTTCTGGCTTACGAGGTGCTGGCTAAGCCAGGCAGGCAACTGAGAGGAAGTTCTGGTCATCCTGTCCTGATTATTGCTCTGAGCGCAGACCTCCTAAGGTCCTTCAGTAGCTGTCTTTGATTTTCTGTTTCTGTTCATCATTATTTCTCTGGCATCTCAGTTGTCTGTACTAACCAGGGTTCAGATTTCACCTGTCCTAGACTAACAGCATCCTCATCTTCTGAGAATATTAGCAACTTCTATAGGGTATCAACTCGGCTGTCTCAGTGCCTTACCGAAGACTTGTTCCCATACTTCTGGTGTTGAGGTCATGTTCAGGACTGGCAGGGCACTCTCCCGCCCTCTTTTGCTATATCTGGCATTCTCCCTTCTTTCTCTAGGTAGAAGATTTTTCTCAAGAATTCAGCATCTGATTACTTTCCACATGACCTTTTCCTCAGGTATCTCTCTAGGAAAACATGGGAAGTTCCACAGCCCAGGTCGGCATCAACTTCCCTCCTGAGCACATCACATAGTATTCCAGACCAAATAAGCACCAACACAGTCTTCAGTATCCTTTCAATTTTACTCTCCTTTTAGGCCATACTTGGAGTTTATCATTGTTGATTAAAATTATTTGTACAGTGGCTGACACAAGGTAAGTGCTTATTAAATGTTTGTTTTCTTTCTCCTTCTCTTCCCTTCACCTATATTTGTCCAAATGCACCAGTCTTCTCTTTGATAGTTGAGATGGTGCTGTGAAAAGGGAACCCAGCTCTCCCACATGTAACACCAACAGAGATCTAAAAAGAGGAGCAGATCAAATAATAGCCCCCAGGGGAGGAGATCCGAAACCCATGGAGCTCTGACCTAAGATACTCCAGAGGGCCCTGAACACTGTAGCCCTCTGAATCCCAGTGGCTTTGAGGGTCACAGAAGGAGTTAAATAAGACATACAAAGGGTATGGGATGTTTTTTTTTTCACATAAATTTTTATTAATGTCTTCTGTTTTTTTCCACCACCACAGTTTTTCCCATTATTCAAACTCCTTTTTACCCAGAGAGATATCCCCTGTCCCATTATCTGGACTCCATTACTCATCTACCTTCACCTTATGTCCCTTCTGCTGCCTTCTCTCAATGGCAAGTTCTTCCTTTTTAGGCTAGGGCCCAGACCAGCCATTCTTCATTCTCTGGACTTCCCCATCATGATTCATTTGCTTCTTCTCCCTATGTCTGTGGGCCCTTCCCTTTAGTGGTGAGTCCTTCCGGAGTCTCTATACTGGGGAAGAAACCAGATAGCCTTCCCTCATTCTCTGGACTTGACCACCGTGCCCCTTTGGGGTAACAACCCCCTCCCCCTTCTTCTTTCTCAGCTTCTTATTTATTTATTATCTTCTCTCATTAGAGCATTAGGTCCTTGAGGACAGGAACTATTTTTCTTTTTGTCTGTATTCAAATCCCCAGCACTTAGCTTAATGCCTCACACATAGTAAGCCTTTAATAAATTCTTGTTGACTGACTGACCATATAACAAATAATGTTTAAAAAAAAAAAGAAAGAGACAGACGGGGGCGGGGGGGGGGGTGGCTAGGTAGCAGTGAATAGAGTCCTGGAGTCAGGAGGACCTGAGTTCAAATCCAGCTTCAGAAACTTAACACTTACTGGCTGTGTGACCTTGGGCAAGTCACTTAACCCCAATTGCCTTGCCTTTCCCCTTCAAAAAAGCAAAAAAGAGAGAGCAGTAAAGCTAGTCAATACATTGGGAAAGTCTGATAATATATGCACTATAGTATACCCATGGACTTCTCATCTCTGCCAAGTAGTAGAATGGGGTCCTGGGGATGACTGGCCTAAGAGAAGAAAAGGTCGGGGAAAAATATATTAGGGAAAAGATGGGTGGATATTTCTCATGAATGAAGTGTGTGAGAATATACAAATCGAAGGGGGTTGGCATCAGATAAATCTTACTCATTGGAATCTAAAAAAGGATTGAGCATATGCACACACGGAGTTTTGCAGAGAAGTAGGCAATAATATAAGGAAAGGAGAGAGGTTTTAAGAGGAAGGGTAGAATTGGGGATGAATAGTCTCAAATAAAACACATTTCAGCTTTGGAGAATAGATCGTAAAGGGGGGAATTAAAAGAAAGGCCAAGAGTCAGTGAGCGGGGGATGGTTTGGAGAAGAGGAAGAGTGGAGAAGTTTGGATCACATTATTTCTCTATAATCACATTAATTATAAAGTAGGAGGTGGAAGGGGGCAGAACATGCAAAGAGGAAAAAAGCATAAGAAGATATGATGAAGGGTAATATAAAATTAATATTCATAATCATGAATATGAATGGGGTGAACTCATCCACAAATCAGAAGAAGAGAGCACGATGGATTAGAAAATAAAATCTGCAACTTGAAAAAACATTCATACATAGTTAAAATAGAATAGAATTTATTATGTTTCAAGTAAACTAAGAAAAAAGGAAGGGTAATTAACAATCATGAATTTCAGACAAGGCAATAATAAATATAGACAAAAGAGATTAATATGGAAAGTTATCCTATTATTCACCACAAATAATATCACTGTCTTTCTATTTCTATCTATCTGCAGTTAAAGGAAAATTCAATTTAATTATAGGGAGAAATTCAACAAAATTAAAATATGTAAGGATCTCAGTTTACTCCTTTCAGACCTAGGCAATTATAAGGGAAAGATAAGAAAAATGTTAAAAGAATATAATTTTAGGTGTGGCTAGGTGGTGCAGTGAATAGAGCACCGGCTCTGGAGTCAGGAGGACCTGGGTTCGGATCCGGCCTCAGACACTTAACACAAAACCTAGCTGTGTGACCTTGGGCAAGTCACTTAACCCCAATTGCCCTCCAAAAAGCAAAAAAAAAAAAAGAATGTAATTTTAGAAAGTTAGAAATGATATCTTTCTAGCAATTACTGAATGAGAATAGAAAGGAGAATCTATCTTTATAAACTGTACATGACATCTTGACAAAATTAACCATGTACTAGGGAATAAAAGAACTCATAAATCCATGCAGAAAAGAATAACTATTAAACATCCCTGCTACAACAGCAGTTATGATAAAAATGAGGAAAGGATTCAAACTTAGAGACAAAATAATTTTGCCCTAAAGAGTTGGTTCGAGTAATAAATTCTAGAAACAATAAATTAAAGAAAATTACAACAATGAAGTTGGGTTTATACAGGAATGAAGGGTTGCCTCAGTATTAAGGACACTATGGTCACAGCAAAGATAATAAAAAGACCACTTGACTATGTCAACCAATGCTAAAAAAAATCTTTTGACAAAATACAGTGTTCAATTTTTATTAGAAAACAAAATAAATGGATCTTTTCTTAATATGGTAAGCAGTATTTCTCTAATGCTAAAAGCTAGAATTATGTGTAATGGAGAAATGCTAGTGGTCTTCCCAGTAAGATCAGAGGTAAGATAGGGATGGCTGTTATTGCTAGCATTCGATTTTGTTGTTCAGTTGTGTGGCCCCATTTGGGCTTTTCTTGGCAAAAATACGGTGGTGGTTTGCCCTTTTCTTCTCTTGGTCATTTTAGAGAGGAGGAAACTGGGGCAAACGGGGTTAAGTGACTTGCCCAGGGTCATACAGCTAGTTCATGTCTGAAATAGGATTTGAAATCAGGTTTTCCTTACTCCAAGCCAGGCACTGTCTCTACTGTACTACCTAGCTTCCTAGAGATGTTAGTTACAGAGATAAGACAAGAAAAATTGAGGGAATAAGCAGAGATACAGAAGCAAAAATGACTGCTTTTTGTAGCTATGATGGTTCAGTTAATGAACCAAAACATTCAGCTGAGAAAATGAAGCAGCCAAGAAGCCGTTTCTTTGTTAACGCTCAAATACAGTGGACCACAGTGCAAGGCTTGAAATGTGCTTCAGAGCTCTCAGAGGGTACTGTGAAGGGTTGTTTACAACAAATGCAGAATATATATTCTCAAACGACCTCTCTGGCTGCCCCTCTGTCTTTCCACCCACACACACATGAAAAATATATAGTAGGTATACACAGTTATGCCATGGAAGGTCAGGTGTACATTGTAGAGATTTTCTTGTGCTTTGGGCTCATCGGCCCTACCCAAGAAACCAGGGACAGGCCATGCACGGTACCTTCCAGTGTTCTGGGATTGATGCCCCTGTTGCAGACATATAGTACAGAATAAAGTTTTATTAAAGAGAGGGGGATTAGGCAGAAACTCCTGATTGAGTGGCTTTTAGTCCCAGTTGCTCAGAGACACTTCCTCTCTAGGGCAGGCCCTGCCTGATGAGTCCTGTTCTAGGAGCTAGATCCCTGCTGATTGAAAGGGACCCAATTGGTGACATTTCTCTTCTCCACCTTTCTGCCAGTTTCTTTTATTCCTTAACCCAAACCTTGCTAGTTTCTCAATTTAGGCTGTCTTTATAAAGTCTCCCACTCTTTAATAACATAGTAGTAGTAATAATGATAGCATTTCCATAGCCCTTAAGGTTTATAAAACATTATTTATCTGCATATGTGTGTATACACATATATATACACACACATACATATATGTGTAATATATATGTATATATACACAATTATCTTGTGATACTCATGACAATTCTATGAAGTTGGTGCTGTTATCCCCACTTTAGAGATGAGGAAACAGACTCAGAGTTTTTAAGTAATTTGTTCAAGATCACTGTTCACAGAATAGTAAGTGATTGGGGTAGGTTTTGAACTCAGATCTCCTTGATTTCAAATACAGTGTTCTATGCAAAAAAAAAACAAAACAGCCAATCAATCAGTAACATTTATTCAGCATCTACTGTGCAGGCACGGTGCTAACTAAGCACTATATTTTTTCCCGTCTGGCTGTCTCTTTTTTGCACTGTTCCTCTCTCCCTTGGAGGAGCAAGGATGGTTTCTGCTTTCCCTCAGAACCTTACAGAGCCTAAATTTTTCTTGTATTCTTCTCTCAGTCCCTAACAGAAAACCATCCTCTGTATCAAAGAGGTTCTTTTTAAGAAAGAAAAGCAGGAAGAAGAAATCAGCACCCCTCCCCCCACCACAAAACCCGGGTATGTATAATATTCCTCGCCTGTGCACCTCCTACCACTAGAAGGTGGTGGGAGGAGGTGTTTTCTCACAAGGCTTCTCTGGGTCTGAGCTTGCTTATAACTTTGCAGCACTTATGGTGGTGGCTCTTTCCCTTCAGTCACTGTGTGTGTTTATTGACGTCTTGGCTGGGTTGACTTCACTCTTCGTCAGCATGTTTAAGGCCTTTTAAGCTCCTCTGATTCTTCATTTCACACAGCACAGTCATGTATCTGTGCCCCATGGTTTGCTGAGCCGCCACCCCCTAGGTTCTGCTAGCCCACCTCCCTATTTCACACTTGACATAATAGACAGATTGTTTGTGCAGATTCTTTGATGCTGCACATTTATTTTCACAGCTTCACAGGTTGTCCTGAGCCTCATCCTGTTGTGGAGGTGACTGAACCATCAGAGAGACTCTGCCAGTGGAGGACAGAGACCCGGCAGGACCCAGCAAGCCTTTTAGGATGGATAGGACAATGGACGCTTGTCATCCAGTAACCAGACTGGCCAGTTTTGGAGGGACTTCTTGCCCAGTTGGTCACAAGCAGATGGATTTTCTCCCATGGGAATTCTCAGAGGTGATCCGCTGAGGTGTGTAAGGGGTGCAGTCCATGGTCAGCAGAGGGTTTGTGTCCTAGTGAGACTTAGAAGTCAGCAGTAGCTTATTACCAAAGGAGATTTAAGAACGAAGCATTTCATAAAAGGCATTGTCAGGTATATTTGTGGCCAGAGAAGGCAGCGGGCAGATCATGTAATGAGAAGGTGGAATAGCAAGTAGACAGGTAACAGTCTGTTGTGTGCATTGCCCAGAGGAGGGAAGGCTTCCTGGAAGAGGGGGGTGGTTCCTCTATGGAGGAGTTAAGGAGACAGCCAGGCATGAGTTGGACAAGATGAGGAGTGTTGGTCTGCAGCCACGGAGGGGTTACCTGCCCTCTCGAAATCAAGCATCTGCAAAAAGCATCAATTTGTGTACATTTTCTTTGCTTGGTGCAATTGGTTGAATCTTTGTAGACAATGCTAATCTTAGTATCCACTAGGTGGCAATGTAAGATTGCATTTGTTTAAAAAAATTTTTTTTAACACTAAAAATCATTCACTTCAGCCACCTCATTTTACACATGGGGAAACTGGGGCCCTTTGGTAGCTTAGTCACTCACAGTTCTAGTGAGTTTCAGGACTGGATTCAGAACAGATTGGATGCCTTTGAGTATTTGAGTCTGATTGGCTTCTTAGAAGGGACCTGAGGGGATCACCTACAAGGGCCTTCAACCTTTTCTTTGTCATGGCCCCCTTGGGCATTGTGGTGAAGCCTGTCAACCCTTTCTGAGAGTAATGGTTTTAAATGCATAAAGTAAATACAAGGAAACCAATCATATTGAAATGCAGTTATCAAATTGTTAAAAAAAAAAAATTATAGATCCCAGGTTAAGAATTCTGGTTATAGAACACAACCCACTTATCTCACAGGTGAGGAAAATGAGCCCCAGAATAGTTAAATAACTCATGTAAGGTTATAGAGCTAATAAGTGGGAGAACCCATGTTCCGTTATTTTACTTTAGATTTACTTCAGTATTCTTTCCATACTCCTCACCCCTAACTGCCTTTCCTTCCTTCCGAGTACAGAGGAAGATAGCCTACCCTTTCTTTTAGATCCTTTCATGATGTTTTGAACCATAGATAGTTGCCAAGCAACTATAAAAGATTTGGGGGTGCTTGACTAGGAGTAGGGCTGCCATCCAATACAGTGAAATACTTGGTGACCTACTGGTGTTATTTGAGAAGTCCCTGAGAATGTACCCGCAATGTAAAATATTTCCACTAAAATTCATAGTATCCTTGGATCTGGGTTTGTTAATTCTCATTCACCCCATACTCTAAGACATCTAGGTGGTACCACAGTGCCTAGAACATCGGGCCCAAAGCCAGGAAGCCCTCAGTTCCAATGCAGCCTCAGACACTTGCTAGCTGTGTGACCCTGGGAAAGTCACTTAACCTTTACCTGTTTCCCTTATTTGTTAAATGGGGTTAATAATTTGAGATAGTATTTTTAAAGCACTTAGCACAATGCTTGATACATAGTAGATGCTATATGGTATTAGCTATCATCATCATCATTGCAGAAATTGCTCTGCCTGGAGTCACAAAGACCTAAGCTTAAATCCAGTCTCAGATGCTAACTAGCTGTGTGACCCTGGACAGACTACTTAACCTCTGTCTGCCTCAGTTTCCTCTCCTGTGTAGTAATAATCATTCCTCGGTGCCAGGCCTGCACAGTGGTCAAGATCTCTAAGGGCCCTGGCAGCAGCAGAGCCTGTGATCCTGTTATCACAGAGGCCCTTTTCAGCTCGCCTAGTCTCTGATGCTAACAGGAAGATCTATAAAACATAGTGGGCTCCAGAAGCAGTGGCTTTGGGCCCGACCCCGCTTGGAATGGCTGAAAGAGACAGGTGATTAGGAAGATCCAGAGAATCCTTCTTCCATCTACAGCTCAAGCATGAGTGATAGCAAGAGTTTTATCTGCAAGTATGAAGTGTGGCTATGTATATGTATAAATGTATGCAACCAGCTCTTGGTTATCTGTAGCAATGTATAAATAACAACAAGAAATATGTATTGTAGACATGTGTGTGGACATATATGTGTATGGATGTATGTACACATGTCTGTATGCTCCCACATATGCATGTATGTGAGAGACAGTCTAGCCATGTTATTTCATCAGTGTGGGGAGAAATGAAAGTTCATCCCAAAAGCATGTGTTTGTCTGTACACACACACATACACGCATTAGTTCTTTAGTTGTTTTCAGTCATATCTGACTCTTTTCAACCTTATGTGGGGCTTTCTTGGCAAAGTGGTTTGGAGTGGTTTGCCATTACCTCCTCCAGCTCATTTTACAGATGAGGAAACTGAGGCAAGCGGGTTAAATGACTTGCCCAGGGTCACACAGCTAGGAAGTATCTGTGTGTGTGTATGTGTGTGTAGATAGATAGTCTAGACATGTTATTTATCCTTGGCAGAAATGAATGAATGAATTAGCGAAAGAATGAATGAGACATTTATTAGTATTTATTAGTGCCAAACACTGTGCTGAATTCCAGGGATACAGATGCGAAAAACGAATACGAGAGCTCCCATTCTCATGGGAGTGGGGGCTGGGAAGGTGCTGGGTGGTGAACAGGGCCATAGGGAAGTAAACTGACAGCTTTGCGGAAATGGTGGAAATATTGATTTGATTACAGAAAACAGGGATGAGAGGCAGAAGTGGGGGAGCAGTAGATGAAGCATTAGTTTGGTGAAGTATTTGACTGGAGCCAGCCTTACATGATGGGCTCTGTGTAGGAATGTATTCCAGTGCATGTTTAACAACCAGCTCTTGGTGGGAGGTGGGGTGGTAGAGAATATGCTAAAGATACACTTTTAAGTTGAATCTGCATTACTGACATTTTTTCATCCCTTTCCTAAGTCTAGAGACAGTCAACAGCACAATAAATCAAGCCCTGATCTGCAGCATCTCTAAGGTGCAAATGGTCACTCTGAAGTCAGTTCATGTTGGCCCTAGCATACACCATACTATGTGAGACAGGAATTGGGAGTTCTAAAGCTAAAAGAAGAAATTCTCTCTATCAAGGATGGCAACCATTTGTATTTTTTTGGATCATTTTTAAATAGGTAGTTGAAAGTGGGGGCTATTTTGTACTCCTTTGTCAGTCCAGGGGGCCCTTGTACATGGACCTTCCTATCCTGATATGATCGATTCATCTCAATGCTTTGTGGACTTTGGGATCTCCTTGATGCGAATATCCCCCCTCAACCACCCAGATTGGATTGCTGGCCCTCCCTGACGCTCCTCCCCATGTGTCCCAGTCATTCCCTGAGTTCACTACAGGTGATCTGTTCCATGCCCTGGGGGCCTTGATTGTGTCCTTGTGACATCATCGTGATGTCTGCAGAATTACCCAGGCCTTCTCTTCTGATCTGGCCAGCTCGCCTTTTCCCCACCCCTCACACATTTCTTTGAGGGCCTCCTGTGCACAAGGCTGCCTATCTGTCAGCCCTGTCCTTCGTCATTCCCTTGGGCCTGTGTGACGTCTTGCACATTCCCACCCACCCCTACTGTTCTGGTAATTCTTAACTTGAGTTCTTCAAAAAAATGTAGAGTTCCATGAATTGCAATCATGCTGCTACATCACTAGACAAAAATATTGATGTTAAAAATACAGAACTTTTGTTTCAATATCATTTAAAGTAGTTAGCAACCTAAAGGCTATTCAGCCAGTTTCTTCCATCTGTTCAGTTCTGATCCTGGCTCGTTGTCCTTTTGCAGTGTCTAAGATAGATGATGAGAGAGAAACTCCATGGGACAACTTAATGAGATTCATCCACACTGTTAAGGCTTTAAAAGTTTACAAAATGCTTTTCCCACAGCAACCCTGCGAGTGGGTTAGGCAGGTATGATGCCTCTGTTTTACAGATGAGTGAGCTGAGGCTCTAACAGCTGGCCATCATCAGAACCAGGATTTGGACTCGAACCTCATGATTCCAAGACCAGTGGTCTTTATACAATAAATATTTATACTTTGAACTTACCTAACAGAGCATTTAGTGAGGAGAGAGGCAGCCTGGTGTGAGGGAAAGGGGACAGGATCTGAAATCAGGTGACCCGATTATAATCTTTTATTGAATTTAAATCTTTCCTCAGGATTATATGCTATAAAACCATGTCGTAACATTTTAGTGTCTTCTATCTGTGGAAAGGAATCTATTTACAAACTGAGGAACAGTTAGAATTGTAAGAGCTTAGATATTAAGTATAAATGTTAATACAAGTTCAGCTTAATTAAAACCTGTAGGAAATCTTTTCTCTTCCATTTGGACTGTGCTCCATGATATTGGGGAACGTCTTTGGTGAACGTAATTATTTCTGTTTTTATGCCTCACTTGATATTTGTGCTTAGATTATTGAGCAGTAATATTTGTGGTTTCATCCATCAAAGAGTCCTTTATCATCTTCACTTTAAAAGTCTTGTAAGATGTTGCATGCGGGACATTTGTTAGATAACCCTTCCAGTTGTGCTCTATGTTTCTGAGTCAAATATTTCTTTTTTATTAACAAATAACAAATTGTGTGGGCTTTTAAATTTTCTGTATTTCTAAGAGAGCTGTGTGACTATGAAGATTTTTTTTTTGATGGAGGAAAGCTTGTCTGTTCCTTTCTCATGTTACCATCGTGATTACCTTTGATACTTATGTAAACTTATCTCATAAAAGTCTTGTATTATCCAGCTCCATTATCTTGCAAATGAGCTTGTATGCTGAACCACTGCTATTCTTGGATGCTGGTCTCTCTGCTTAGCAAAGAAAACAATTATTTTCAACCAGGGCAGTTGCTGGGCTTTTGGCCTCCCTGTTGTGATGCTTGTTTTTGATCTGTTCAACTTCTATGAGAAATAGTGATAATTTTCCCTCAGTGATACCAACATCAAAATAGATAAAACCTTTAATATTTTCTTCCTGTGTGGTTTCATGGGCTAAAGAGTTCCCTTTGTGTAAGTTAATTGTGTAAAGTAGTGTGATTTTAAATTTTTAAAAGAAATTAATACCTTCAGGATTGGTGATGAATCATGTTGTTGTCAAGTTCTTTCTGATGGATTTAAGATGTAGAATGAGACATATTGTTTTTGGACATAAATAATATGGGAATTTGTTTCCTTGGCTATGGATATTTGTTGCAGAGGTTTTTGTTTTTAAATTTAAGTGGGCACAGGGGTCAAAAGAGATAAAATGTTAATTGAAAATTAAATAAAATTTTTTTAAAAACAAAATAAATTTAATCCTTCAAGATTTGAGGGATAATTATCGCCATTCGTGTAGGCATATCCTGAATGATGTTTCCCCAATAAACATGTTTTATAATAATGTCGATACATTATAATCGAGCCAGTGTATATAATATTTTAGACTATAGTTGTCTTCTCTCCCTGCTACACTTTTTCCGTTTTTCCCTCACCTTCTCTTCCCTGTCACTTTCTTCTTTTTCTCTCATTTCCCTTATATTTTCCCTTTTCAATTTTTACTTCCTCCTTATTTTCTCCTTCTCCTCTGACATTTCTGTACCTTCTTTCTCAGTCCAGACTTTGAGATACCCTTCTCTCTCTTCTCTTTTCTACTGCTCTCCTTTCCTGTCTTCATTTTCAATTGTTCCCTTTTCTCCTCTTTGATATTGTTTCATTTTTTAGTCACATCCGACTCTTTGTGACTCCAAAGTCACAAAAGGTTTTCTTGGCAAAGATACTGCAGTGATTTGGCCTTTTCTTCTCCAGGTCATTTTACAGATGAGAAAACGGAGGCAAACAGGGTTAAGTGACTTGCCCAGGGTCACACAGCTAGTAAGAGTCTGAGGCCAGATTTGAACTCAGGATGAGTCTTCCTGAAACCAGGCCATATACTCTACTCACTGTGCCACCTAGCCACTCACTCTTTGATGTTATTCTTTTGAAATTATTATATTATTTTTGTGAAACTAAATGTCCCCTATAATGTTTTTCCAAACAGCATTTTTATGGAACCAGCTGTCTGTATTAGGGAGAGTATGCCTGTATTCTGAAAGTATTGCTCAAGTTTGTTTTGTGTTCCCCAGACCACATTTGGCATGGTTTAATGCAGTGGTTCTCATGGTGTGTGGCATGGGGACGCCCTTAGAATTCACAAAACCCTTTAAAGGGGTCCAGGAGGTAAAAACTTTTTTTCTAATGATCCTAAAATGTTTTGATTTCTAATATACTAAATATTTATACCACATATAAAACACAAGCTTTGGGGGTCAGGGTCCTCAATAATTTTGAACTGTTTTTATAAAGGGGTCCTGAGGCCAGGAAGTTTGAGAACCACTGATTCAAAGTTTTTACTCTTTGTCTTTGTGGAGCAGGGACCTAACTTTTTAGGTTAGTTTAGTTTATGCTTCTTTTTTTTTTTTTAAGTTCTTTTAAAATTCTAGCAGAATCATATAATTTTTTATTTATTACTAATGAAATTATTTCCATTTATTTTAACAAAATATTTCCAATAGCTGAATATTCAACTTATGTTTTTACTTTTAAAGATGACAGCAGAATAATTTCTCTGTTCAGGCCTTTGTTCAAGTAATTTGTATTGGGCTTCCCTGGTCTACGGGTAGAGGCACCTAAACTATCTTGGAAAAAAGCACTAGACTTGGCATTAGAGTGGCTGGATTGAAGTAGCAGTTGATCTGCTACTGCTTGTGTGACCTTGGGGAGTCATTTCATCTTTCTCTCTCAGCTCTCAGTTCAGCGATCCTAGCATAAAACATTCTGACACTCTAGATTGCTTCTCCACAGTCACCTATACGCGAAACAAAGTTGGACAAAGGTCGAGGCTGGTAATGCATGTTGTAAAATGAAAAAAAAAATTGAGAGAGACCTCTATAAGTCAAGTAAATTAAAGTTGTATTTCTTTTTCTCTGGATAATTCAAGATTTTTAAAAAAATTGCTTTTGGTTAAATATTTGGATAATGAAACATTTCGGTTCTCCAGTTTCATAAAATACATCTTGATCTGGAAAGGACCTTAAAGTGAAGTCAGTTCTTCCAACTCCCTCATTTTATAGTGGTTGAGTGGGTGAGTGACAGGTCCATGATCTCACAGATTGTATGTACATGGCAAAAATGGGATTTGAGCCCAGGCTTCCTTGGCCACAGCACCATATCTCTTCTGGGAAAAGTAAAAAGCTGATAAATAAAGAGATTGCAAATGTCATATAAAAATACTCCATTCTTCTCCACTTTGCCCTACAGAGTCTAAAAGTGCTTCAGTTCCATTGTTTTCTTCCTAGCAATTCCTTCCTTCAGAATAGTTTTTGGAGTTCTCATGTTATTTCCATCACTAACCACAAGGAGGCAAAGTCTTACCAGAGTTTGAGGAGTTAGATGGGAGGTATACTTGTGTGGTCAAACACCACTTACGGAATCCACTGCACATTTTTTAAAAATATCAAAACAATTAAATGTGATAAAATCACAGGATCAGCAATATTCTACTAAAGCTGTTCCCTTCACAGTTTTCTTCTTTGCTCTTTTATTATAACATGCTCATCACCAAACCAAAGTAGTAATGCCTTAAGTATGAAGTATTTCCCTCTCCTTGTGTCTCTCTTCTCTCTTCTTTCCCTCCTTCCTTCCTTCTCTCTCTTTTCCTTTTTCTCCTTTCCTTCCTTCCCTCCTTCATTCCTTTTCTCTCTTTCTTTTCTTCCTTTTTCTCCCTTCCTTCCTTCTTCTCCTTCTTCTTCTCCTGTTCCTTCTCTCTCTCTCTCTCTCTCTCTCTCTCTCTTTCTTCACTTCTTTCATTTTATTCATATTTATTATATAAAAGCTCCTCTTGTATATAAACTCTCTCAACTGATATGACTTGCTTAAGGTCACATAGCTAGTGTATGTCAGCCCTGGTTCTTTAACTCATATCTTTTTGACTTAGAGGTTGACGTTTTATCTACTATACCATGTTCCCTCTCAACATTTCCTTCACTAACAGTAATACTACAGATCATTCTTGCATGCATGTTATACCAACTACTTACAAACCCTTCTCCCCAGCTATTGTAAATGGCATCTATTTTATGGAAATAATTATAGAGCCATGTTGTCATAGGACTAGGAAGGAAGTTGCTAAAGCATTCATTATCCTGCCTTCAGATAGGACTAACTCCAAAAAACATTTAGAGTAGGAAATCTTAACCTGGGGTCCATGAACTTGTTTGTTTTAACATATGACTTTTAATATAATTAGCTTCCTTTCTAATCATGTTTTATTTTACATATTTAGCAGCATTATTCTGTTAGGTGTGATGGTACACGCTTGTGTTCCCTGTTGCTGGAGAAGTTGAGGCCGGTGGATTGCTTGAGTTTAGGAGTTCTGAGCTGCAGCTGAGATGACGTTGGCACTAAGTCAGCACCAACATGTTAAATTTCTGGGAAAAGAGACCTATCATGTTGCCTGAGGAGGAGAAGAATAACACATGTAGAACAATGGAATGTCTGTGTCAGTCTGTATTTTTTTTTTCTAATAACCTCTGTTTCAATATAGCTTCCTCTGTAAACTTTGTAAAGTTGATAGGACCTCAGCATCAAGTGCAGTAGCAACATGGGGGCCCTCAGGGCGGGAGGCTGCCTGTGGAGGGGAGAAATAGCCCTGATGTGAAAAGCAGAGCTGATTACCCACCTCTCCCATGCTGTAATCAATCTGTGGCTGACTGTTTCACTTCTAGCCTAGGTGAGAGAGGGAAACTCAGTCTCAAAACAAACCAAACCAGAAAAACCCACATTATTCTCAGAAGGGGTCTGTAGACTCCATTAGATTGTGAGAGGTGTCCATGACAAAAAAAAAAAATATTAAGAATCCTAATCTGGAGCAAGACTCCTAACATTTTTTGTAACCCATTCCAATAAAAAGCAACCCTTAATGTCAGTAAAGTCTTTCATTAATCCAGCCTAAATCTCAGTTTGAATCCAGTTTCTCTCTAGTTGCTAGTGAAGAAATAAAACATCTGCTCATCGTTCTTCATATGACAGTTTTTCATTTGCTTAGGGATTTTTACAGATCTTTCCATTTTCGGTTTATATAATTTTACTTCCTTTAGCTGATCTTCATGAATTGTATTTTCCCATCCTTAGTTACTTCCTTGATTCTTTTCCTAACCCAAGAATCTCTTTAGCCATGAACTCTAGAATTGGAACTATAAATTATAGAAGGATTGCTAACCTGCATTACTTTTGTTTTCAGTTGTGTCTGACTCTTTGTGACTCCATTTGGAGTTTTCTTGGCACAGAAACTGGAGTGGTTTGCCATTTGCTTCTTCAGTTAATTTTACAGGTGGGGAAACTGAGACAAATGGGGTAAAGTGACTTGCCTAGGGTCACACAGCTAGGTGTGAGGCTGGATTTGAACTCACAAATATGATTCTTCCTGACTCCAGGGCCAGCGCTGTATCCACTATTCCACCTAAATATCCCAACTTGTATTACTAACTGTGTACTATAGTCAGGCTTCTGATGGAGTAATGTGATCCTGATGTCCAGAATGTTGGGCTTGGAGTCAGGAAGATTCCCACGGCTGCTTTGGTTCAGTCTTGCTACTGGTGTGACCATGAACAAATGCCTTAACCTCTCTCTCTCAGACTTAGTTTCCCCATCTGTAAAATGAAGATAATAATGTTCATAATACCTCTTTCACAAGGTAATTATTGTAAAGCTCAAGTGAGATACTATATGAAGCATTTGAATACTTTAAAACATTATATCAATGACAAAATAGTAAAGTTTTGATCAGTGATGAGTTTAAGGGGAACATTCAACAATACTGAGATATTGATCTATTCAAATGTGGCTTTGGAGGGGGGATGAGAACTGTGATTTTATTGCTACGGGGAGCAAATAATCAGAGAGAGAGGGAGGGGGGAAAGAGGAAAAGGGAGAGGAGGGAGGAAGAGAGAGGGAGGGAGGAGAGAGGGAAAGAGAGGGGAGGGAGGGAGGAGAGGGAAGGGAAGGAAGGGGGGAGAGAGATGCCGTATGTACATACATATATAGTGATGGTTTTTATTCATATATGTATATGCATATTTATGTAGTTAAAGTAAGCTATCTTTACCAATGTGAATCACCACATTCTCTGCCGTTTATAGTCTGAAAGAGTGATTTGCCTTGGGTACTAACAAGTTTAGTGACCAGTCGATATATGTCCACGTGAGAATGGACCCCCTGCCTTTCTGACTCCAAGGTGAGCCGGGCCCTCACTCCACCATCTTGCCTCTTGGGACTTTTTGCTCACTATAAACAATTAATCTTTGTCACATTTAAATAGCTGGTTATTCCCCATCTTCTTGAGTGCTCTTTTTGAATGTTCCATTGCCCTCATCCTTTCAGAAGGTCATTCTGTGCACTTTTGACCACTTTCCTTGTTTTCTTAAATAGTTTTAGATGAGGGTCCTGTCTTTCAAAGGTTTTCCCGTCTTTCTATCAATTGCAAACTCATTGAATATTTTTTACTCTTTTTAAAAATAAAACTTAGGATTCCGTGCCCCTTTACCTTTATGATTTACAAAGCCTTTTCTGACTTTTTATCCCATTTGAGCCTCCCAACCACTTTCTGAGATAGGCAGGGAAGGTATTATCATCACCTATTTATAGATAAGGAAACTGAAAATCAGAGGAAGATAAATCAGTGATTTCCCTGGAGTCAAGTCATCTGACTATGTAATCCATTGCACCATATTGCCTCTGATAGTCTGAGTGAAAAAAAAATGTCACTGGACCAAAACTGAACAACTTCTATAGAACACAGCATACTAACTAGTAGAGAGACAGAAAGGTCTTTGCTCCAGGGTGCCAACATCTTGGGAGAGATGGACGCTTCCTTCCTCTAGTGATCACAGTCCTCATACTTCATCTCACTGTTCTCTCCTGGCTTACCCACCATATTGTGGGATGCCCAATATGGAGCCTGATTGCCCCTGGCTGTTACCTCTTCTGGTGCCACTGCATCCCAAGACTCAGGGACAGGTGACCTTTCCTTTAGCAGGACTGTACACTTGGTCAAATGTACCACCCCCCAACCAGGTGAAAGAATCCCTGTTTATATTTCTGCTTTTACCCCAGGTGGAAGAATTCCTAGTTACCTTTTTTGATGGAACAATGCTCATTATGTATTTCCAGGCTGACAACTTGGATATATTCATTTGTGAAAAGTCAAATCATCGTACCCTCTAGACTAATCAGCTTTTGAAGTAGAAATAGATTTTGTGTCTAAAGCCTTTCACAGTTAAGCCCCACCCCTCCTTTCTAGGCTCATTATACATTCCTTCAGAGGGGAGTTAGCTCTCCAGAGCTGATTGTTAAATGTCCATTGTGAATATTCATACCTCAGAGGTCAGCAGGTGCCACAAATCAGGACTCCATTTTGTTTCGTTGATCATATAGTGATGGAGAAATGTTAATAATATGGTGATGGAGAAAATGGTAATAGCTCATATTAAACTTAGCATCCTTTTTTTGGAGAGTATTTTGTTACGGAGCATGCCTCTGCCCATATCCCAGTTAAACTTACTTTTTTTTTTTTTTTAATCGTTCCCTCTAAAAAGGACTCTGTTTCCAGCTTTACCTTTGCCCTGGCTAGTTTTCATGCATGGGATACCTTTTTTTCTCACCCCCACTTTTTAGAATGACCAGTCTCCTTCAAAATTTAGCTCAAGGGGCAGGTTCTTGACACAATGGATGGAACATCAGCCCTGGAGTCTGGAGGACCCAAGTTCAGATTTGGCCTCAGACACTTAACTAGCTGTGTGACCCTGGGCAAGTCACTTGACCCCGATTGTCTCAAAAAAGAATTTTTTAATTTAGCTCAAGCTACTTTCTGTCTAGCTCCTTTCCTACTCCCTCCCCAAGCCCCCTTGTGTCTGCTATATCTATTTTGTATACAGCGAAGACTGATTAGTGTGAACAGTTAAGTCTACGATTTGAAGTTATATGTAAAATATAGCAGTTGGTTCTAACCCAATAGAAATCTGCGGTGAAAATTTAAGCAATGTGACCACTTCATAGGATTCATTATTCACAGTCATGGAGCCCTAGCTGCGTATTTGCATATACCCATACACAAATGTGTCTTCTCTCTGATGGAATGTCAGTACCTCCTGGAGGGTAGGGGCTGCTTCACCTGTTGTGTCTAGTTTTATATTTCCCATGCTTAGCACACAATGTCTGGTGTGCCTAATCAGTGCTTGTTGATTGACTCAGTGGACCTGCCCAGGGTATCATGAAGCACCATCATGAAGGAAAACCCAGCCATGGTGGACCACATTTTTGTTGTGTGGTCTCCCTCATTCCCAGGCTTCTCCTATAATCCTTTGCCACAGATTAAGAGCATATAAGGGCGCTTCGTTCACCCTACGCAAAATTTAAAAACAGTAGTTTTATTTGAAAGTTTCTTGATTGATGGGACACATGTATTATGCCATGCAGAACAGAAGCCAATGCCTCATAAAAAATCATGACTGTTAAAGCTTGTCACTTCCATATGATGTGCCCAAGTAACCCTCTGAGGGGGGACCACTCCAATCAGCTGATCTTCTGCCTTTTTTCTTCTGTCTATGCCTCAGAACACTGCTCATCCTCTCCCAAGTCTTATATTTTGTTCCACTTTCCAGGTGACTGGAGGCAAAGATAAGAACATTTGCTCTCCTGCTATGAAAAAAATTCAGGGGAAGTGGAATCATTTCAAGGGAGAGCTGCAGGCAGATGTAAATATCCAAAATGCTTACTGCTGGGGGGAAAACCACACTGTTTTTATTCTATGGAGATGAGACTGTTACAAAAATCATTTGGAAGTATTTTAGAAAGGAGTAAATGATCACAGATGGGAATAAGTAGTGATTATAACCATATACAATTAACCAATAAATAAATCATCAAACATGTATTAAATACCTACTGTGTCCCAGGCACTCTAGGCATTCAAAGACAAAAGTGAAATAATCCCTGCCTTCAGGGAGCTTACATTCTAAGAGAAGAGATTTACACATACACATATGGCTATGTATAATATACATCTGAAGCAGGTACTATACAAAGCAGCTTTGTAGGGGACTAGAAAAGGTGACACTTGAACTGAGTCTTGAAAGACACTAGAGGTTCTAAGGAATAGAGGTAAGGAGAGAGCTCACTCCAGGTGTGTCCAGGAGGACAGCTAGTGGATGGAGATGGGGAATCAAGTGTTGTTAATAGGACATTTAGATGAGATTGTAGAGTGCATGAAGGGAGGAAATATGTCATAAGGCTCAAACAGTGGAATGGGACTGGCTTATGAAGAGCTTTAAATGCCAAGCAGACAAGTGGATGTCTGATCCTATAAGTAATAAGGAGACACTTGAGATTCTTGAGCAGGAGAGGGTGAGATGGTTTGTCCTGGACTTTCTCAGTTTGGCTGTTAGGAGGATGGATTAAAGTAGAGAGAGATTTGAGGAAGAGAGACTGTTTAGGATCCTACTTCAGTTGTCAAAGTGAGAGGTGATGAGGCCCTGAACTAGTGAGTAGAGGGGAGAGTGAGCAGAGAAGAAAGAAAGGAAGAAAGAGAGAGAGAGAGAGAAGGAAGGAAGGAAGGAAGAGAAAGAAAAAGGAAGGAAAGAAGAAAGCATAGAAAGGGACAATCAAGAGAACGAGAATTTGAGACCTAGTGAGTAGAGAGAGATAGTGGATAGTGAGGGAAAACAATAAGTTGAGGATGATACCAAGGTTGCAGCCTTGGGTGACTGGAGGATGGTGGTCCCCTCAGTAGAAATTGCTAAGTTTAGAAGTGGGTGGATTTTGTAGGTAAATCGGTGAGTTCTGCTTTGTATATTTTGAATTTCTGATGCCTACAAGGCATCCAGTTGGAAGTATGCAGTAGGCAGTTTTTGGTGGACTAGAGTTCAGGAAAGGCACGAGAGGTGGATACATCAATCTGGAAGTCACTTTTCATGAAGATGTTAGTTGAACCTCTATGAACTGGTGAAGTTAACACATGGGAGTGAATAAAGAAAAAAAAACAAGAGAGTTTGGGCCAGAGCACTATCACATTTCCTGTGAAGTTTTTCTTTTCTTTTTCTTTTAAATAATATTCTATTTTTCCCCCAATTACATGTAAAAACAATTTTTAACATTTGGGTTTTTTTTTTTGTTTTTAGTTCCAGAGTCTCTCTCTTCCTCCTTCTTTTCCCCCTTCCTGAAATAGTAAGTAATCTGATATAGGTTATACATGTGCAATCATGTAAAACATTTCCATCTTATCATTTTTGGAGGAAAAAGTGAACCATAAGAGAAAGAAAGGAATGAAGAAAGGAAAGGAAAGGAAGGAAGGAAAGGAAGAGAAAGAAAAAGAAAGAAAGCTTTGGTCTGTATTCTGATGACATCAGTCCTTTCTCTGGAAGCAGATAATATTTTTCATCATGAGTCCTTTGGGATTTCCCCAATTGATGGGCATCCCCTCAATTTCCAATTCTTGACCATCACAAAAAAGAGTTGCTATAAATATTTTTGTACAAATGGGTCATTTTCCCTTTGTAAAAATTTCTTTAGGGTATAAACCTAGTAGGGATATGTCTAGATTATAGGGTATACACAGTTTTATAGCCCTTTGGACAGAGTTCCAAATTGCTTTCCAGAATGGTTGGATCAGTTAACAACTCCACCAACAGTGCATTAGTGTCACAATTTTCCCACATCTCCTCCAACATTTATCATTTTCCTTTTCTATCATATTAGTCAATCTGATAGGTGTGAGGTGGTGCCTCAGAGTCGCTTTAATTTGTATTCTCTAATCAATAGAGATTTAAAGAATTTTTTCATATAAACATTGATAGTTTTTATTTCATCATCTGTTCATCTGAAAACTGTTCATATCTTTTGACCATTTATCAATTGGGGAATGTTTGTATTTTTATAAATTTGATTCAGTTCTCTATTTGACTAATGAAACGTTTATTACTTTTCTAACAAATTTTAGGGCAAATGACTACTGAGTTTTGTGTGGACATGAGCAGGCTACTTGTGAAAAGCAACATTCATATTCCCATTACACCAGAGGGATTCACAGCATCACAGGAATTCAGAGCTGGAAGGACCCTCAGAGGCCCTCTATTTTAACTTGTTCAAAATCCCTTCTGTAAAATTCCTCCTAAGACATCAATCAACTTTTGCTTGAGAACTTTCAGTGGAAGGGAACCCTGTGTCCCCTAGGCCCCCTGCCCCACCATGTCCCTCTTTTAAATAAGTCTGATGGATAGGAAAATTATACTTCCATCTAGCTAGTATCTTCTCTGTAACTTCTCCTCCCTCCTAATTCTGTCTTCTGGTGTTAACACTTCCCATGTTTTACCTTCAAACAGATATCCATCAAGGGCTACCCATGGTTTTCTGTCTGTCTTTGTATCCTCATCTTTTAGTACAGTGCCTGGTACATAAGTAGTCACTTCATAAATGGTTCTATTTAGTACTCGTACTACTAACTGCTACTACCTCAGATTTATAGAGTCCCTGTTACGTGCCAGACACTGTACTGAGCGTTTTACAAATACTATTTAATCCTCACAACAAGCCTGAGAGGTGGGTCCCATAATTATCCCTATTTTTCAGGTGAAGTGACTTACGGTTATATAACTAGTAAATATCTGAGACTGTATTTGAACTCAGGTCTTCCTGCCTCTAGGTCTAGTGCTCTATCCACTGTACCACCTACCTTTCTAATAATTCTTGCTAAGTTATTTTTGTTGATTTTTTTTTTTCTTTTTGGAGGGGGGAAGTGGGGTTAAGTGACTTGCCCAAGGTCACATGGCTAGTTTTGTGTTAAGTGTCTGAGGCCAGATTTGAACTCAGGTCCTCCTGACTCCAGGGCCGGTGCTATTTTTGTCGATTTTTAAATAGCATGAAATTCATTCTTATGAAAGCTATAAAATCTGTGTTGAATCTTTTGACTTTTGAAAAGCACTACTTATTTCTCTTTCTGGAGGAATGTCAACCTTGATTAAAAATGTGTCAGCTTTCTCAGTCTGTCACAGTCTTCTTCTCCACCATGTCTTTCTCTGATGCCTCCTCATTGTGGTGTGTATAGGATCCTGGGTCTTTCCAGGCTGCAGAGTCAGGACCTGTCAGGTCCTACTGAGTCAGAAAGTCTTTGAGAAGATGGGATCAGTGACAGAAATTTCATGTGTTCTGTCAGAGAACCAGCCTATTTCCCTGTCAAGAGGTCAGGTCATCAGGCTGGCCAGAGGGTGAGGAATCCTTCATCCACAGCAATTGTCAGAGAGCATCTCCTGAGATAAGAGAACTAAAATCTGCATTGATTCAGGGAGCCACTAACCTGACAAATACATTCTGAAGTGTTACCAAATTCAAGATTTGCGGGTGTGTCTTTGGTAGATCTTATAATAGGAGCTTTTTCTAATGAAAACTTGTGTCACTTGATCATACTCAGGATGCAGCAGTAGGTCATAGGTAAAGAGAGAGCTGACTAAGGAGTCAGGAAGATCTGGGTTCAGGTTCTCCCTCAAAATGCCTTCCCATATGACCCTGGGAACTCTCAAAGAATTTTGAGTTTGAGGAAGGTGTTGTTCTGCATTGGTAGAGGGAGTTTTCCTTTACCAGTAAAGCCACAAGTCCTGTCCCTATCCTTATTCCTGTCTTAGTCCACTAAAATGATCTGTGCTGGCAAATAAGCAGGTGAGAGGGGATGGAATAGAAAGAATTCCAGGCTTAGAGTCAGGGGAGCTGGTTTCGGATTCCAGCTTTGACACTTAAGGACTATATAATTCTGGGCAAGTAACCTTCCTCTGAGCCTCCATTTCCTCTTTACAAAATGGGGAATCAAGATTACATAAATCAATATTCAAAAAAATCCTCTCAGCAGACTGAAATGATGTACTAAATTAGAGAAGTTATTTTAATGAGAATAAAGGTAAAATCCTGCCCCAGTACAATCTTAGGCTGTATTAGAAGCATAGTACTCAGAGAAGCAGCTAGATACTGCAGTGCAGTGGATATGGTGCCAGGCCTGGAATCAGAAAAATTCATCTTACTGAATTCAAATCCAATGTTAGACACTTAATAACTGTGTGATCCTTGGCAAGTCACTTAATCCAGTTCCTCTTCTGTAAAATGAGCTAAATTGCTCTTTTTTTGGGGTGGGAAGAATTGAAATTTGAGGGAATGCCCATCAATTGGGGAATGGCTGAACATGTGGTATATGAATACTGTTGTGCTATAAGAAATGATGAGCAAGTGGATTTCAGAAAAACCTGGAAAGGCTTGTGTGAACTGATGCTGAGTGAAGTGAGCAGAACCAGGAGAACACTGTACACAGTAACAGCAACATTGTGTGTTGATCAACTTTGATAGACTTAGCTCTTCTCAGAGATACAGTGATCTAAGTCAATTCCAATAGACTCATGATGGAAAACACTATCCATATCCAGAGAAAGAACTTTGGAGTCTGAATGCAGATCAAAGCATAGTATTTCCTCTGTCTCTCTGTCTCTCCCTCTCTCATGATTTTTCCCTTTTGTTCTGACTCATCTTTCACAACATGACTAATGTGGATTAATATGATTGTACATATATTGCCTATATCAGATTGTTTGCTGTCTTGGGGAGGAGGAAGGGGAGGGAGGAATGGAGAAAAAAAATTGGAACTCAAAATTTTACAAAGTGAATTGAAAACTATCTTTACATGTAATTGGAAAAAATAAAATACTATTGTTGAAGTGGGGGCTCTGTCCACTCAAAAACTGTTGGGGTTTCATGATGTGTTGTGGTGGAACCATCTCAAGGAATTCAGAGAAAAACCACCTCTAATCCAAGTATAGGCATTTATTGAGATTGATGCCTCTCATGAAGCCGGCTAAGTTCCAAGAGGAACCAGCAACTTCAGAGAGAGCAAGATGGATTTTTATAGGGTAAAGATGCTGATTACACAATCAGAATTTACATGGATTATAGGAATAGGATTAATATGAAAAAGGCCAGAGGAGTTTGTTAAGGGATTAGGTAATGGAGGAGGGGTCCTATCTGTGGTTCTTTGGTTAAACATTCTAATCATGCTGCTCTTCAGTTGGCTAGCTATTGTGGTCCTGTCTGGCCAAGACAGATAGTTAGGTATTGTGGTCCTATCTTGGGCTAGATGGATGATGTGATTGTGATTGAATACAAGAACACACCTGTTCAAATACGTGGAATGGGTCTGGGTGCAGTTGCTAAATAGAAGCAGTGGCTGGGATCCCATCACATGGACGCACACCTGCTGTTCTGTGAGAAATATGACCAAGGAGGGTGAACAGCATAGAAATCATGGAGTCCTAGGATCACAGATTTAGAACAGGAAGGGAGTTCAGAGGTCACCTAGTCCAACCCTTATACTATGTAGGTTAGGACAATGGGGCCTTCTTTTCATTGGGATGAATAGTTGGAGAAATTGGAATGTTTAGCATCACTTTAGCTTACATGAACTGGTGCTGAGTTAAGTGTGCAGAACCAGGAGAACATTGTACCCAGTAATAGCAGCTTTGTGTGATCAGCTATGAATAACTTGGCTCTTCTCAGCAATACAATGATCCAAGACAATTCCAAAGGACTCGTGATGGAAAGTGATGTCCACATCTAGAGAAGGAACTGATGGAGTCTGAAAGCATGCCATTTTCACTTTTTTGTGTTTTTTTTTCCTCTTTTTTGTGGTTCCTTTTTGTCCTCCTTTTTTCCAGGTTCGTTTCTTCTCTCGCAAGATGACTAACATGGTAATATGTTTTACGTGATTGTATATATATACAACCTATGTCAGATTGCTTACTGACTTAGGGAATTGGGAGGGGAGTGAGGAGGGAGAAAATTTGGAAATCAAAATTTAAAAAAAATGAATGTTTAATATTGTCTTTACAGGTAATGGGAAAATAAAATACTATTAAAAATTTTTAAATGACTTTAAAATTAGGGTCCCCATGCCTAGCCCAATTCCTGGTGGGCATAGTGGGAACTTAATAAATGTTTATTGATTAATTGATTGAAGAAGACTGCTTGGTAGAGGCAAAGAGGGGAAAGGGATATTAGAGTTCTCTTCCACTATTTTCAGGGTAATCACATGGAAGAGTTGAGTACAGCATGGAAGGGAATAATTGGGCTGGAAGTTGTTGGAAGTTGTCTGGAAGTTACAGGGAGGCAGATTTCCAGTTAATATAAGGAATAACTTTTTAACAAATAGAATTGTCACCAAATGACATGAGCTGCCTTGTGAGGTAATGAGAAGTGTGCAAGCAATAATTAGATGACAGTCTGTCAGTTTGTTGTAAAAGAAAGTCCTATATTGCACAGGTGACTGGATGAGGTGTCCATTAAAGTTCCTTCTAAGATCTGTTTTATGATACTGTGAAGATGGTGGTTTGTAGAGGTGGCAGTTTGGCATAGTGAAAAGAGTCTGGGATTGAGGATGACAGAGTCTCTCCCTGTGTGAATCCTGGCTTTGCCCCTCCCTCCCTGCATGACCTTGGAGTGAGTCACTTACTTTTCTGGGCTTTAGTCTCCTTATTTGTAAAATGAAAGGGTTAGATCAGAGTGATCGCTAAGGACGCTTCCAGCTCTAAATCCTAGAAAAAATGTAGTTTTGATTAAAGCACCTCAAGAAAGCCAAAAAAAATTAAGAAATGTCAAAAGGAAGAGAGAAAAAAATGATTGAGGAAGGGTAAACATACTTTTGTGTGAAAACATCCAAAACTTATAAATAATTCAGTCTGTAAAGACAAAGGCTGAAGACTTTTAGCTCCTTAGACAAAGGACCTGGGTTCAAATTTTACTCTTGATGCGTGCCACCCAGACAATCTTGGGCAAATCATTCAACCTGCCTTGGCTCTTCTTCCTTGTTGGTAAAATGCGGATCCTAGTTTAGGTAGCCTCTGAGGTACTGTCCGAGTCTAACTGTATGTTAGGCAGACAGAAAGCTAAATAATTAGATAGCACATTCTTATTAAGTATTTATTTTAAGTAGACAAATAGAATATTTGTTAAGTGCCATACACTTTGCTAAGTACTATGGATAGTACTTTACAAGAAAGTAAAGCAAGACAGCCCCTGCCGTCAAGGAACTTGTACTCAGGAGGAGGAAAACCATATATGGGGGAACTGGAGGGAAGGGTCAGGTAGGGAGTATGGCCAGGCTTCATCATGGTGTACCCATGGCACTGTTTTGTTGATTGGTTTCATTTAAACTGTTTTTCTCTTATAGGGAGAGTTGAGTGAGAGTGGAGTATTTTGGGGAAAGACTATCAATTTTTTAAAGAAGGAACAAAAAAATCATAGCATTTTTTACTTTTGTGGCGGCTAGGTGGTGCAGTGAATAGATCACTGGCCCTGGAGTTAGGAGGACCTGAGTTCAAATTTGGCCTCAGACACTTAACACAAAAACTAGCCATGTGACCTTGGGCAAGTGACTTAACCCCAATTGCCCTCCAAAAAGCAAAAAAATAAAAAAAAATTACTTTGCAAAACTATTTTTCATAAGCAGTTATCCAGCAGACATTTAATAGATGAAGTAACCCCTGCTCCAGTCTTTTAATATTGGTCTTATTTTTTGAATCAGATGATCAGTCCTCAAGCTGTCCTCTGGAGCACTTTATTCCAAATCCCCCAGAATGACCAGGACTGATCCAGGGCGATTTAGTCATGTAGTCATTTAACTTCCCTGCTCAAAAGTCTTTTGTGGCTTCCTATTACTTCCCTCCCTCCCTCCCTCCCTTCCTTCCTTCCTTTTTTCTTCTTGCCTTTCTTTTTGGAGGCAAACAGGGTTAAGTAACTTGCCCAGAGTCACACAGCCAGTAGTTGTCCAAGGCTGGATTTGAATTCATAAAGATAAATATTTCTGATTATAAGCCCAGTGCTCTATCTGCTGTGCCACCTGATTTACCTTAAATAACAACTCACATTCAAAAAATAAGTACCACTTGGCATAAATCAGGTAATTAAATCCTGGAGCATGACCTTCAAGGTCAGACAGTCTAACTTCTTTCTAAAGATGAGAAAGCTGATGTCCATTGTGGTGAATTCACTTGTCTTACGTTACACAGAAAATGTGAGAACTGTGATTTGAATTTAGAGCCTCAGAGATGCTTAATAAGTGGTTTTTTTTTTTCTAAAACTCATGGAAATCCCTCAGCATCATCTGTCCTCTATAACATATGACTACCTACAAGAAGTGGTATGGCTAAAAATATAACTAGGCTCAAGGGTTTAGAGAAATTCAACTTGGGTGGGCTCTAAGTAACTTCACTTTGAGAGACCCCTCTCCCCTAGCAGCATGATTGGGATTTGAAAGCTGTTTTTAAAAAAGGAGTGCTCCTGTTTGATAAACCCAAAGACCCCAGCTTCTGGGATAAGAACTCACTATTTGACCAAAACTGCTGGGAAAACTGGAAAATAGTATGGAAGAAACTAAGCATAGATCAGTATCTCACAACATATACCAAAGTCAAGTCTAGATGGGTGCAAAATCTTGGTATAAAGGCTGATACTGTAAGCAATCTGGGGGATCAAGGTATAGTTTAACTGTTAGATTTATGGAGAAGGGAAGAGTTTATGACCAAACTAGAGATAGAGAGCATTATGAAATGCCAAATGATAAATTTTGATTACATTAAATTGAAAAGTTTTTGTACAAATAAAGTCAATGTAACCAAGATTAGGAGAGAAGTAGAAAATTAGGAAAGAATTTTTACAACCAATGTCTCTGATAAAGGTCTCATTTCTAAAATATACAGAGAATTGAGTCAAATCTATAAGAATACAAGTCATTCCCCAACTGATAGTCAAAGGATATGAACAGACAGTTTTCCGAGAAAGAAATTATATATATATATATATATGTAAGCATATGAAAAAATGCTCTAAATCACTATTGATTAGAGAAATTGTAGCAGCAAGCACCCTAGTGTACCCAGGGTAGATGCCAACACAGGTTCTTAGACCTGCTTTTCTAAAGGAAAGCAACTCAAAATGGGTTAACAATCTTGCTTTATTAAAATCAAACATATGTCATTTACCTAGTTCAGGGGAAAAAGGTCAGTACCCCGAACTTCAGAGAATACAAACAAGTTGCAAGCAGACAACAAATACAGAGAAACATCAGCAGACAGGCTTCCAGCTGTCTGACCATTACATCCATACCTAGTCAGTTACCAGAGTAGGAAGCACCAACATCTGGGTTTTCAAAGCCAGGGGGGGGGGGGTGCTCAATGGCTGCCCAGAGTCTCATCTGGTCAAATCATACAGCTCTTCTCAAAGTGAGCCTCAAAACAGAATCTCGCATCAGGGTACATATAGCCTTCTCCTGGCTCAGAGAATGTCACAACCCTTTTGACCCACTGCCCAATCACAAAGTAACAAGCCGTGGGCATTCCCGAAGAACAAGCCTCCCACCACAGGCTCCAGGTGACCACATTCAGCCTATTAGGGGGAAGAGTATATTTTCAGATCAAGGAAGGTTCTCATCTCACAGGCCAGATTGGCTAAGATGACAAAACAGAAAAATGATAAATGCTGGAGAGGATGTGGAAAAATTGGAACACTAATGCATCATTGGTGGAGTTGTGAACTGATCCAGCCATTCTGAAGAGCAATCTGGAACTAGGCCCAAAGGGCTATAAAAAAGTGACCCTTTGATCCAACAATACCACTTTTAGGACTGTATCCCAAAGAAATCATAGAAGTGGGAAAAGGACCCGTGTGTACAAAAATATTTATAGCAGTTCTATTTGTGGTGGCAAAGAATTAGAAATCAAGGGGATGCTCATCAATTGGGGAATGGCCAAACAAGTTGTGGTATATGAATGTAATGGAATACTACTGTGCTATAAGAAATGAGGAACAGACAGACTTCATAATAACCCGGAGAGACTTATATAAACTGATTCTGAGTGAGGAGAGCAGAACCAGGAGAATTTTGTACACAATTACAGACACGTCATACGTATGACGACTAACTTTGATAGACTGGGCTCCTCTCAGCAATACGAGTTTAGAAGACAACTCCAAAGGACTCATGATGGAAAGGGCTATCCATATCAATAGAAAGAACTACAGAGTCTGAATGTAGACTGAAGCAAACTCCTTGCTTTCTCTCATTTGTGTTTTGTTTTGCTTTGTCCCTTTTTTCTCCTTGTTCACCCCATTGGTTATAATCCTTCTTTACACCCTGACTAATGTTCAGTGTGAAGGTATTTGTAGAACCTATAATTGATTGCATGCTGCCGTGGGGGAGAGGGGGAAGGAGAGGGAAGGAGAGAATATTTGAAACTCAAGGGATTGTGGAACTGAAGGTTGTAAACTTAAAGTAAATAAATAATTTTTTTTTTAAAAGGAGTGCCCTGAGAAAATTGAGAATAGAGGAGAATACTGGAGGGGAAGGAAAGCAACATCGTATGTTGCTCACAGTTATCTGTGTGATGGATGTTAAATCATGGAAAGAAACTTAGGGGCCATTTAGTGTGTTTTTCAACTGAGATTTAGAAAAGTAACATGGCCTGCCTCTTATGTCGTACAGATAGGGAGTGGTAGAAGCTGTCTTCAGTCCTTGGACCCAATGTTCTTTCCACTGGGCATCCCTCACCTTGGTCCCCCTTTCATCTCTCTCTGCCAGTCTTCCCCATGTAATAAGTAAGGGGATTTTTTTTATGTTATAGACCCTTTTGTCAGCCTGGTGATACTGATGTGGTTTGGGGTTATTGGGAACCCCAAAATGTCAGGGTACAGGGTGGCTTCCACCTGGAATAAATTCACATACTCAAACTTTCTTCTAGTCAGATGACAAGGTTAATTGTAACACTGGTAGAAGCTGGGGGAGATTCTTAGGGAATCTGCAACTTAACGAGGGTGAGACTGATACTTATATACAAAAAAAGATCTGGATGGGAATAAGAAGTGGTAAATAGCCTGGGGTGGGCCAGGTGCAGTAGTGAAAGGGATGTTAAGTAGTCAAGTAAATTAATTAAGTGAGCTAGGTGGGCTGGGTTGGACCAGTTTCCTTGGGCAGAGGCTAGTGATCTGGGCTGCTGGGAAAATTCAGGGACTAGGTAGGTTGCTTTCAAAGATGTGGTCTTTTCCTTTAAGGGGTCCAGGTCCCATCACCCTATCAGTACCTACAGATCTCTTTGCAGAAAGTAGATAAGATTGTATAAGAAACCAATTCTGTTGAAATATAGTGATCAAAACATTTTTCCCATCCAAGTTTTGGACCCCCTGAACCCATCTGTGGACCACTTAAGGGTGTGTGTCTGTGGACCCCAGGTTAAGAGCCCCAACAATAGATGGTTCTTACTTTGTACTTGGTTTCATGAAAGTACTTATGAGTAGGAAGGATCAAATTTCTAGTAACAGATGTTATCGCTGGATGCATAGTAGGCATCCATTCATCAAATTCTTGTTCTAGATCCTTGCTGAGCCAATATCTTAATAAATCCTACTGCAGTATTAGTAGACGGTGTTATAGTAATGTAGTAGCACAGGCCTACTATATGTCAGGGCACGAGGCTGAGACACAAAGACAAAAATGCTTTCAAGGAGTTTGGTAGAGAAGGAAGGTAGAAAGAAGCCTCCCTCCCCAGTCTCAGAAGTTTCAGAGAAGAATTTTAAAACTGGAAGCACTCTAGGGCTTAAGCTATTTTGCAGTGTGGGCAGTTTCCTGGCAAGGCCCATTGAGTGCATCTTATCAAACATAAACATGAAAATTAAGGTGGGTGGGGAAACCCCAAACACAAGCATTGGGTGGACCCAAAACCTCGATGGGATGCCAGCTTTCCCTATAGTCTTCTGGCTTCTCTGGGAGCATCTCTGAGATCTGCCAATTTCTAGTCACAATCAAACTAGGTTAAATATTAATAAATAAGGTTTTCTGAACAACATAATAAAATGTTTCTTCTACAAAACCCAAGGTAGTTAAATGCAGGTTAGGTATGGAGAGAGGGCATTAGCAATTGAGGGAAATCAGGAAAGGCTTTGTGTAGGTCATCTTGGAAGGATTCCATGAAGCACAGATGAGGAGTGAGTGTATTCTGGGTCCAAAGTATGGATCTTTTCAAGACACTGAGACAGGAGATGGAGTGGTCTGGTGAGGAATAAAGTGCAGTGTGTTTTGGCTGGACAGCAGAGTCCAGAAAAGGACTCTGTAATTCAGCAGGGTGTAATGTATAATGAGTTAAGAAAGACAGGTTGACTGGATCTGAACTTTCCTCTTCCACAGAGGCAAGAAATTTTTATTACAATTGGCTGCCTTGTGACTTTCCTCTTGAATCCTGTCACAAATCACTTCTGGAGCTGACATCCTGACAATGAGAGTGGTGGCACCAAAGCATTTTTTTTTATTCTTTGCATTCAATAAGTTTTTCTTCTGTTTGAAGTATTAAGACATTAAACCAACTGGGTGGTAACCAGAGTATACCTTGGGGGGAGGGGAGGGCATCACCCAAGTGCCTAAGTGCCTTCCATGGCAATCAGGGCAGAGGAAAACAAAAGAAAATTATTTACCTTCTTGCCTCAAGGCAAGACATCAGACACTTTCTGAGCACTTGGCCAAATTCTGCCTCCTCCATGTTGACACAACTGCCTTTGAAAGGGGAGAGCTGGGTCATGCAAGACTGGAGTGGAAGGATTAAGATGGTGGTTTCTATGGAGACAGACTCAGCAGAAACTAACTCAGCCACTGGACTTGTGCTACTGGTTATTACCCAAATGTTATAGAACATATTCAAGCAGATACTATAATGGAGGGCCTGATGATCGGACACATGAGAAGGCTGTTGAAATCTTTGCACATGTTATCATGAAGAAGACTGAATAAGGCCAGAACAATCTGACTCAGGGATGTAGCCAACTTACGGATACTGTGTCTGGTGGTGGTGATATGATACAGAGGTACCCTAAAGGTTGAGTTGCCCTTTCCCTGGTTTATCCTCTACAGGCACCCTAAAATACAGAGGTGCCCTAAAGTCTCCCCTTACCTGAAATAACCATAAAACTTCCCCTTATCCTAAAATTATTTGTCTCCTCCCATCCTGTGTCATAAGAATTCCCTTGTCTCCCTTATCATGTGTCATTCATTGTCCTCATCCTGTGACCTTATCTTGCAAGACTTATCTTGTCCCTAAATCTCCAACCCCCATTAGAAACCCTAAAATTACACCATCATCCTACCAGCTGTATAACTTTCTGTCTGTATAAGTCTGGTCCTTGTCCTGTATCAATGCCTTTGTTTAGCTCTTTGCTAAGTTTCAGGCTCACATGCTTTTGCATTAATAAAGCTCCCTTTGGCTAAAGAGGTCTAGTTGAATTCTTTAAAAAATCGGAACCAGCTCTCCCAACTCTGAACCCCAACAGTGGCACCAAGGGATAAGCTGTGGCTTTCAGTGTGTCTGATTTTGTTGTTTGGTTCTTTTCAGTCTTTGTGACCCCTTTTGGAGTTTTCTTAGCAAAAATACCGAAGTGGTTTGGCATTTCCTTCTCTAGCTCATTTTACAGATGAAGAAACTGAGGCAAACAGGGTTAAGTAACTTGCCCAGGGTCACACAACTGTAAGTGTGTGAGGTGAGATTTAAAGTCAGGTCTTTCTGACTCCAGGCCCAGTGCTCTATCCATTGTGCCACCTAGCTACTCCTAATTAACCTAGTAGGTGCTTAATGTTTTTTGACTCACTGGCTGTTATCCTCAGATTCCAAAGACCTTTCATGAAGACATTCTTGCAGGCTGCCTTGTGCCACACAATTCCCAAAGAATCTTCCCTTCCTTTTCCCTAATATTCTTCATTCCTGGGAGTTTAATATCAACTAAGAAACCAGTCAGATTAAAAAATCAGTACTGAGATATAACTTTTTGGTAGATTTTACCTACTCAGAAATATTTGCATTTTGAAGAGGTGTTTGCTAACCAAATGGGTTTTCATTTAGTAGAATTTGTAGGAGACCATTTGGGAAGTTTGGGAAGTAGTCAGTTACCTAATGTACTTTGTCTTTTGTACCCCCCTTATGACAGATCAGGGATTAGCAACTGGGGAGCCCAAGTTACTATCCTTCAGTACATTCTGTGAGACCAAGAAGGATAGCAAACACTATCTTGACATAATGTACTCGACTAACCATAGGGTATTACTACTGCCTACATATTATACAATGGTGTGTGATGTGACACTGGGTTGCCAGTCCCTCTAAGCTCCATGCTTGGTATAGAGAGGAAAATGAAGCCAAATGAAATAAATTTGAACTGTCCTCTAGCCCATTAATATCAAACTGGCAAAGTTTTCAACCAAGCCAGATGAAAATGTAATTGGGAAATGTTTAACAAAATAAATCAAAATCCAACCTAGGTAATGTTAATTTTTGGTTTTCCAAGTCAAAAAGCTGCAGGCAGTAGGGACCCAATTATACTAGAGTTTGATACCAAGGCTTATAACCTATCAAAAGAGTGCTTTGTCTTCCAGTACCCTTGAGCAATTGCATAATTAAGAGTTTACAGAACTTTCTCACCTACACTCTCATTTGCACCACCTCAACTCTGTGAAGTATGTAGACTGGGCATTAGCATTCTCATTTTACAGATGAGGGAACCAAGAAGTCAAAGTCCAGTGTTCTTCTTAAAATTTTATTGAGCCAAATCAAATAAAAACATCTTAATATACAAATAAAAAAGATGTATAGGTAATAAATTTGTTATGCATAGTTTACCTTTTAAAAAATGTTTATAAAATTCATCATGGTGGAAACAAAATGGTCCTGTCTGTGTTTCCTTTCAAACTTGGTTTTTATTCTGTATTTTTATAATGCTAACACTCTTTCCTTTTTTGTTTTTAATCTTTTTCCTGTTCCTTCCTCCAGTGTGTTCCTACCATGTCTTGTTTCTTCTTGGCCACCACCTTATCTAACCCCTTTGGAACCTTCCATAACCCCTAGTCATCCATGATCACAGAATCTCAGCACTTTAGAGTGGGAAGGGAGTTTGATGACCACCCAATCCAAACCACACTTGAAAAAAAATCCCCTCCATAGTCACATTTATTAAAAGCTCCTACTATGTGCTGCATAGTAGGTGCAGAGGATCCAGCATAGCCTACTGAAGTAGTCATCCAGCTGATACATGATGACTTTTAATTATAGTTCACAGCTCTCACTCTTAGGAAATTTCCCCTAACAAATTACAGGTTGCCTCTTTGCACCTTCTATTTTTCTAGAGATATGCTGACTTGGCTCTGACTGACTAGCTGATAGTAAAAAATTCAGTATTAAGTACTTATACCTCAGAAATTGGCAAAATGCTACAAATCATACTTTATTTTGTTTATTACTCCAGATTTAAGAAAATGATGAAAAATGGTTAATAATACAGTTTAAACTTTAAAGTGTTTCCCCTTGCCTCCCTAAAGCTGGTTGTTAAATTTTTTTTTTACTATTATGCCCCTACATTACTCCTCGTTTTTTGCTCTCTGCTTTGGGAGACAGGAACATCTCTATAATCCCTCTTCTACATTGTAGCTCTTCAAAACCTTGAAGGCAGCTATCATCTCCCACCGGTCTTCTCTTTTGTAGGCATAAATACCTACAGTTCCTTCGGCCAATCCCCAGTTAGTGTTTAATTAATTTACTTGCTACATTTCATTGTTTACAAAAAAGATGAGTCTTGATGAGTTATAGGAACTAGCCTCTCTAGTTACCCTGATTGTGTAATGAGATACTATTACATGTAGTCAGCCCTGAGTGATACTTGGATACATGCAAATAATGATACATACTGAAGCAATGAGTCCAGTGTGATCCATGATAAACAATACAGCATTTATCTGGCTCCATCTCTCTCATTTCTATTTTTTTTTTGGTGGGGGGGAGGGAAGATGGTGGGAATTTTCTGCTTCCAGCCCCTTATGTAACAGTAGATTTGTTTCTCCCTATAAAATAATATATAAACCAGGCAATCTGTAATATATAAACCAGGCAATCTGTTTCCTATAAAGGCTTTTCTTCAGTGTTGCCTAACACTCATTTTAGGTTCTAAAAAGCTAAGCCAGACCAGGGTGTAAGTTTTGGCAGGTTCAATCAAATTAGTAGGAACTTGGTCATAGACAGTGAGTAGAATTGTATGAGGACTAGCCTAGATAAGAGGATAATCAATGCCAGAGACTGATTGTTACATATTGTTGAGTTGTTTTTTTTTCCTATAGCAACTTATGAAGACCATCAAGGTGTTGGGGGTGGGTGGAATAGAGAGAGTAGAGGTCACTGTGGGTCAATAGAGGGATCACCCATTTGCTTATTGAAATCATGGAACCATTGGAGTAATGAGGTAAGTAGGGTCACAGAGAGAGAGAGAGAGAGAGAGAGAGAGAGAGAGAGAGAGAGAATTCACATTACTTATATATCCTGGCATCAAAGGTGAAGTGAAGGAGGAATGTGTCTCTTCTTCCAAATGATCAGTGGTTTCTTGGAGCCTACCCAGCAGAAAGTCCTCCCCTGCCTGATCTTTATACTCTGGAGAGAGGAAGAGGAGGAAGGTTTAGGGAAAAAAAGCATGCTGTACAGTAGACATTCAAGTCCATTGCTGGGAAGTCCCAGTAATAAGGACGCGATGAACTGGTTGTCCTCTGCTTCACACTTCAGCGTTGCCATTTCCTAACTGGGCCTTTGTAGATACCCTCGATTTTCTTTCCCAGCCTTGCCGGATCTGTGTAAGTGGCTGGTCGAAACATGGCATTATCAGGATGAACTTCAGGACCAACACCGTACAGGGGATGATGAGACTTAGCACGTAGACAGAAGGGAGATACCATCTGAGAATTGAAGAGCTGAGGAATCTGTCCCTACCATACACAAGTGTGTGTGCTGTACACAAGATCAGTGTCAAATAACCGAGTTTGGACTGTATGGAAGAAACACAGTGATACACATGAAATACCATCCGTATTGACATGAATGCTAACAGGGTTATTTGTTATCAACAAACATTTCTGAGTGTTGCTTTATACTGGGTAGGGTTTCAGAGTCAGAACCTAACTTCTTTCTTCAGTATGATTAATAACTTATTTCAAAGGAATAAAAAAAAGGGAAGGCATATCTGGAAGTCCTTACCTGGACAAATCGAAACTCTCTCCAGTTGACTGTGTTGCTGATTGATGGCAAGGAAGTGATTCCCAAAAGAACAAATAAAAAAAATCCCAGTATGCCCAGGGCTACGTAAAAATCACTGAGCCAGGCATTGGTCGTGTTAAAAGGATCAGTCTTATTGGTTTTTATCTAAAAAAAAAAATAAGAAGTTTTAAAATGACAGATTGTAGGAGTTGTCTTGCTTTTGATGATATATAGTTTTGAAGGGTTTATTCTTTTAAGGTGATTCTAAAGCTTTTCTAACTCATTAAAAACATTATTAGGCCTTACAGAAGAAGAAAAATATGAATCAAAAGTCTTCATAGCTTCCACAGATAATATGAAAATGATTTGCCTGTTTGAATGTTCTTATTATAATAAGGAGACAGTCACAAATTTGAGCTGTGATTTTCCACTACAAAGTCTTGTTCACGTAGCTTGACTTAGGCCCTGTTGCTACTGAGCAATCCAAGTCTATTTTTATCAACCCCCCTTTTATTCCCCTACAGTGACTACTGAAGTGGCTTATCTTCTCTTACACCTCAACCACAGCCACTGCACTCATGAGATGGTCTGAATTGAAAAGATGGAGGCCATTGCATTTGAGCTGTTTCCCTTCCTTAAAATTCTCCCCATTATCTCCCACTCACTCTTCCTTCCCTCTGGTCACAGAAGAGGTATCTTTGTTTGTCACTAACACTGACCACTCTACCTGCCTGTGCCTTTGTTCTGAATCTCCTAATCCCCTCCAGAAGAACACTCAAGTGTCCATTACCTTCCTGTGCAGTGGACAGAGTGCTGGACTGGGAGTCCAGAAGACCTGAGTTCTAATGTGACCTCTGACCCCAGGGAAGTCACTTAATCTCAGTCTGCATCTGTTTTCTCAGTAGGGATAGTAAGAGCACCTGCCTCCCAGGTGAGGGAGAATAAAGTGAGATAATGTGGAAACTTCTTTGCAGTCCATAAAACACTATACAAGTCACAACTATTATGTTCCATCAATAGGATGTTACTTGAGAGCAGAGATTTCTTCATTTTACTTTTTATTCATATTCCCAACATTTCGCACAGTCACTGGCACAAAGTACACATTTAATAAAATGTTTATTCATTTATTCATAGGAATACCACTGGCTCTTCCCCATCTTCCTAAAAACGAGCTCAGTTGTTAAAAGACCCATCTATTCAGCTACTTATTCATCTCTCCTCTCCTTAGCATTCATCTTTTTTTGGGGAAAAGAAAGTTACTTATGTCAAATATTTCTACTTGTTCATTACCTGCTCTTCCTTCAACCCCTAATAATCAGACTCCTGTACCCACCATTCTCTTGAAATTGTTATTTCAAGTTACGAGTGACTCAGTGCTCAAGTGATTGCCATTTGGTTCTCTTCTCCCCAGATACCAATCTGACCCTAGTTCAGCCCCTGGCTGGAAAGGTAGAGGAAAGAAAGGTGAGTGAGAGAATAAGGGAGAAGGGAGGAGAGGGTATAGACTGTGGTGAGAGGTTAGAGGAGGGATAATCTCATCCAGAAAAGTATCTGAGTCCTGGCTAGGTTAATTAAATAACAGTGACTTGCATTTATATAGCGCTTTATGGTTTCAAAGAACTTTCCCTTAAATTTACTCATTTGATCCTCAGAAATAGGTGGTGCAAGTATTATTAATTGATTTCACAGGTTAGGAAAGCAAGGCACCGAACTATCAACTTGCTGAACTTCACATGGTGAGTAAGTGGCCTAGGGAGGATGGAATTCTGTCTTTCTGCCTGAGAATCCTACTCTAAAAGCTGCCAGGTTTTCTGAGTCTGGTTACCATTTGTCAATGCATAGGCTTATAAGAGGGGTTGCTAGAAACAGAGCAGGACCTATGGTTTTTAAATAATTACACAAATGAAGTATAGCTTTACCTGATTAATCACTCTGCTGTTCAACTTCCATCTCACATAATAGCGGATGGGTATCACAAGCGTGTACATGACGTGGAGGAAGGCAAAGGCCAATGCCACAAGTCCAAGCTGTTTTCTGCAACGCATCCAGTGGTCAAGCCAGTTTGGGAAACGGCTGTATTTGGTACCTCGATACAACTGCAGGATGGAAGCAATGATCCCAGGGAGGTAAACCAGGGCAAGAAGATTGAGAGCCAACCCTGGGAAGATACGATTTGGAATAGAAATGGCCAAGAAAAATGTGTTGTTTTTCTCTTCACGAACATAGGGGTAGATGACTTCTCTTAACACACAGTAAACAAAATAGAAAATACATAAGGCAGCAGAGAGGTAGAGAGGGAACTTCCACATTGGAAAGAGCTTCAGGGGGTAGTTTTCAATCTCTTTGGCTGCCTTGAGAGAGCCTTGATCCATTGGAGTAAGACCAAGGGTACGGCTGACATCCATCACCCTCTGCTTAGATTCCTTGTCATCTCCACAGACAAATACCTGCATGAAACAATGTTCAGAATGTTATCTGCTTGCTGTCCAAGACTAGACATTAAGATCCTATATAAAAATGATGCCCTTTAGAATTCAAAGTCCTTGGTAATTTCCCAAAAAGCTACTAGAAAAATTAATAATCTAGTGTGAATCCCTTTGACATATTTTGAATTTGACATATTTTGGTGCAGTAACCCAAGGTAAAATACTTCTTTAAAATGTGTGTGTGTGTGTGTGTGTGTGTGTGTGTGTGTGTGTGATTAAGAGAAGGAAGGTATTGTGAATGGTAGGCAACTTCAGGTAACATTATTCTGTTGTTACTAAACCTGAGTCACCCTAGCCATGAACAGGTTAGCCCTACTAATACACCTGCATAGTTCTACATGGCTCCCCCCACTTCCATTCCTGCCTTTTTTATAATAACTGACCGTTACTTTGTGTAGATCATGGGGTCCCACTTAACTTAAAAGGCCAGTTCAAGGTGTGGGCAGGGAGAAAAGGGGATTGTTTTTACAGATGAGACTGTCCTTCATGTCAGGTGTGAGAAAAAGTATATGATCTACTCTCTGTCACCAGAATGAAATGTTCAATAAGAACAGATGTATTTTTCTATGCTCCAAAGAACCTCCTTGGCAAACAAGCTTCATCCATTTTCTGGATTTGTTTCCTGGGGGCTTTTACATTTTATTTTCCTTTGTATCTCTTGATTTCTAACCTATCCTATTTAAAGATGCATCATTTTAAATCAATTTTCACTAGATATAATAACTTTTCGGACTGCTTTAAAAATGTATTAAAACTTCAGGCAATAAATCCTTTTGGAGAGCCAAGTGTTTTGGATAACTGGCAGTTTGTTTATTCCTTTAAAGCACCCAAATGTTTGATTTTAACCATTTGGGAAAATTTTCCAAAGTGGCTGATATTTTCCCTTATTTTCTTAACTGGCAAGCCATTTAACCTTTTCTTGACTACAAAGAGAAAGTCTTCTTGAGAGGGGGAGAATTGCTCTAAAAAAAAAACCCAAAACAACCCAACTCCATCAAAAATTGTTTTTACAAGTAATTTGGAAAAATAAAATATTGTTAAAATAACAAAACTAAAAATGTCTAGCATCTAAATTAGAGCTAATCATTCTTGGGTTAGACAAAAAACAGGGAACAGGCTGGATTTGACCTGGGGCCTATAGTTTGCTGACCCCCAATAGAACAGTGATTTGCACACAGTCTATATTTAATCAATGCTTGTTGGAATCAGCTGAATTGTTCTATACTGTGATGCCTCTGGAACTGTTGGGAGTGGAGAGTGCTATTGGCTTCTGTGAAATCGTCTCTAGATTGCTGTATTTTTAGGCAGCGAGCTGCAGTGGAGATGGTGTTGGATTTTGAAGGAAGGAAAGAAAAACACTATGTTAAGTTCTTGACAAACCTGACAACTGTCTTATTGGATCTTCCCAATTACACTAGAAGGCAGGTGCTATTTATTATAATCACCCTTTTACAGTTGAGGAAACTGAGGCAGAAAGAGGTTAAATGACTGGCCCAAGATCACACATCTAGGAAGTGTCTGAGGCTGGATTTTCACTCAGGTTTTCTGGGTTACAGATCTATCCACTGCCCTCTTGGAGTCAGATGACCCATCTGTGTGCAAATACCATTTCTACCACTTACTCTCTCTGACCTTAGGCAAATTCAACTTCTCCAGGCCTCAGTTTCTTCATCTGAAAAATGAAGGGTTTTGACTAAATGACCTCTCAATCCCCTTCCAGCTCTCAATCTGCGATCCTGTGAAGGCGTGTGATTTTTACAGTCTGTTTCCTCAATATCAGACCATCAGTCTCTCTACTTAAACTGTTCATAGGTTCTATACTTTTTCTCATACCTGACATGAAGTTCAAATCCAAATAGTTCAAATCTGAAGATCCCTAGCTGTAAGACCCTGGGCAAGTCACTTAACCATGGTGTGCCTCAGTTTCCTCATCTGTAAAATGGGGATAATAAACAGCACCTACCTTCCAGGGTTGTTGTGAGAATCAGATGAGATAATATTTGTAATGTGCTTTGCAAAGCTTAAAGAACTATGTAGTTATCATCATCAGCCTCTCTAGCAGTATTTTTTCTCCCTTTTAATTTGCTGCTGTGGGAAATGAAACCCAGTAGGCAAGCTTCCTATAAGTGGGTGTGATGTGATGTAAGTGTAAAGGGGCGCCACATGAGGTTTTAAGGGAGTCTCCCAAGAGCAAAATGCAAGAGCTTTAATGTATGGATTTTGTGGCCTCTATTTTGCCCATTCAAAAGCTGTTTTTTTTTTCCTTCCGGAAGCCCAGCTACATATCATATATATGCACCATATTTTCTTGATAAGAGTTTAAATTGTGGTTACTTTAAAAAAATAAAATATTCCTCTTTCTATTTGATAGCAGATTTGTCATTTACATCTTACCTGCCTGCTTGCATCCAGGTTGCCTGATTGGAGAGCCCAGGCTGAGATGGTGTTAAATGCTTTCACGATTTTGGCTCCTGGAACCAGTTCAGCAAGATATTCTGCATTGGATTCAGGATATTGATTAATTTTAAGGTTGTTGCTGATGTCCACCAATATTTTTCCTTGGAGTTCCTCAGCTAACTCTGTAAGAAAATTATAATGTTCTCTGTGAATTGCTATGATTATGAGATCAGACTTCTGGGCAGCTTCTGCATAGCTCAAGACTTCAATTCCTTTGGGGTGCAGACCAAAGAGTCCAGGGTTTCGGCTTCCAAAGACCACAGAGTAGCCACATTGGAACATCTTATTGCCTAGCGATCGTCCAAAGTCTCCTGTTCCAAACACACACACTGTCTCTTGCTTGTGGGAAGAATTCATGTTCATGGCAAAAGAAGTCTCCTCTAAGGAGGATTTCTCCATAACTGCAATATAAAAGCACAAATAACAGCAAAATGTGAATTTTCAGACAATTAGAAATCTATAAAACTCACTGATTCCTCCCAGGAAATGGTATTCCAGACATGTACTTATGTGCACACACAAGACACACATGATGCATGTACACACATATGCACACGTGTATATGCAAAACATATACACACTGCACATATACCTACAATATGTGTCTGTATATACACACGTGTTATATATACATATTATATATAATGTATACTATATACATAAAACATACATACCATATATATTCAAATATGTATTTGAATACACATACACTTAAAGTCACTTAACCCTGTTTGCCTCAGTTTCCTCATCTGTAAAATAAACTGGAGAAAGAAATGACAAACTACTCCAGGATCTTTGTCAAGAAAACCCCAAATAGGGTTAGAAAGAGTTAGACATAATTGAAATGGCTGAACAACATCAACAAAATATATATGAATGAAGAGAGGTTGAGAGAGAATAAGTTAAGTATGATATTAAGTCAACAAATATTTATTGTTGCTAGGTGCCAAGGTTTGTGCTAAATGCTAGGGACTGGGGCAGCCAGGTAGTGCAGTGAATAGAGAGCACTGGCCCTGGAGTCAGGGGGTCCTGAGTTCAAATGTGAGTTCAGATAGTTGACACACTTTGTAACATTGGCCAAGTCACAACCCCAATTGCCTTGCCTTCTCCCTCAAAAAAAAAAAATTAAATGATGGGGATACTGAGAAAGACAATAACACTGTCCCTTACCCTTGAGCACCCATTATAATGGAAGAAACAAAAATATAAAAAATTAAACATGATGTATACATTTCAATGGAAGATAATTACAGAGGGATTGAGTCCCAAATCTTCGTACTGTTTCAAGCTATTAAAAGCTCAAAACTGCACTAAGACTTTTGGTATAGCCCATATCTCTCTCTGTGTATATGCAAGTATGTTTGTGTGTGTGTGTATGATGGGGTACCTGGGGTCTATGTCAATTTGTGAAACCAACTTGTAAAACCAGTCGGTGACTTTGTAACTGCAATTTGTCCTTTCCCATCCTTGAGCTCTGCCCCTTCTCCCTCTCCCACACTCCATCTAGGCAACACCCAGTGACCCCTTTGTTCTTACTTAATCTCTTCATTTCTTCTGGGCCTGGCCCACACCCTCCTTTATCCTTGCCTCGGGTCTCCTTCCTCCTGGCTCAAATCTTACCTAAACTATCTATTCACATGCTCCTCTGGGTCAGCTCTGACCTTGGTCTATGCACTGAGGCCCCTCCCGTCTGGTCAGCCCTGACAATGGCAGCCCTACCCTTTAAAGGTAAAAGCATGTACCCCTCTCACTTGCAGGTCCCCTAAAGGACTCTTGCCCGCTTCTCATAGAAGCGTAACAATAAACTTCTACAACTCTCACTCCAGTTAAGCCTGAGACCTTGAATTCTTTCCAGACGATATTGAAGGTTTTCTGGTCTTGGATAAGATCAGAATTCCTGCTGAACCTATTGGGATCCTGTCCCCCATCATGTATACATACATACACAAATACGCATTATATGTCCCAAAGCCTTTCCAAATCTGCTATAAATATTGATTGAGATTTATAAATCCAGTGAAATAGGTAAGCAGTGAATATGATCAATGATATCGGAAACACAACAATACTATTTAAGAAGCAAATTGTTAGAGAGCTGGACTGGAAACTGGGAAGCCGTTTTGGGTTCCAGTCCCGATTTTGCCATGTACTGGCGATGTGACCCTGGCCTCTTTTTTCATAGCTTGGCCCCTTCCTCCCTTTTCTAGCCTTCTTACATGCTACTCCCCTCCAGGCCCCATATGATCCAGTTACATTGGCCTACTCAATATCCGTGCCTTCCCAGTGTCTCTCCCCCATGTCTGGAATCCTCCGCTTGCCTCACCTTTCCTTCTTAGACTCTCCAGCTTCCTTTAAGACTCAGCTCAATTCTCATCTTCAGCAAGATGCCATTCTTGCTCTTCCCAGCTCCCCTTAGAGATTACCTTCCACTTACAACAACTCTTTTAAGGAGCCTAGTTTTTTTCTGAGTCACTGTCCCTTTAGAATGGAAATTATTTGAGGGCAGGGACTCTTTTGTCTCTGTAATCTCCAGTGCTTAGCACATTTTCAGGCAAAAAATAACTGCTTAATGTTTGTAGATTGTCTCCACCTCTCAGGACCTGAGGCAATCAAATTGCCAAGGACAGGCTAATCTGAGTTTGTAAAGGAAGTTCCTTCCACTGAAGAATTCTCAAGTTGAGTCAAAAATATTTATCCAGAGACCTATGAATTTATCTATATGGTGAAACATTTGTTGGCAGACCTGTTTATTTGCTGTTATTTCAGATGTTCCATATGATTGCATTTAAAGCTACAGACCACATAAGTCAACTTCTTTATTTTATAAATGAGGAAACTGAGGCCCAGGGTGGTTCACAGAATCCTAGTATCTCTGCAGTGGTAGGGCCATCCAAAGTCATTGTGACTTAGACCTTAACAAGAATATTTCACAACACATTCAACGAGTGGTCATTTCAGCCTTTGCTTGAAGATTCTCAGTGAGGAAAAGAACCTGTGTTCTAAAATATTTATATCAGTTTTCTTTGTGGTGCCAAAGAAGTGGATATTGAGGGGAATATCCATTCATTGGGGAAATGGCTAAACGAGTTGTGGCCTATGTTTGTGATAGACTTCTGCAGTGCTATAAGAAATGATGAAGAGGTGATTTTAGAAAAACAGGATTCTCTTTGATATTAATAACTAGTTATTGTAAAAGGACCAAGGTTTTCCCCCTTTTCTACTTCCTCATCTAGAAACCAGCGACGGTGGAGAATCTCTCTTAAGGACTTAAAATCAATCAAAGACAGTAAAAGAAATTCTAAACTGGGGCTAATGGGTGCATTCCTGCTCTTTTGTGTTTGCTCAGACAGCTTTAGGAAGTGTTGATTCTCTCTTTGGTCAGACTGGTGATACAGAAATTGATTAAGTCCCTTTGACTGAGATTTGGGTGATCCAAGTAGAATACCTCAAGACCCTCTGAGTAATATAACCCACCCCCTCACTGTAATATTCATTCTCTTATTAATTGTTAACAAATCAGAGTTAATTTACACCCTCAATGACACCTGCTTTTCAAAGGGCATATAAACTCTGAGCTCACTGCCATGAGGGGTCTTTGGTTTAAGAGAGAGATGGCCAAATGACTATTCTTTTATTAAAATGCTGGCATTATTGATAAAATGATTAAATTATCCAGAAATTCTGTCTCTGAAACCTTTTTAAATGCCACAGGACATTGGATAAAGAAACAGCAATATTGTTTAAAGAGTAACTATGAACGACTAAGCTATTCTGAGTATTATAAATATTCAAATTAACCAGAGATTTAAAATCCTATGACCCTTTTATTTTATGTTCAGTTCTATAATTAAGGAATTGATTGTGCTAATATATTATTTTATGTAAAGTCTTTTGAAAACCTTAAACTACTTTATGAACAGCTCTCAAAGTTTGGTCTGAGGGTCCCTAGACTCCCTAACACCCTTTTAAGGGTTCTACAAGGTCAAAAATATTCATAAAAATTCAGATAGTGGGAGGACAAATTTGGTCAAAACTGGTTTCAGTTTAGAAATTTTGAGCTTTCCTGGTTCAGGATGACAGTAGAATTGTGGGTAGGCTTTTCAAGGCGCTTATGAACTTGGGGTAGAATTTGTAACTAATATAGGTTCTCGACAGCCAGGGTCAGGGTAATTTCTGTGCTCTAGGCAAGGCTCAAAAATGGAACCACTTCCTTTTCCCCATCCCTCAAACACATACCTTCCAAATTTGGTACTGTCTATATGAATCTTTGAGACTTCTCTTTAACAAATGCAACTATACTTATTACAAAATAAATAGCCACTATAGAGAGGGGAATTTTCTGACCTGTTTTTTTTTTTTTAATTTAAGGGGTAGTATTAGTGTCTGGAGAAAGAAATGGCAAACCTTTCCAGTATCTTTGCCAAGAAAACCTCAAATGAGGTCATGAAGAGTCAGACACAAGTGAAAAGATTAAACAACAATTAAATAGTGACCCTCATTTTCCCTTCAACCTCACCAACCCAAGTTTTGCATTGTGCCCTAGGAAGCTTGCCTAACCCAAGTTTTAACATTGCCAAAGCCTTTGGCCAATATATATGGAGAGTTCTGGACATAGAGTAAAGACGAGAGTTTGAATCCCACTTTGGTACACAATTAGCTATGTGACCTTAGGTAAGTCACTTAATATCAGTTTTCTCATCTGTCAAATAGGGATAATACCTGTAGTTTCTATTGCATAAGGTTGTTGTGAATCTCATATTAACAAAATTAATGTGAAGTACCCTGAAAACTTTAAAAACTACATAAATGTATAATGAGGAGAATGATCATAAATAATCCCCCTTCCCTTTTTCTCTAATGAGGTTCAATAGAAGTCATTCTGAAATAAATCACTTGCTGTTATTCGTTTATATTTAATGTTTTGCAGAATATTACACAGCTAGATAAAATGACTGCTTTTTGTAGTTGAATACAAAAGTACTGATCTACAAGCTCACCTTTTGTAGGTCCCCTGAAAATGTCCTTTGAAAACTCTTGTAGCAGACATGAAAATGTCGCATCCTTTTGCTGTCTCTGTATTTGGAAAGATTGTTTTCTTTGCAGTTTGGAGATTATGAATATTTGGTATGGTGATATATAATAAAAATACTGTTCTTAAGTTTTGTGGATAAATATTATGTCTGGACAGTTGTGGGCCATAATTTGGTAGATGATAAGTAGAGTTTATCAGTAAAGTTCTTGAGGATACTTTGAAATCTTTTTATAGTATGGGGATTTGTAATTTGTTAGGACATGAAAAATAGCTTCTAATCTATCATTCTAAGCACAGGGACATCTTGCTAGATATTAGGTGGGTGATAAACTTTCATAGCTTGAAGTGATGTGTGGCACAGTTTCTAGCCTTTTTTTTTTTTTGCATAATCTGCATTGATCACTAAAATTTGAGAAAAACCTTTCTTTAATATTTTAGTGGCAATGGCCTAGTCCTGGATATCCATCATAAGTTGATTTCCATAGACAAATCCGTGTGACTCAGCCATTTGAAGCATCTTAGTCAACAAAGTGTTGATTGAGTTCATATGGATGTTGCCCATGAGTCTTTTTGATTCCATTCTGAAATCTTTGTTATCTCATAGGCTGCATGTAGAGAGAGGCAAACCACTCTGTCACATTTGACAAATCCAGAGCTATTGTCAGCTTTCACAATTGTTCAACAAGTCGATGCATACTTGTACCAAAAGTTTCTGTAGATTTGCTGTATATTTATCATGTGCTTAGAGAATGTCCATCAGTCCTCTTCCTCCTTGTTTGTCAATTAGGGGCTAATTTTTGTATAATTGCTTTAAGGTTATGGCCATATGTTTCATTAATATTGTGTAGATTTGTTAGATTGCCTTCCAAATATGTTATGTTCTATTTTTGCAGTTCCAAAATTATATATTAAGACTTGTATTACATAGGTGCTAATTGCTTTAAACATGTTCTTCCCATTAAATTTTGATTTTAGAATGACATTAAGTTTCTTAATGTGCCCAGTCTTAACTTTCTCTTTGATAACTTTAGCCTTGATGTGTCTTGCCTAGAAGAGACCATGGTCTTTGATCCTGTGCTTCAATTTTATTTCCCAATTTGAAGATTTCAGCCTTATCTTTTCCTGGCACACCTTAAGAATATTAAACTTTTCAAGCCCCAGATAACATTATGAGATCTTTTGAGACAGATTCCATAAGATGAATGTTTTTAAGTGGATCCATAGAGCTTCATGTCATTCATGTGAATCAAGTTATTAATAAACTATTTTGACTTAAGGTTAAGTCTTTAAGGTTAAACAGAACTTCTTGGGTTAAACAGAATTGTAATGTGCTTAACCTTCATCTGTCTGTCTCTGCCTCTCTCTCTCTCTCTCTCTCTGTCTCTCTCTCTCTCTCTCTCTCTCTCACACACACACACACACACACACACTTTATCAGTTCTCACCATAGTTTGTGTTGGTGGCATGTGTGATAGAACAGTTTTCATTGTGAACATCTATACTCCAGCTTTGTCAAAATATTTGAGTCCCATTTTATATATTTGTAGTATGTTAACGAGCCATGAGTTCAGAAGTGAGTCAAAGGCTTTGCAGTACTCAGCATCTCAGCATGGGTAATGTAAATGTTACAATGCTTTCAGGCAGCTTGTTCAATAAAACCTGAATCAATAAGTGGCTCTTTATCCTCCTGGGATGTTTTTAGCAAACCTTTTTTTTTTTTTTGCACCATTACCAACACCATTGTTTTCTTGTATGTACTTTTAGATGTGTGTGTGTGTGTGTGTGTGTGTGAGAGAGACAGGTGCAGGCTGTGAATGTTTTGTATAAGACAGATAAACATGTAATTGGCTTATATTGGGAGGGAGTGATAATATTCTTCTATTTTGTTATTAGATAGGTGGTGTCACAAAAATGGACTTGTTTCTGGGAGGAAGCTGATAAAATGCTTTGCTAGTAATTCTTGTGCTACTGTGAAACTCTGGTGCCAATAATTATGGATGTTAGCTGGCCCTGCTGCTTTCCAGTTTTGCAAGGAAGCTAGATTTTCAGTCTCCTCTCCTGGAATAATCTGTTAATAATTTGTCGTATTTACAATATGTAAGCTTTCTGTTTCTGGTTTCATTAAACTTGTGTTTTCATTGTATCATCCTTCTTGCAACCATATAGAGAATGACAAATTTTCCACATCCTCCTTCTTTAGGAGTTTTCTCCTCTAGTTTCTTTTCCTCAAGCCTCTGTAGCAAAGGTTTTTGGGGATTAAAAAAAATTTTTTTGGATGGGGGAAGGCAGGGCAATTGGGGTTAAGTGACTAGCCCAAGGTCACATGGCTAGTAAGTGTCAAGTGTCTGAGGCCAAATTTGAACTCAGGTCTTTCTGACTCCAGGGCTAGTGCTTTATTCACTGGATGTGATAGTAATAGAATATAAAGATCCCCCTGTATTGGCTTGGTTTTCAATTTGATTTTGTTAAAACCCAGAGCTTGTTAATCCCACCTGTGGGATGGACTTGTTGACGTGAAGAGAGAGTCCTGAACTGGGAGGAGCTGGTGACGTAGATTTGGAGAGACACAAGAGAGAGGCAGAAGAACTTTTTGGAAGCAGCACTTGTGGAGGCAGAGAGAGACTGAGAGGATTGCTGAGGGCCACTTTGAATTGCCCTGGACTTTTGAGACCTGCCCCCGAAGCTGCCAAGGACTGAGGAGACATGGCTGTTTTGCTGGTACTTTGTCTGTCTGTTTTGATGTTGTTTTGCCAGATTTGTCCACTGGTGAAAGACAGTCCTGTTGTTGCAGAAGTTCTGAACCTAGCTGTTGGTTCAGAGCTCCTGAGACTGTCCTGCAGACAGAGAGTGAATACTGTCCACTGGTGAAGGGCAGTGCTGTTGTTGCAGAATTCTTGGAACCTTGCTGTTGGTTCCGAAGCCCTGAAGAAGGATTTTCTTGTTGTATGTTTACAGAAATCCTGGGAGAGGGTTTTGCTAATGTTTTCAGGGGTCCTAGGACTGTTCTGCAGACAGAGGATGAATTAATGAAGAGACTGGCAATGTATCTTTGGCCTTGCTAAGCTTTGTCTCCCTAGGAACAAAGATTGCTGAGAACTTGCCTCTTGTCAAGATGAAGAAAAGACCTCCATTTGGGTATTAAGTGCTGTGCTTAAGCTTGTTGTAACTCTGGGGTAGATTCAATTGTGATCCAGGGGTGGGGAACTTTTGACCTTTTTGTGTTCTATGATTGAACAAATGAATGTACTTTACTTATGATTGGAAAAAAAAAAGGGATTCTTTATTCTTCTTTATGTTTTATTATCCCTTCTGGGGCAGCTACTTAGCACAATAGATGAGTGCCAGGCCTGGAGTCAAGGAGACCTGAGTTAAAATCTAATCTCAGACATTTACTAGCTGTGTGACTCTGGATCAGTCACTTAGCCCTGTTTGCCTCAGATTCCTCATCTGTAAAATGAGCTGGAGAAGGAAACAGCAAACTACTCCAGTATTTTTGCCGAATAGGGTCATGAAAAGTTGGACATGACTGAAACAACTGAACAAAAGAAATTCCCTTTGAATTTAGACTGCAAAGCCCTTGATGCCTTCCTAGCCCATTGTAATGTGTACATGTCATCAATCAGACGTTTCCTTTTATCATAAGGAAAGAGGGCAGATGAAAGTTCTGCCTTGATGTCAGGCCTCTTAAAATTCCAGGCACTTGTCTTTATAACAACCCATTTAAGTAACAGTGGGAAAAGCAGGAAAAAAAGAAACTCATTGTTTTTTAAACTTGAACATATGGATCTTTGCAATTCATTAAGGACTCCTGTATTCAGTGAATTTCTTGTTCTCCTAGGAAATGCGAAATTTGGGAAGTTCAAACACAAGACCTTTACTGATAGGCACAAATGAATGTTAAGAGATCTGACTTCAGACGCATCCAGTGGTAACAGTTTACAACAGAAAATTAAAACATCCCAATTACTGAATATGCCGATAGTCCCTTTGTTTGGGGCAAGATCTACTGTTACCCCCAAATCAATAAATGTGTTTTAAGTACCTACTATGTATCACACACTGTCTCTTGCCTTCAAGCAGCTTACATTCTAATGAGGGCAACATGCAAACAAATCTATACAAAGCAAACTATACACAGGATAAAAAGGAAATAATTAAGAGAGAAGATGCTGGAATTAAGAGGGGTTGGGAAAGACTTTCTATAGAAGGTGAGACTTAACAAAAGAAGCCCGGATGGACAATTAAAAAGTATTCAGATTGCATTATGTCCTAGTGTCCTTCTGTTCAAAAATCTTAATGGGCAAAGGCAACTTCAAATTAGTGAAGTTAATGCATAATTTTCTAATTATTTCTGAGATCAGATGTGGCATGATGCCTTACTTAAAGAAAATCCAATGTACAAAAAAATTCCTGATTTATATGTATGCTAAATTAGACTCTGACTATATTATTTTAGAAAAATAGTTTACTTTAGAAGGAGAGAGACTTACATCAGGGTTTCTTAAATAAAAGCTTCCTTAATGCATTTGGGTACTGTTTACAGATCATTTATTCCTTTTGAAGATCAAGCAGAAATGAGGTTAAAACATTTCTGAAATGATAATGTAAGCCAATGGGAAAAAATAATTCTGATTATGCAGTTTCTTAGGAACACATTTACTTTACAGGAGGAATTTTACAGGTGCACAGGGAGATGGGGGAGTTGGGGCAAAGAGATTAAAATCTTGCTCAAGGTCATATACCACATTCTATTTTCCAGACTTGTGTTAACCATGAATTCATGCTGCCTCTCATTCCATTTAGGTTAAATAATTTAGAACAAGTCAGTAGTAAAATAAAATATGATCCTGGTATCCAGTCTCCTGACTTTTTTTTTTTTAAAGAAAAAAGAACTACCAAGGTTACCAATGACCATAAGATAGGAAATCTATCTATGGATAGTTCATTTAACCAATTCAATGAACTTGTGAGAACCTGATGGCCAAGCAGCTACTTAGTCCTATCAGCCATTCTGGTAACCCAAATTGTGTCTACCATGTGGGAACCTAATTGATTGGCAATTTATTGTTAAGAAAGAAAATGAAAGAAAGAGATAAAAGAATATAAGGATGTAACACAATTTACTGAAGCCATATGGACAAAGTTAGACATATCCTTCAAGTGCTAGAGAGGCCTGGGGTAAAGACTTTCAAGTGACTTGTTGGCACCTATGGTACTCATTGGCCAGGTAGGTGGCCCAGTGGATACAATGCCAGGCCTGGAGTCAGGAAGATTTATCTTCCTGAGTTCAAATCTGGCCGTGTGACCCTGGACAAGCCACTTAACCCTCTTTGCCTCAGTTTCCTTATTTATAAAATGAGCTGGAGAAGGAAATGGCTAACCACTCCAGTATCTTTGCCAAGAAAATCCCAAATAGGGGTCACAAAGAGTCAGACACGACTGATAAGTTGACTGAACAATAAAAACGGTACTCAATGCAATTGGAGACTTTCTGTTAATACTCTTCTTTCCCCTTCCCTATAAGGATGTAAGTGAAGATCACAGTAACATTGGCTTCTTGTTGGCCATATTATTCACACTTTAACTGATTCATGATTTATTTGTGGTGTATCCCTTGAAATATAATATTCCTAGTTTCCCGTCAGTTCTTGTGAATGCATGTTGCCACAGTTATTTAGATCTCAGCTACATTTGCTGAGATAAATTAAGACTGTCTTGTGATTCACTGACCAAGTTTTTATCATATAATTTCATTTATTTACAGTCTAGGCTGGTTGGTTCAGTCAGCTAGAGCATAAGGTTAATGAGGGGGATGGTCATGGATCCATCTCTGTATGCCTCAATTGTCTTTGCTTTGAGGGGGGAAAACATCCATTTTATCACAGATCCCATTCCTTACCCCAATCAAACATCTCACAATCATAGGGGGCTTTGTTGACTAAAAGGATAAGGTGAGTCTATGTACAGTTTGCCCTCAGTCCAGCACTAAACAGGTTGAAAGAGTATGCCTTCCTGGTGGTAACTCAGTTTGTCATCTGAAATGGACAGCACCTTCACTGGCAAGTTGGCAAAAATCCTTAATGGCCTCATTAGTGTTTATTGTACATTTCCCAGTTGTGTTTTTTCTCTCCAGAAACTGAGTTAAAGATGTTAAATAAGGGATTGTAGGATTTGGAAAAGACTGTCCAGTCTAGTCTTTTAATGTTTTTTTTATTTTTTGCTTTATGGAGGGTGGAAGGTAGGGCAATTGGAGTTAAATGACTTGCCCAAGGTCACATGGCTAATAAGTGTTAAGTGTGTGAGTCCAGATTTGAATCCAGGTCCTCTTGATTAGGGCCGGTGCTCTATCCAGTCTAATTTTGAGGGGAGGAAACAGGGGTTCAGATTTGCTGATGATCACATGGGTAGCAAGTGGCAAAGATAAGAGCCAAGCTGAAAGCCCAAATCCAGGACTTTCCTCATTATACCATCGTATCTCCACTTGGCATCATTTTATAAGACTTTCAGTTTGGATCCAGTTTTTCAGCTAACATCCAAGAATCCTCATAGTCTAAGCTGTAAACAGCCATTGATAATGAAATTAATTTAAAACTGATAGATAAATTTTAATGTGCTAGACAAATAGAGATTGGAATTGATTCTCCACTCTCCCTGTTGAGGAAACTGGGCATCCCTCCATGCAGTGAGGCTGTGCCCCTAACTTCATCCTTAGGGAGAGGGCTGCTGCATTGAACCACTCATTCGGCAAATATGTTTTGTAAACTCAGCTCCAGATCTGTAAATGGAAACCAGGTAGTGTGGAGCAGGAGCTGACAAGGGCTTTCCCATCTTCTTTAAGGCATGTGTATTGGTCTTGCTGACCTTTTTGCAGGTCTCCGCCTGTAAACATTCTGAAAGCATGGAAGGCATGAACTATAGGGTGCTTGGGTTGGCACCTGGGGGCTTCTTCAACCAGTAAACATCAGTGGAGCCAAGAAAATGTTAGGAAGATAGTCTGAGTCTCTTCTTGGTGTAACTAGGTAGGTCACAACTGTTATACCCCTTTAGGACCAATCAGCTACTCGCTTAATAAGCATTTATTATGCACCAGGCACTGTGCTAGATATGAAAATACAAAAATGAGAGGGCAGCTAGGTGGCACAGTGAATAGAGCACCAGCCCTGGAGTCAGGAGGTCCTGAGTTCAAATCCAGCCTCAGACACTTAACACAAAACTAGCCCTGTGACCTTGGGCAAGTCACTTAACCCCAATTGCCCTACCTTCCCCCCTCCAAAAAAAAAAAGAAAATACAAAAAACGAGAGAGGTCCTGCCCTCTTGGACTTTACATGCCACAAACAGGCATTTACCTTGAGAGAACTGCTCTGGGATGTGTTTTCCTAAGGCTGGCACCTAGTAAGGCTGGTGACCCCAACAAACTTCTATTAAAAGTGACCCAGAGGTTAGATAACTTTGGAGAACTGGAGGAGAGCAGAATACTTTTTCCAGCACTTGTCACAGTACCTAGCATCTAGTAGGTGTTTAATAAATGTTCGCTGCCTTTATCACTAAACTCTCTCTACCAACTCTTTTTTTTTTTTTTTTTTTAAGCAATCGGGGTTAAGTAACCTGCTCAAGGTTACACGGCCAGTTATTATTTCTGGGTGTGGTGCTGAGTATCTGAGCCCAGATTTGATCCAGGTCATCCCGACACTGGAGCCGGTGCTCTTACTCGCTGAGCCACCTGGCCGCCCCTAAGCAATTGGGGTTAAGTAACTTGCTCAAGGTTACATGGCCAGGTGTTTCTGGGTGGGTGCTAAGTGTCTGAGCCCAGGATTCGATCTCCAGGTCTTCTCAACACTGGAGCCGGTGCTCTTACTCGCTGTGCTACCTGGCCGCCCTCTCTACCAACTCTTACAACTAATGCTTTCTCCTCTCCATTCCCACACCCAGACTTTCTGCCCTCTCCCAACTCCTAGTGAGGAAAAAAAGAATAAGGGAATAAGTTATAGTACCTACTGTGTGCCATGTACTTTGCAAATATTATCATCTCATTGATCCTCACAACAACCCTGGGAGGTAAGTGATACTATTATCCCCATTTTTCAGTTGAGGAAACGATAGCAAACAGGTTAAATGACTTGCTCAGGGTCACACAGCTAGTAAGTATGTGAGGTCACATTTGAACTCAGATCTTCCTGATTCTAGGTCATAGCTTGATTTACTATGCCATCAACTGCCTCTGGTATGAATTGAGGGCATCTGCAAGCCACATATACAAGAGAAAAAATATCTCAAGGGGATACCATTGTAACTGCCCACATGAGTACTGTCTGACTTCAAGTGCCTTTGTTAAGTTCGGTCAGTAATTCCATGTACTCATCCTCTATGGACAGGAAAGCAGGATAAAACTTTAACTGAAATAAGTAGCAGTAACAGGGTTCTGACCTTTGGGCCTCTGACAACTTTTTTTAAAAATTAATTTATTTGTTTCCTTTTAGTTTACAGGATTCAATTCCACAATTCCTTGAGTTTCACATTTTGTCCCCCTCCCTGCCCTCCCCCCATGGTGGCATATAGTCAAGTATAGGATCTGTATATACTTTCACATTATACATTATTCAGGCTATAAAGATGGATTGTATCAGATGGAATGAAAAATGGTAAAGAGGACATAAAACCAAACAAGAAAAGGAAAAAGGTCAGGTATTTTGCTTTCACCTGGATATAAACTCAGTTCTTTCTAGTTCTTTCTCTGGATGCACACATTTCCCTCCATCATGAGTCTTTTGGGATTGACTTATATCACTGCATTGCTGAGAAGAGTCCAGTCTATCAAAGCTGGTCATCACACATACGTTGTGTCTGTAATTGGGTACAAATTTCTCCTGGTTCTACTCTTCTCACTCAGCATCAGTTCGTATAAGCCTCTCCAGGTAAATATGAAGACCGTCTGCTCCTAGTTTCTTATTGCACAATAGTGTTCCATAACATGCATATACCACAACTTGTTCAGCCATTCCCCAATTGATGGGCACTCCCTTAATTTCCAATGCTTTGCCACCACAAAAAGAGCTGCTATAAACATTTTTGTACATATGGGTCTTCCTTCCACTTCTATGGTCTCTTTGGGCTCTGACAACTTTTCACATCACATAATGTCAATAGGATTTAAACCCAAGCAGTATCATTGCCTTGAGGCAGGATTTTTCACTTTCATTTATCCCCAAATCACTGACTTGCAAACAAATAAGACTGGTTTCTTTCCACTTGTTTGCATAGTAGTAATACCTGCAGACATCCATTTTATATAGTATAAAAGAAGGCACAGTGTTCCTCCTTCTGGCTGGTATAAACATCCCAAAATGCAATTGCTGATTTGTGTCATTCTGTGGCACACACAGGCCTAGTTAATCCATATATATACAGGTCATCCAAGAATTACCAGGGCTTGCCATTTACTGCATTTCTGCTGGTTATCTCTTCTCCAGACCTTTTCTGAATCATATAATGAAAAAAAGATAGTAGTCAAAGAGATTTGTTTGTTTTTTTGTACAGAGGTTCCATTTTTTCTTTCCAACAGTCATCTTGAGGATGCCAACCTTATGGGGGAGGGAGGTTGCCTTTTAGCTAAAAACACATGCTCAGGAAATGAGAACATTAAATTATGGTAGAGTCCATTATCTGATGGGTGTAGTTGGGTTTTTGTTTTTGTATTTTTTATTTCCCACTTGTCCCTGATGGAAATGATTTTCTCTTTTAGCCTATTCACTCAACTAAATGATATTTTCCTGCAGTTGACCTCATTATCTTATAGTCTCTCTCCTTGGAAGAGCTCCATGCTTGTAGAGGTACCTAGATTTTGTCATTGGTTTGGAAATTTCCCTGTCTGGGATGGAAAACAGTCAAAGCAGCAAGTGGTCTCTTCCTCCTGTGGGGTTTTCCTGGATCATGTTACACAATTTTCACTGCGCACAGCACCGTGGGGAATCTGGCTCAAATAAGCTTCACATTATTACCTCCTTGCAATGGGGACATCTTGACCAAGTGGAGCGTTGGGGATAAACTCTCCCACTTGGATCAGAGCTGCAATCTTATTTTTGAATAGCAAATAGTTCATGAAGTCATACTGAGCCTTGGAACTTCTTGGAACATCCCAAAATACCTGGTCACCAGCACTGTGGTTAAACTGGACAGTCTTCAGAAAGGGCTTGAGCTGCCACATCTGGCACTGGCATTTCCTTTTGTCTTCCCTTCTTTGGGCAAAGCAAAAAAAAAAATCCCTTTTGTGGCTTATTTAGTTTCATTTTAGATGAATTTGAATTTCACCTCACTTGCCCATTAAAAAATCAAAGGTAACTTTCATCAGCCCCCTGTAGGCTCTAGTTCTGGACCCCCTTGGTAAAAACTGGGCCTTTTACTTACAGAAGTGCTCAGAGAGAAAACCCTTTCCCTGATTCCCCCTCCAAAACTAACTCCTGGGAGATTCTCACCTTTCTTTTTCAGTTCTCCTACTTAACAAGCTAATCTTAGAAAACCTCACACAGACGGACACAGAGACAAATGGAACAGAGCCTTAGTGACCTAGAAAGCAAAAAGTTGAGATTAAAAACGACTTTCTTTCCTTGCTTTAATATCTCACTTAATTTACTCACTTTAGCTGACAGCAAAAATACTTTTGACACACTTCTGCCTGAAAATGCTAAGAATAGGTCCTCAAGGCCTCTTGGGCAGTCTTATACACCTCTACACCTTTACTTAAAGAGTTCCTTTCACACACATTCACACACACACAGTTTAATTTATATGTAGCCCCAAAAGCTTGAAAGGAAGGATTGTAGCTTTCAAGACTCTCTCACAGAGTATTGGCCCAGATTTCACTATTCGAAACCCTAGTCCTGCAAGAAATTCAGAATATGTTGTAAGTGTTTTGGGGGCTCACTAGCTATTGGTTTAATAAGTTCAATTTCCCTGAATTTCCCAGGTGGCCCTTTACTGTGTACACAGGTTTTCTCTCTTTCATCTTCATCTAGCTAGGATCTTTTTCAGGCATCTACCTGACAGTTACCTCCCTGTGAGAGTGAAAATTAGAAAAAAAGCAGCAGCACAAACACTAAAAACAGATACACTTTTACCCAGATAAAATTTACTTACTGGCAAAAAGGAGAGTGAGGTCACAGCAAGAGTCCTAACAGAGAATTCTCTTTGTGGAGAAACTCTCCACATGGGCCCAATTGAGGGGAGATCCTTGTTAAGAATCTTGAATGAAAAGACTCTGATCCCTTTGTGCATAGTCATAAGTGTTAGAATGAGAAAGTTTTGAGAGACAGTTTCTAGGTAATTTAATGATTGTATTAATAAGGCCAGCAGGTTATTCATAGAAGGATGTCATTTGGCCTTCTGTCTTAGACCAAAGCCCAAAGCTTCTTTCAAAGCCCAGCACAGTTCAGGTGCTGCCTCCCACATGTAGCCTTTCTTGACTCTCTTGTTATTAGCACAGTCTTGTTTTGAAATTACTTTGTATTACTTTGTGCATGTTGTATTTACTTAATTATGTAGATTCTGCACCCTCCCCCCCCCAAAAAAAAAGAAAAAAAGAATGTAATCTACCAAAGGGCAGGATTGGTTTTATTTCTGTCTTGTATGCCTGGCACATTATAAAAACAATAAATGTATGCCAAATTAAATCAAATCCAAGCTATTTAAAGTGTCTGTGAATTCACAACTTCATTATCCACAGACACATTCTCAGCCTCTGAGGTAGGATAAAATAGTACGCAAGAGTCATTGTTTAGTGAGTGATCTCACTCTGAGCAGCACAATCCAAGGTGTAGAAGCAGAGTGGATCCCAAGGAAGTCTTCCATAAGAAAAGATTATTGCACAGATTACAACAATGAATATATTACAGTGGAACTCAGATACCATCTTCTGAAATGCTTCTTAGTGACCTTGTATTCATCTACTCTTTATATACATCTATGTATTTATTAACTTTTTAATTTATGCTATACTTTTAAGATGAAATAATATTTGTAAAAAGTGCCTAGCACAGTGCCCATAGTAGGTACTATATAAACGCTTATTCCTTCCTTTCTCCTCTCCTCCCTTATATGTGCTTGTTGAGGTCACCCCCAATATAAGCTCATTGCGTTTCATTCTTTGTACTTGTATTTCCTGTGCCTAGCCCGGTATCTGACACATAGTAGGTATTATTAAATACTTATTGATTGGTTAAAGGGGAAATTTATTGCCTAACAGGGGAAGACAACAGAAATAGGGAGGGAGAGCAAAAGCAAGATGGAGGCAGTAGCTTAGGATACTTCATTCTCCCAAAGATAATACAAAGGGAAATGACCTTAAACAGCAACTGGTTAAGACTGAAATGAAATGAGGAGAATTTGATAATGTAAATGATAAAAAAAAACTGCCATTTATTCTTGTCGGGGTTTATGAATTTGTTTACTCAGCAGATTTTTTTTTAAAGGATTGTTGACACCAGTCCAGGATGGTTTTAAGTATAGATCTTTGGGAGACCAAGGAATAGAGTCAGTGACCTCTCGAGGTCTCTAAAAACTATGACATTGCCTTCTAGCTGTTTTCAGGAAGGCACAAAATGGAAGCCATAGACTGGAAAGTGCAGTTCTAGAATGAGAGAAACTGGGTTTTCATATGCCATCCTAACAATTCCACAGCTCAACCACCTCCTAACCCTGTGACCTTGAGGAAGGTCACAGTCTTCTTGGACTTCACCATAATCATCTGTAAAATGACGGGATTGAACTCGCTGGCTTCTGAGGTACCTTCCAGCTCTAGACCTGGAATATTATGAGCCTATAAATACAAACTTCATAAATTCCTGCTTCAACTCCAGCTCACCAACCTCCCTAGCCTTCCCAAAGCAAGCTTAGGTACCTTCCATCACAAAACCTTTATTGACCATCTCACCTAGCCAATACACACAAATCTTCCTTTGAATCTACTTAAGTAAAGGCTGTATCTTCTTAGTAAATCTCAGTTCTTTGAGGGCAGAGACTGATTCCTTTTTTATATCTTTAGCTCTCCAGTGTCTTCCTTTTACTTATTGTGTGTGTGTGTGTGTGATTTCATTGGTATGTAAGTGAGGAAACTCCCTTTCAAAGCCCTTTGGCACCTGCTTGGCAGTTTACAATAGTCTTAAGAAACTTGCCTGGGGCACTGAGACCATGAATTCCAGAACGAAGTTACAGACTGATATTTGTCAAAGAAGCAACGAGAAAATAGGTTTTCCTGACCCCAAGGCTGGTTCTTTCTCTATCCACAAGGCCAAGCTGCCTCTCACATACATGCCTTGGAGATCACAGGATTTCAATGATTATTGAGCTGAGTGGTGTATCTAAATCATCTGAAGAGTTCAGTTTGGTTTTAAGCAGAAATCTAGAAGTTTGCTGTCAGGCACTGAACACATGTAACTGGGAGGGAATATTTGGTGATTACCTCCCAAAATGCTGACCGTCACCCTTGGGAAGACTAAAAGTTGGCAATCCGGAAAGGCGCCATGCTCCATTACCCCTATGTGCCCGCCATTTGTTACACAGTCTAAATGGCATGAAGCCCTTCTGTCCTGTTTCCTATGGTGGGCATGCTTGCTGGGCAGGTGCATTTCCTTCTTGGGGACTGGCTTCCCACATGTCTAAATGATTGCTTTCAGGAAAACTTGGGAGCTTGCAAAAGGCCATATCTCAAAAAAGTTACAGCTTCAAATAAATGTGCCATTTTATAAAATTACAACGACTGTAACAGGAAAAAAAATGTTCTTTCATGTGAGTGACATTTATATCACTGCCATTTAGAGGGGTTTGGAAACTCACATATCAAGGCTGAAGAATGGTTTTGAAAGCTAGAAGTATTCTGTGAATGATAAATGTGATACACCTCTAAGATACTCTTGGGGGAATGGGTCCCCCTTCCTCCAACAGTCATATATAGATATATCTTATATATTTACATATAACATATAAATCCCCTGTAAAATGGAAACTATTGTTATGAAAATGGAATCACTCAGCCATGGAAGTATATTAAGTATATATACAGTATATTTTTACTTGCAAACGGACTTGAGTCATATGCTTTTCTCAGAAGGCAGCTCCTACTTTGCAACCCAGGGAAAATTCTATTTCTACTGTCAATGTCATTTCTGACCCTGGATTAATAGAAAAATAAAACTACTGCTTATCATACTAAACATCTACCTTATTTCTCTTGGGGAAAGTCAACCAGGGATCTTAGCGAATCAATTTAAATTAAGATCAAAGATAAACTCTCCACTGGCTGCACCGGATCTTAGTCAAAATGTTCTGTTGAGGTTAAGTCATGCCCTGGGTTTTAAGACTCAGTTTCCTGAATTCTTATGGGGATTCACTGCATTCCCTCCCGGATGGGATATAGGATCAGAAAACTAGATAAACTCATCGGCGATCAAGTCTGACTCCCCACTCCCTCCCCTAACATTTTATAGAAGAGTGAACTGATTGAGGTCCAGAGAAGTAATTTGTGCAAGGTCACACAAGTTCGTCCGCTAATCCCTCCACTCCCCAAGTTCTCTAACTCCGAAATCCTGTTCTTCCTCATGGATCATGCCAGACTCAAGAGCTATTTGCCCCTAGATGAGAATGTGCCGCACCTAGAGAACCAAACGGTTATACCTTGCCTGCCCAATCCATCTCCACCCAGGGAGTAAGGAGGCAGTGCGCGCTGTGTGAACCAACTGTAAGATATGCCTGACTGCGCATTGTTTCCAGCAGAGGCGCATGGATTCGCTGGTCAGCAACTTTGTAAACCCTATCCTCGAAGAGCATGGAAATGGGAATTTGGAGGACTCAGACGAGGAAAATGAGTAAAGGGAGGCAGGACTTGGTGGAAGCGAGGATGAGATGAGGGACGCAGGGTGAAGCTGCCACCCAAATAGAGACCGCTGCAGTAGTGTCCTACCTGCGAAAAGCCGGGCTTCCAAGTTTGTAACTTTGTTGCAGCAGCTTCCGCCGCCGCCGCCGCCGCCGCTGCTGCTGTTTGCAGCTGGCTAGGCCAGCCCCTACGAGGGGAGGGTCCGGAGCGTCGGCTGCTCTGTGCCGGAGCCCCGCTGCCCTCCTGCTTCTTATGGAGAGAGGGAGGTCCCCCGCTGCCTTTCGCAATTACCCCAGGGGTGAGAAATGATGAAGAAAGAATTTCCGGGAAGGCTTTCAGTGGGAAATCCCAGGCATCTAACTGGACCTGCCCTGCTAGGACTAGACGTGCAGCCAAAGTGCTGTTGCGGCGGCTGGACTTGGGGGCTGCCATCGGGATTTTCTCCCCACCCTTGGGGAATCGGTATGTTCTAGACAGTCAGTCAGTCAACAAGCTTTTGTGGAAGTGCTATGCACAGAGAAGCAAAGAAAAGCAAAGCCAAAATGAGGTCCCAGCCCTCTTGGCACACGCGTTACAATGGGGAGATGGCATGTAGACCACTGTGTGCTCACAAGACCTTAGCCGTTTACTGAGAGAAGGCACGAATCTTCAGGAGCACCGGGGGACTTTTAAATAGGACCTTTTTGCTTCCCTAATTTTCCAGAGGCTTGGGGCAATCCTGATAGTGTTGATCTCTTCAATACACCCCTCTTCCCGAATACTCTCTCCTCCTTTGGGTTTTTGGGTCACTTTGGGTTTTCCTACCTGTCTGAAGATTGATTTTCAGACTTAGATTTCCCAGCACCCAGTGCTGGGAAGAGAATTCCTCTTCTCTTGTCCCTACATGCTCATTAATCTGAAAAGCCCATTGGTTCCTTTATCTCTATGTAGAAGACTCAAATATCCAAAGGTCATACCTCTCTTCGATTCCAGTCAGGCATCACCAGTGACCTGCTGGAAATCTTTACCTGGATGACTCATAGTCATCTCAGACTCAAATTTCTCCTTATCCCTCAAAACCTATCACCTTCCCAAGCTTGCCTGTTTCTGTAGAGGACACTACTGTCCTTTGAGCCATCCAAGTGAACAAATTTGGGGTCATCCCTGGTTCTTTACTCACTCATCTCCATCCAGGCTGTTATCAGCTGTGGTCCAGTCTAAGATCCTATCACTACACCTTCCTTGAAACCCTGTTCTTCTCTGTACACACACCACCACCAAAGTCCTGCCTTTAATAACTTTAATCACTTCACCTTTAATCAACGTGGTAATTGAGCTGCTCTGTGGTGCAGTGACTAGAGTGCTGGGCCTGGAGTCAGGAAGACTCATCTTCCTGAGTTCAAATATGGCCTCAGACACTTCCTAGCTGTGTGACCCTGGGCAAGTCACTTAACCTTGTTTGCCTCAGTTTCCTCATCTGTAAAATGAGCTGGAGAAGGAAATGGCAAACCACTCCAGTGTCTTTACCAAGAAAACCCCAGGTAGCGTAATGAAAGATCGGGACTGAAAAATGACTAAACAACTAGGTGATAATAACAAAAGCCTCCTAACTGATTTCCTGACTTCTGGCCTCATTCCTCTTTAATCTGGTCTTCACAAAACTGGAAGAGATTATCACTGAAACACAGATTTCCCTGTTCAAGAAAATTTGATGGTTTCCTATTTCTTCTAGCATAAAATACAACCTCCTACATTTGATATTTAAAGCCCTTCACAGTCTGGCCCCAGCTTCTCGATCCAGGCTGATTTTATATTACTCCCCCTCATACATTCTATTTTTCATCTATACTGACCCACCAGCTACTCTCCATCCATTGCCACACTATCTATCTATCTACTATGTCTGTTCTCCCTCTTTAACTGTTTTTTGAGATCCCTAGCTCCCTAAAGAGCTTAGCTCTGGTGCCCTAAGAAGCCTGTCCTGATACCCTCCCCCTCCAGTTACAAGTGCTCCCCCCAGGACTTTGTATTTATTTATCCATGCCCATGTTGTCTCTTCTGATAGAAAGGAAGCTCCTTGAGGGCAAGGGTTTTCCTGTTTTTAATCTTTATATCCTGGGGTGTTCTGGGAAGACTAGCCCTTCTGGTGTGAGGGCTGCAATCCACCTTTCCTATCTACCGATCACCCAACTCTCACCTGTGTCTCCAAAAAGCGGTAGCCACATCTCAGTAAAACCTTGGCAAATGGGCAAGACCAGGTTGAGGGTAACCCACAGGCCTCAGACCTGTAGGTGAGTTAGGTGGGTGTCTGCCCCAAGCATGTGAAGACTTTCCCTGGTGAATTGGGAAGATAAGAACAATTTGTTCCAAGGGCCATGAAGGCGGCTGAAGCAGGCTGGGCTTTGGGGCACTTAACACTTGGTCTGACATTGAAGATGCCAAGGTCATCACTTCATCCCAGGTCAACACCACTCATCTTGATTTTTTTCCTACCACTAGACTTGGATGACTTTGGAGGAAAGAGTGAGGCTGATGACTTCATGCAACTCTATATCTCTTAAATCCAATTCACATGCAGGTCAAGGATGTGGAATAAGATCCATTTTGGGAAGTGGCTAATGTAGGAATGGGTTTTAATTGATTATATGTGTTTATTACAAGACTTTTGCTTTTCTCTTTTTTTTCTTCATTTGGGAGCACAGTGAGAAAGAAGGTGAAAGGCAGAGAGGTGAGCTCCATAGAGATGCCAAAAAGAAAAAAGGGTCAGTGAAGGGAACATAGAGAAGCAGGACAGTTTTCAAAGTGATACATCACTTGGTGATAGAAAGAATAAGTTCCATCCTCAAAAGGAAAAACAAGCCATACATAACAAAAACTTCATGTCCTCTTTTTACAATTCTCTTTTTTACTCATTTTATTGGGTGATTTGTTGAGTTCAGAATTCAAAAAAACCAATAAAACAAAGTAAATTCATTAAGAAGGATCATACATGCCACATATAATATTATATAAAAATATGAAACATATATCTATACCAAAAGTACACTTAGAAACACATACATATATATGTGTATATATACATATATATATATACACGTATGTGTATATATATATGTACACAGAGAGACAGTTTAAGGGGAGGCACTAAAGTGTCTTTTGTTTATAGTAGGATCACTAATTTCTCAAAATGTGAGTACTGTACTTGAAGCTTGGAAAGAGGTCAAATTATTGGACTTGGAAAAGGTGAGAAAAATTGAACTTTGTTCTTAGTTAACTCTGAGGACATTTCCCTTATTTGTGGGTGAAGAGTTTATCTGGTTTGGACCTTTGATCTCAGCAGAGACCAGCATCCTGTCCGCCAAAGAATAGGGGAAAGTCAAGAGTTCTCTCTCACGTACTTCCCTTAAAGTGAGGGTAAATAAGTACATGCTTCCAGTGACCCCATAGATGGAGGATGTCACTAGGGAGCCTTTTTTGGCAGAGAGAACAGATAGAATGTTATTAGAGTAGCTCAGAACCCTATTTTAAAAAATTCTCACTGTGAGATTGAGGTTCATAGACTTAAAGACAGAAGGGACCTCTAGGGCCATCTTGTCCAATCCACTCATCTATGAGATGAGGAAACTGAGGTTCAGTAAACTTTAGGTACTTGCTGAAAGCCCCATAGAAAGTGAGCTTTGCAGATGGAAAGTTTTGGACTCAAGTGGTCTGACTTCAAAGTATTCTTTCCACTGTACCCTCAGTTTATATTGCTGAAGTTTCTGGATTATCAAATACTAACTCAAAAGAAGATTTGGAATTTTAATTTTGTTTTGACTAATTCTGATTTTGCTCTGCTTTCTGTACTTCTCTTGCTTGCTCTGCCCAGAAATATGCTGAAGATAAAAACATTTTGCTCCCTCTCATCAGATCTGAAAGTTGTAATGTGAAGAAGTTTGTGGGGAAGGACTTCCTCCATTCAGCTTCTGGAATTAAATAATTCCTGGGATCGTTGCCAGTGTCGATCAGGAAACAAACCCAAACAGCATTCTGCCTCCTACCTGTACCTAAAAGGAGCCTTCAAGGGAAATGCTCCAGACACTGGAAATAATGGAACCTGTCCCATCTTGGTGGCCATTACCCACAAGGTGGTAGTGGTGGTGGTGGTGGGGACTTTAAAAATAGGAATGGTCTCCAACTGCCTCCACATTCTCACTGGAAATTCAAGACAAGGCTAAATGGGAGAGTTAGTTGGTGCTTGAAACAAACATATTAAGTCACTGCTAATGTCTAAAGTGGGAGGGACAGGGAAGAGATGAAGTTCTATTTGTAGAAATGAATATTGTAGAAATTTACATTTCTTGAAATGGTGAAAGACTTCATTGGTAAGCTTAATATTGTGCTTAGTTTTTTGGGAAAAAATAATTGTGTTCAGGTTAGCTCCTTCTTAGTAACTTTACATTAGTAGTTTCTAACCTAGTCTCCACAGACCTGCCCTCCCTCACCTCCAAGAGGTGAATAGATAGATTTCTGGGGGGTATCCATGAACTTGGCTAAGAAAAAAAAAATCACATCTTTATTTTCACTTGCCTTTAACTGTGAAAAGTAGCATTTCCTTTATTTCTGAATGTAGGCAAAAATCATTATTCAGAGAAGGGGTCCATAGACTTCCCCAGATTGCCAAAGGGGGTTCATGACACAAAATGAAGTTAAGAACCCCTGCCTCACAGTTTTGCTTGGACCTTGTTCAGAAGAGGGCAAATGCCTCTGACAAAACTTAACCCTTTCTATCCTCTTTGTTATTTAGATATCCTTTTCCTTTTAAACTTTCTCAATTTATTTATTCTCAATTTCATCCCCTGCATCTATACATTCACTAGCCTTTTCTATACCCAGAGTAGACATCCCTACTTTCATTTAAAAAAAGAAAAATCTCCATCGTAAAAATCATTTGTTAAGCCTGAATTTCCTTTCTGTGTTCCTTTGAGAGGCCAATAGGAATGAAAATGTGCAAAATTCCTTTATTTATGAGAGTGGGAGACCTGTTCATTAGATAATTGAAGATTAGGGAGATGTAATATTCATTGTGCTATGCCAAAGAAAATGTAGATCCTTGAATGAATCAATCAATTAATACTTATTACAAGTTTACTATATACTAGGTGCTAGAGATATAAAAATGATAAAGTTCCTGCTCTCAAGAAGCTTATATATTTTTTTCATACTTTAAAAATTTTTTTATTATTCAAGATTCTTTTTTTGTTTGTATTTTCTTTTGCAACATAGAAATATTCTACATGACTGCAAATTGCTTGCCTTGTTAAGGAGTAGGGAGTAAAGGGAAGGAATTTGGAGCTCAAAATAAAAAAATATTAAAAATTATTATATGTAATTGAGAAAAAATACAAATTTTCTTTTTCATTAAATATCAGTTTCCCACCCTGTATTAATTATACTAATTTTGCTGAGTAGGTTGTTCTAAGTTACACTCCTACTTACTTTGCTTTACAGAATATCATATTTCAAGCCCTATATATACATATATATATATATCCTTTTATTGTGTGAAATCTTGTATGATCTTGACCTAAGAGGCCTGGGTGTGGGCAATATGATTCCTGGAAGTTTTCATATTGGGGTCTTTCAGGAAATTATTGATGGATTCTTTCCATTTCAATTTTGCCCTCTAGTTCTAAAATATTTGGGTAGTTTTCTTTTATAATTTTTTTCTTGCTTTTTTTTTTTTGGAGTGGGGAAGGTAGGGCAATTGAGGTTAAGTTACTTGCCCAAAGTCACATAGCTAGTTTTGTGTTAAGTGTCTGAGGCCGAATTTGAACTCGGGTCTTCTTGACTCCAAGGCCAGTGCTCTATTCACTGTGATACCTAGCTGCCCCTATAATTTCTTGAAATGTAATGTCTGGTTTCTTTTTTTGATCATGGCTTTCAGGTAGTTCAGTAATTTATAAATGATTTCTCCTCAGTCTATTTTCCAGGTCAGTTTTTTTTTTCTGTGAGAAACTTTACATTTCCTTCTATATTTTCAGTTATCTGACATTGTTTTATTGTTTCTTGATATCTCATGGAGTTATTAGCTTCCAACTGACCAATTCAGATTTTTAAGGAGTTATTTTTTTCTGTGAGGTTTTGTGCATCTTTTGCCATTTGGGCAATTCTGATTTTTAAAATGAGTTAAGTATTTTTTTTGTGTGCCTCTTTTCCAAAGTGGCTAATTCTCATTTTATAATTTTCTTGCATTACTCTCGATTCTTTTCCTAATTTTTGCTCTAGACTGCTTATTAAAAGCCTTGTTTTGACTTTTCTTTAGGTCTTCGAGGAATTCTTGTTGGGTTTGTGTCCAGTTGTATTTTTTGAGGCTTTGCTTATATTTTAAAGTCATTACATTCATTTATCCTATTTTCTCATAGTCACCATAGTACCTCTTGATGGTCAAGTTCTTTTTTGGTGTGTCTATTTTCCCAGCCTATTTTCAGTTAGGATTTTATGTTGGATTCTGCTCATCACTGGGGCTGGGTGGGGTGGTGGTGGTGGTGGTGTGGATAACTGATTTAGTCTTCCGATTTTTATGTTTTACTGCTTTCTGAGCTGGGGGCCTTTAAGTTTTTGGTGCTTCCAAGATGGTGTAATGAATGGAAGGGTTAGGACCTCTTGGTCTTTGCTCTGGCCCTTACCCAGTTAGGGGTCCTGCTTTCTTGCCTCCACACCTTTGAAATGGAAATCCGAACTGGCTAATGGGAGATGAAGCTGCTGAGTAGCTAGTCCTGGACCCATTGCTAGCATGGGAGACTCCTGGGATCTTTCTGATCAGGTGTTCAGCCCCTTAACTTCCCAGAACGCTGGGCTGCTCCCCACTACTGGGCTTACATGCTATATGCTGCACTCCTGACCAGTTGAAACCTCAGGATCTAGAGACCTCTTTTTCTGTCTAAGTTGCCCTGGTCTGCAAAAGTAACTCGCTGTGATTGATTCTTGACTTTCCTGATCTCAATTCGGTTCAGTGGGTTTTTAAAGTTGTAGAGCAGATGTGTTGGGAGAGTAAAGTAAAAGTGCTGACTTCACGGTCATCTTGGCTCCACCCTAGGTCCTCAGTTTGAAAGCCTTCCTTCCTTCATTATATACATGAGATTTTTCTCTAGCATGAATGCTCTGCTGCTGAGAGAGGTCTGCCCCAGTTTAGAAGCCTTCCCATATTCATTACATTCATCAGGTTTTTCTCCAGTATGAATTCTTTGATGTTGAATAAGTTCTGAGTTGTAGGGGAAAGCCTTCCCATACTCCTTATATTCATAAAGAATTTCTCCAGTATGAATTCTCTGATGCACAGTAAGATATTCCTTCCTCTTGAAGGCTTTCTTACATTCATAAAGTTTCTTTCCAGTATGAATTCTTTGATGTCAAATAAATACTGAGCTGTGGTAGAAAGTCTTCCAACATGCATTATTACATGCATAAGATTTCTCTCTAGTATGAATCCTCTGATGGGCAGTAAGACTTAGATTCTTCTTGAAGGTCTTTCCACATTCACTAAATTCATAAGATTTCTTTCCAGTATGAATTCTTTGGTGCACAGTAGGATGGTTCTTCTGCTGGAAGGCTATTTTCTCTTCCTCAGTGCTCCCCCTTGCTGGGGCAGAGCAGAGATCACAAGGGGCAGAGGTTCCCGTCACAGGTAGATTCAGGATAGAGAAGGGGAAGGGGACATCAGCAAGCGTGGAAGAGGTGAGAGGGTAAGACAGAAGCGACCAATTTATATTCTTTTGGGGGAGAAGATATGTACACACAAACACACATACATATATACACACACATATAGGAAGGGGAACAAGTGTTTATTAAACACCTACTATGTACCAGGCATACTAACTGCTTTATAAATATCTCATTTGATCCTATATATAAAACATGCAAAGAAAGTAAAAGATTTAAGAAGTAGAAGTAAGGAGGGAGTGTTTTCAATAGGTGGTAGTGGGGAGTTGAGGGAAGGGCAAATAGGAGATGAAATGTCAAGAGGGTAAACAAGAAGGCCAGTTTGGTTGGACCATGCATAGAATGGGTGAAGGGAAGTCATGAATGGGGAGGCTAGAAAGGTAGGTTGGAGCCAGGCATAGAGAGTTTTAAATGCCAAATGGAAGAATTTTATTTGATCCTAGAAATAAGAGAGGCATTATAGTTTATTGAAGAGGAGGAGGATGATGTGTGTGTGTGTGTGTGTGTGTGTGTGTGTGTGAGACATGATCAGACCTATGCTTTAGGATTGGTGAGGGGAGAGACTGGAGGCAGAAGAGGAATTAGGCAATTCAGTAATCCATGGGAGAGGTGATAAGGGCCCGAGGGGGATGGCCCTGAGTCAACAGAGGTGTTTTGGAGGTAGAATTGATAAGCTTTGGCAGCTGAATTTTGGGGTGCAGTGAAGGACTGGAAAGGATTAAGGGTAATTCTGAGATTATGAACCTGTGTGGTTAGAAGGATGATGGTGCTTTCCCTAAAATAAAGAACTTGGAAAAAGGAATGGATTTGAAGGGGGAAGATGATGAGTTCAGTTTTGGATATACTGAGTTTCAGATGTCAGGAAGGCCTCCTGGGAGAGATGTCTGGAAGGTAGCTGTTGATAAGGAATTGAAGCTGAAGGGAGAAGTTAGAGCTGGATGTATATAGACTTGGGATTCCTGTGTCATAGCATCTACTGCAGCAGTCAAGGGACAGAGAGAGTACAGAGCCTTGGAGCTTAACCTTTGACAGCCTGGTGAAACCTATAGAAACCTCAGAATAATGTTCCAGTGGAAGAATCAGAGAAGAAATGCTCCGCAAGGAAAACCAGGAGAGAGGAGTGTCATGGACACTCCTAGGACGAATGAATGAGGCATGGAAGGGGGAAAAAAAGTGTTTGGTGAACACTTCTCTATCTGCAAAGCACCGTGCCAAGTTCTGGGGATTTAGTTACAGAAAAGTAAGACAGTCCTTGCTCTCAAGCTCACGCTCTCATAAGAGGAGACGATAAATATACAGAGCAGTTTTCAGCTGCAAGGCAGATATGAAGTCCCCGGGGTCCTCAGTGCCGGGGCAGAACAAGTGACCATGAGTCTTTCTCAGTGTCCATTGATAAAACATCTATTTCTGGTGCTGAACCATTTGATGACACCGTGGACTCTCTTTGCACATCTCTAGTATCTGTGGCTGCTGAGGGAGTGAGGTTGCATCACCTTGGAGGTTGTTTCCCCTCCCTGATGACTATGGAGGCTGGCTTGGAAGCAGAGCCAGAGGTCTGGGGGTGTACTGCTATTTTCAGAGCTCTTGCACTCAGAATGCTGGGTTGTTTCACCAGGATCTGGGTGGAGATAGCCTGCAGGGTAAGCAGAAGTGATTTGACCTACCTGGCAAGTTGTTACCTCCCTCAGGACACCTGGATGTTTCAGCTAGGCTATCTTAACCTGTTTTATAGGAGGCTTTTGGAAATAATGGAGTGGGTATCCAGGAACAACAGCATTGAGTGGTCAGCACTGTCCAAAGCTGAAGAGGGGTCAAAGAATGGGCCAGCAGAGAAAAGCTAATTGGATTTAGTAGATAAGAGACTATTGGTAACCTAGAAGAGAATGGTTTCAGTATAATGAAGACCCACAAGCCATTCATAGCTGAGAACAAGGAAAGGGAGTAAAAAGCAGCCAAGAGAAATTTAACCAATTCCAGGGACTAAAACACTTTGCTCTTTTCTCATACAAGAATCCTCATAGCTTTTGCTCAGAGCATAGTTCCTTATTTTTAGATATAGTTCTAGTGAGTTTCACCATGTAGAATTTTTCAATTGAAAAAATTTTTTGGGGGGGCGGCCAGGTAGCACAGCAAGTAAAAGGACCGGTCCCAGTGTCGGGATGACCTGGGGATTGAATCAGACACTTTAGCACCCACCCAGAAATATCTGGCCGTGTAACCTTGAGCAAGTTACTTAACTCCAATTGCTTTAAAAAATGTTTTTTTTCCCCAACTACATGTAAAACCAATTTTGAACATTCATTTAAAAAAAATTTTAAGTTCTGAATTCTCTCCATCTCTCTCCTCTCCTCTTGTTACCACAGCAAACAATTTGATATAAGCTATACATGTGCAGTCATGCAAATCATTTCCATATTATTCATGTTGTGATAGAAAACACAGACCAAAAAAAAAACCCACACAAAATAAAGTAAAAAATAGTATGCTTTGATGCATTCAGACTCCATCAGTTCTTTCTCTGGAAGTGGAGAGCATTTTTCATCATAAGTCCTTTGGAATTATCTTGGATCTTTGTATTGTTGATAATAACTAAATCTTTCACAGTTGATCATCATTTAATATTGTTGTTACTATGTGCAGTGTTCTGGTTCTGCTCACTTCACTTTGTATCAGTCCATTTATGTCTTCTGAGGTTTTTTTCTGAAAGCATCCTGCTCATCATTTCTTATAGCACAATAATATTCCATCATGATCCTAGGCCACAACTTGTTCAGCTATTCCTTAGTGGATGGGCATCCACTCAATTTCCAATTCTTAGCCACCACAAGATGAGTTGCTATAAATATTTTTGTTCATGTAGGTCCTCTTCCATTAAAAAAAAAATCTTGTTGGTATATATACCTAGTAATGGTATTTGCTGGGTCAAAGGGTATGGGTCAATAGTTCCAGATTGCTCTCCAGAATGGTAGGATCAGTTCACAACTCCACTAACAGTGCTTTAATGTCCCAATTTTCCCACATCCCCTCCAACATTTGTCATTTTACTTTTCTGTCATATTAGCCAATCTATTAGGGTAGGAATGGAAGTGGGGAGATGGTAGGTTACAGTTGTTTTAATGTGCATTTCTCTAATAACAGTGATTTAGAGCATTTTTTCACATGAATATACATGGTTTTTGTTTCTGCATCTGAAAATTGCCTGTTCTTATCCTTTGATCATTTATCAATTGGGAAATGACTTGTAGTCTTATAAATTTTACTCAGTTCTCTATAAATTTGAGAAATGAGGCCTTTATCAGAGAAACTTGCTACAAAATTCCTCCTAAAGTTTTCTGCTTTCTTTCTAATCTTATTTGTGTTAATACTTTTTAATTTAATGTAATCAAAATTTTACATTTTACATCCCATAATACTCTTCCATCTCTTGTTTGGTTGTAAATTCTTCTCTCATCCATTGATCTGACTCTTAGATCATAGAAGGTAAACTTTTCTATGCTCCCCTAATTTCCTCATGGTATCACCTTTTCTGTCTAAATCATGTACCCATTTTGACCATATCTTGTTGTATGGTGGGAGATGTTTGTTTATACCTAGTTTCTGCAAACTGCTTTCTAGTTTTCCCAGCAATTTTTGTCAAATACAGAGTTTTTGTCCTGAAAGCTGGGATCTTTGCATTTATCAAACACTATATATATATGCCTTTTGGAGGGCAATTGGGGTTAAGTAACTTGCTCAAGGTTACACGGCTAGTTTTTGTGTGTGTGTGTGTGTGTGTGTGTGTGTGTGTGTTAAGTGTCTGAGGCTGGAACAGAACTCCGATCCTCCTGACTCGGGGGCTGGCGCTTTACTCACTGTGCCACCTAGCCGGCCCTATCAAACACTATATTAATAGGGTCATTAACTACTGTGCATTGTGCACTAATCTATTCCATTGATCAACTGCTTTGTCTAACCAGATTAATTTGGGGATTACTACTTTATAATACAGCTCGAAATCTAGTACCGCTGGGCCACCTTCCTTTACTTTTTTTTTTTCATTAATTCCCTTGACTTTTTGGTTTTCTAAATGAAATTTGTTATTTTTTTCTAGCTCCATCAAATGATTTTGGGTAGTTTGATTGACATGGCAGTGAATAAGTAAATTAATTTAGGTAGAATTTTCATTTTTATTATATTGACTTGGCCTATTTATGACCAATTATATTTTTACAGTTTTTCAGATCTGACTTTATTAGTGTGAAAAGTATTTAGTAATTGTGTTCATGTCGTTCCTGGGCTTTTCTTGGCAGGTAGACTCCCAAATATTTTATATTATTTGCAGTTACTTTAAATGGAATTGCTCTTTCTATCTCTTGCTGCTGAACTTTGTTGGTAACATAGAAATGCTGATAATTCCCGTAGGTTTATTTTATATCCTGCAACTTTGCCACATTTGTTATTTCAATAAATTTTTCAGTAGATTCTCTAGGATTCTTCCAGTATACCATCATATCATCTGCAGAGAGTAATTGTTTTGTTTCTTCATTGCCCATTCTAATTCTTTTGATTTCTTTTTCTTTTCTCATTGCTATAGCTGGCATTTCTAGTATGGATATATGGATAATGGATAATAGGGCATCCTTGGTGATAATGGGCATCCTTGCTTCACCTCTGGCCTCACCAATAAGGCTTCTAGCTTGTCCTCATTACAGATAATGCTTCTATTTATCTGGTTTTAGATAAATAGTACTTATCACTTTAAGGAAAGCTCCATTTATTCATATACTTTCTAATGTTTTTAATAGGAATGAGTGTTGTATTTTGTAAATGCTTTTTCTGCATCTATTGAGATAATCATAGATTTTTGTTGGTTTTGTTATTGATATGATTAATTATGCTGATACAAAAAGATGCCGAAGAAATGGAAAAACAAATGTGCAAGGCTGTTAGAAAGAGGAGTACCCACTGCCAGAACAGATTACACCTGGCAATCCAAGACAATCCATGCTCCTTACAAGGCAGTCCACTAGGCACTGGGCCTACAAAGACCAAATGAAAAATGGAGATGCAGTGTGGCCCAGTGGAAAGCCTACTAGCTTTGGAATCAGAAGTCCTGCCTCTGTTGTTTACCACCTGCTTAACATCCCTGGGCCTCAGCTTTCTTATTTGTAAAGTGAGGGTGTTAGATTGGCTAGATTGTCCCTCCTCACTCTAAATGACACTTCCAAGATAGGTTTAAAGGAGAATTCATAACACCTGAGCTCAAGTACCTTTATCCTGCTGCAATAAGGGAAGTGGGAAAGGGGGAAATACTGCATATGTACTTGATCGTTAAATAACAGATTTAGATCTGGGGCGTACTTTAGATGACATCTAGTCCAATTTCCTCATTTTACAGATAGGGAAACTGAGGCCCAGAAAGGTTGAGGTCATACAACTAGTAAGCGAGAGATAATTTGAGAAGGAAAATGAGGATGAAAGCACTAACAACTGAAGGTATTAAGTAAGCTGAAAAAGAATATAAAAACTAGTCATGGGAATGTGGGGGATAAAGACCCCCCAAATCCTTACCCAAATAAAACACAGAGGTTTCTCCAGGAAGAAACAGAAGCTATTTATTCCTAAACAAGTCTTGTGAGAGCTGGGTATCACCTACCCAGAAGATGCACCCCTGCAGAGAGGCAAAGTACAAACTCAAGCAAGCAGTTATATACCTTTATACAAACAATTCTAGGACCACCCAAGACTCCCAAATCCCCGCCCCAGTAACTGGACCTTCATTCCCATTGGTGGGAAGGTGTATCCTTACAATCCTTTTACCCAGTACAAAATTATTTATCAGAAGTAAGCTTATCACAGATTACATATTACTTTTTCAAAGTTTACCAAAAAGCAGACAATTTACAGAAACCTCTGGCAGACATAATTATTTGTTGCAAAAAGTAGGCATTTTATAGATCACTTGTTGCTTTTCTTGTTTACCAAAGATAGGCACCTGGCAGACACATTATAGAAAAATAAGATTTGGGCCTAACAAGACTAAAGGCTAGCTCAAGTTTGGTGACTGTCTCCTTTACTTTATGAGAATATTTTCACTTGTCCCACTCAGGGGCTTATAAAATATAGGCGTCTATAGCCATATAGTGTAAAGTCAGACAGGACATCTCAGTAGCTCCTCAGAATATTGGTGCGCTAACAGGGTGCAAAAAACAGTGTTTCTGATCATGAGCCTGACTCTTAATTCATGTTTATTTAGTACTTTGATATTTACAAAGTACTTTCCTCACAACAGCCCTCTGAGATAGACTCTGCAAATATTAAGTTCCTTCAGGTCATGGAGTGTTTCATTTTAGTCCAGGTAAACCCTGAGCCCCACACAGCACCTGGCATACAGTAGGTCATTGATGCTTGTTGGCTGGTTGATATTATTCCATTTTTCGGATAACAAAACAGGCTTTGAGATTGATCATGTAGCTGGCAAGTATTTGAGATTCAAACTCTGGTCTCTGATGCCAAGTTTTTTCTTCAGAATACTTCAGAATATTGCTCACCCAGGAAAAATGTTATATTCAGTATCCTCTTTTTAAGAAGATATTCTGTTTCGAAAGACAAGTAAGCTCCATTTATCTGGAACACACAAGGTCTGATGATGCCAGATAAATGAGGCATTTCCTGACAGGAGGAAGAAACATCTGAGAATAACTGTGTCCCCATATACAATAAGTCAGGGAAAAGTCAAGGAGTAACCTCATGTTGAAAATTCCTGACAACATCTGAACTGGGGGCATGGAGGGATTACCACTGTGGTCAAAGGAGGAAATCCTCATAATGATAAAGATCTCCATTCTTTGAAAGGTCGCAGTTCAAGGGATTCTGGGGCATTTTAAGATAAGGAGGTGGTGTTTTCTAAAAGGAGAAATCACTATTATGTGTATGTATATTTTGCAGCTCCAAACAGGTCTGTATGTCTCTGTCTACCATCTTTTTGTCAAACTCAAGTGAGATAATGCCTCTAAGGCCCTTTGCAAAACTTCAAGCTTTAAAGAAAGACCTCTTGTTATGAGAGTTCTCCCTGCAATGTGTAATTCAATGTCAAATCCTATAGTGAGAAAGGATCTCAGGAGTTATTTGCTCCAACACTAATTTGTGGTGTGAATCCCTCCTACAATATCTCTGATAAATGGTCATCTAGGAAATTTTTCTTGTAAGGAAATCTATGCAAGAAACCTGTAAGAGGCAATGGGGTCTCACTGGAAAGAGTTCCTGCCATGGACTCTGGCTGTCCTGGGTTTATATCTCCCACCTGACGTAGTGTTTGGTAATGGTGAAGGTCACTCCAACTTGTTCATTCTTGATTTGTTGATTGGTAAAATAAGGATAAAAATCCTGTAGTCATGCCTTATAGGGTTGCTTTGAGGTTTAAATAAGATAAGTAAATTGCTTTGCAAGCTTTAAAACACTGTATAATTTTCAATTATTACTAATAGTATTATGTAAGTCTGTCTGTCTGTCTGTCTCTCTCTTTCCTCCTCTGACCCTTTGTTTCCATCAGTGTGAGGGTGAACTCCTAGCATGGAAATTCCTCCCCATCAATGGCAATTTGTAAGAGACATCTAGGTGACTCAGTGGATAGAGTGTAGGGCCTGAAATCAGGAAGACCTAAATACAAGTTCTGCTGTGTGACCCTGGGCAAGTCGCTTAACCTCTGCCTTAATCCAGTGGAGAAGGAAATGGCAAAGCACTTCACTATCTTTGCCAAGAAAACCCCATGTACAGTATGGCCCACGGGGTCATGAGAAGTTGGACACGATTGAACCACTGAACCATATCAATGGCAAATGGCAAGTTTTCTGGATCACTGATAGTTTTAGTGACTTCTCTACAGTCACAAAGTTAGGATGTGTAAGCACAGTCTTCCTAATTCTGAGTTTGCCTTTCCACTAAGGCATATTACCTCTGATATTATATATAGCATTAGGAAATCTGCTAATGAACATTTATTGTTCTATCCAGTACAGTGCCAGGCTCTGTGTGGGACACTAACAATGGGGCCCCTGGGGGATACCCACAATAGAATTCCCAGTCCTGTCCTCAAGGAGCTCATAAACTATTTTGAGATCACACAAAAGAAATAGAGCTAGACAGGATAGTATTGGTTCACTAATTATCAATTAGTATGTAAATCTAAATACTGCCAGATAAGATTAAATAAATTGGATGCACTGGTGGGTTAACAAAAAATTCACTCTGTGTGCTTGTGTTTGCAAATTTCTTTCCATTTTTCCTAACTCATGATAATGACTTCCATTTTACAGAATATTTATAGTTTAATATGTGGAAAGAGGAAATTATGCATTCCCTCTACACCCTGGTAGCACAGGGAATCTTAATTTACATGTACATGCAGGACCCAAACAGCTCCTTATAGACTAGCTGACAGGCGAAGCCAGAAGCCGTACCTCTGGTCGTTTCTTGAGAATGTGTACCACAAGGAAGGCGTTCACATGGTGGTCAGAAGAAGCCATATGAGGACAATCTCAAGGTATCTCTGAAGAACTTTGGAATCGATTGTGTGACATGGGAGATGCTGGCACAGGACTTCCCAGCATGGGGTGCTCATATCAAAAGAAGGATCTGTGCTCTAGGAGCAAAGAAACGTGAGATGTGCACATTTAGAGACATCTCCCCTCCAGATGTTCATATGGACTGTTGGTGCCTGGCCTGTGGTAGAGCATTACAAGCTCGTATCGGTCTCATCAGCCACAGGCTGACACTCTCCATCTTGACTCCAATATAGTGATTGGAGCCACCTGGGCCTTCTTCCAGAACAAAGGACAACCACCAGCATACATATACGAGTCGCTTTAATTCCAACTTGGAGTTAACATGTATTACCACATAGGATTGTGATCTAATAGCCGATAGGGGGAATAGAGACAGAAAATGATTCCTGCCTCAGAATACTGTGTCTACAGAGCAGAAGAGAGGCTAGGAGAAGGCCGGGAGATGGTGCATTAGGTGGTACTGAGAAGGAAGGGTCATGAATCAGGCAGTTTATTACTCACAGGCCTGTATATGCAGCCCCCTCACCTGAGGGAGGGTCCCCTGGGGGCATGATGGTGGCTTGGGCACACAGTGCATCCCTGCCCTTATATCTGAGTGTTGTTGCTGGGCAGATTCAAAGGGACCAAGTTGGAGGGGAACCTTAGGGGGAGTCGATCAGCAAGTGGTCTGGACTGTGAACCCTCCCTCTATCTCCTTTATCAACTCCGAGGGCACTGTGATTAGGCAGGTTTACTTCCCGTGCTCCCTAAGCTGATAGTTTGCTAACCTTGCATTTATAATCCTAAATGTGACTGACCAAGGCAACGGTTGGGTACACAGATGCTTCGTGGTGTGTGGGGGAGGGGTGTCAATCAATGGTCACACATGGAATCACTTCTGTCATCTGGGGTCTTGCAAAAAAGCCAAGCCTCACCCAAACCTTGGAACTCTTCCTACCATGAAGGACATTCTTTATAGAAAGTTTCTAGGGCAGGGTATCTTATGTGGAATCCTTGAACTTAAAAAAAAAAATTATAATTGTTTTTCAATATAATTGGTTTCCTTTGTGATCCAATATGTTTAATTTTATGCATTAAGAAGAAATAACCAAAAAGGGTCCATAAGCTTCATTAGACTCGCAAAGACATAGGAAGGGTGAGAGCCCCTGCTCTAGGGAAATAGGTGAGATTTCCCTTGACATTTACATATTCCATATTCATGACTCTCCTCTCCTAACTGGATCTGCTTTCTCCTCAGGCTTTCTAGGGACTGGGTGGAATCTTAAGTGGGCCCTGGCAGAGGGGTTCATTGTTCATTGGGTCAGTGCCCCACAGTAATGTAGGCAGGTGGTCAGCTAATGCTAATTAGGGTTAGAATTTTTTGTGATAGGGACACATCCATTAGAAAGTATAAGCCGAGGATTGGAGTCACAAAGTCCTTTGATGCTTGAGACAGACAGGATTCGTTTTTAGTGCCATCATAGACATGACATATTTTCTTCCAAGAACATAGTATGAAAGGCATAAAATAATATAATTTTCAGCACTGTTCCATGTCCTTGCTTTCTTTTAATTATATTCCATTTTATTTATATTTATTTATTTTGTCTTTTTTGATACCACATTAAGAGAGCCTTATTAGGTTTACTGCTGAAGGGTGCTAAAGGTTATGATCTAATTAATCATCTATAGCTTGAGTTTTGATTTTATAATTATGAGAAATTGTATTCTGCCTTGCTTATATGCAGATTTACTCTGTGATTCATCACTGGAGACAGGAAGCACAATGCCCCTAGAATGCTAGCTCTTGAAGACAGAGAAGTATTTTATGGAAAAAAAAAAAAAGAGTAATGTTAAGTACAGCTACAGATGGAGAGGGTTAGGTTGTTTTAAGAGGCAGTTAGGTGGCACAATAGATCGTCTTTGTGAGTTCGAATTTGGCCTCAGGCACTCACTAGTGGTGTGACCCTGGGTAAGTCACTGATCTTTGCCTCAGTGTCCTCATCTGTAAATTGAGTTGGAGAAGGAAATGGCAAACCACTCCAGTATCTTTGCCAAGAAAACCCCCAAAGGGGTCCAGAAGAGTCAGACACAACTGAAAAACAACAATAACAAAAACAAAAGTTGTTATGGAAAGCCTCTGATTGCATTGAGTACCATTTTTGTGGTTCATTCGTTTTAAGCCATACCTGACTCTTAGTGACCCCATTTGGGGATTTTTTGGCAAAGATACTGGAATGTTTGTCATGTCCATCTCCAGCTCTTTATACATGAGGAAACTAAAGCAAACAGGGTTCAGTGACTTGCCCAGGGTCACATAGCCTTCAAGTGTCTGCTGTTACTGTTTGTCCTTCATTCTCGAAGAGGAGCATGACAGCAGGGAGGTGAGGCCATGACATGCAAGTGAATTAAATTCAGGTGAGGGCGGGCTGTGCAAAGTCATCAATCTCATTTTCTCCTCTGGACCCATCTGGAACAGTTCAGTTTGACTTATATTAAGCCTTAAGTGTCTGAGGCCAGATTTGAACTTAGAAAGAAAAATCTTCCTGCCTACAGGCCTGGCACTCTCAATAACCTAATTAATTTTTTTTTTCTAAAACCATTTCAGGTTTTAGGGTTCTAACACACCAATATCCTTCTGCCTTACCCCCTTCCAAGTACCACAACTCTACGTGATGTATGTATAAATGGATTAGCAAAAAGGACAGATGTGTTAAAATTATGAGTTCATTGGGAGGACTTCCTAGGGAAAAGGAGTTTTGAATGGAGTTTTACTGTAAAAGAAGAAAAAATATATTACTTAGCAAATGCATGAGAAACAGGTGTTACTTTTATAGTTACTTGCTATTTAATGTAAATGAAATCCCATTAACATTTGTGTGAGGAATATTTCATCCTGCTTTAGTTCTGGGTCTTTAAAGTTAGAGGTTGCTTTGTGCACATGTATATATGCATCTTTTATAGAATCACTAAGTCACTGAATTCAGAGTTGCAAGGGCCATTAGTAGTTATTTAATCCAACGGTGCCCTAATGGTGTGGCCATTCAGCCTCTGCTCCAAAACAAACAGGTTTTCCTTGAAAACAAGAGGTTTCCGGTGAGTTGAAACCCACGTCTTCACTGGACAACCCATTTCTTCCTCTTTTAGACAACTTTAACTACTAGGAAGTTCTGTTTTTGTTTGTTTTACATTCAGCCTAAAATTTCTTCTGTGTAGCTTTTGCCCTTTGCTTCTAGTTCTGCCCTTTTGGGCCAATCAGAATCAATTCTAGCCCCTTTTCAAAGGAGCAGCTCTTCCTGTTCCTGAGGAGTGCCATCTTAAATGTTGCCAACCAATCTTCTCTTTTCCCTTGTTAAACATCCCCGCTTTTCCCAACTGGTTCTCATATGGTATGGTCTCTGAGTTCCCTTACCATCTGGGGAGGGCCATCTCCAGTTGTCATGATCTATGTCTTACCACTGGACCCTGATGACTTGGGAGGAGAAAGTAAGGCTGGTGACCTTACACAGCCCTCCCTCCCTCAAATCCAATTCACTTGCAAGGCACGGTGTCATCTTCCTGAAGTTGTGGTCCTCTTTGAGACTGAAATACAAACAACAACCATTTACTGGATTTGTTTCTTATACTAATGATTTTTGGAATAGTAATTGATGTCTGTTTACCATGGTGACCTTAGTGCTGTAATTTGATCATTAATAGTTGCTTGAATGAATGAAAAAAACACTGTGTATGAGTGTCTTCTACCCATTCTTCCTTTTTCCAGCTTTTGAATCTGGATGCTATGTTGCTATAAAGTATGTCTCTCAATGTCCTAGAAGTCATTTTTTATTCCAGGGCATAGTTAACATCCTTCTTTTAGTTCCCCTTTTTATGTTTATCTGGTTTTTAAAAATTTAATTAAAAATTTTGCTTTTTGTATTTTATATCAACCATTTTATTATGTTCTTAACTCCAAACCAGCTGTCCTTATTAACAAAGAAACACAGTTAAGTAAAATTGAAGGACAAATAACTTCAGTTGACAGCATATATATGTAATATGCTTTTTCCATTGTTCTCCATGCTATTACAGGGTAGCTAGATGGCACAATGGATAGAACATTGGGCCTGGAGTCAGGAAAACCTGAGTTCAAATGTGGTATCAGACACTTACAAGCTGTGTGGCCCTGGGCAAATCACTGAAGCCTGTTTGCCTCAGTTACCTCACCTGTAAAATGAGCTGGAGAAGGAAATTGCAAACCACACCAATGTCTTTGTCAAGAAGACCCCAACTGGGATCATGAAGAAACAATTAAACAGCATTCACTTCACTATAGAGAAGAGTATTGAATGTTTCAACATTTGTTCTCTGCAACCTCAAGCCTGGCCATTATGATGAGCTTCTGGAGAGCAAGGTCTTTCTTCGTACCCCCAATACTTGGCATAGTGCCTGCCAGATAGTAGGTAATTAATAAATGTCTCCCGATTGACTAAATGAATTAGAGTCTGGCAGCTTTTTAGTGTTTTTCTTGAAACTATTATGTATATTATTTTCCCACATCTCCTTACTCTGGCCTCCATATTCTTTTACCTTTTCTCTGGTCCTAATGTTGGTTATTATAATTATGCAGCCTACTGCTTTGTTTTGTTAATATTTCCATTTGCATTTTTGTAGTCATTGTACATATTGGTTCTAGGTTCTACTCACTTCATTCCATATCAGCTCATATTCCATGAGCTTCCATGTTTCTCTCAATTCTTTATCAATCATAGCCATTTCTTAGGGCACACACATTTATGTGCCATTGTTTGAATATCCATTCACCAGTTCACAGTTCATATTTCCTGTTCTTCGCATCCACATAAAATACCACCATAAAATGGTACTTTCTTTTGTCTTTGACTTCATAGTACCATAGATTTAGGACTTGTAGGGATGTTAGAGGTCATACAGCAAAACCTCCTCATTTTACAGATGAGGAAACTGAGTCACAGAGCGGTAAGTGACTTGGTACTAAGTATTGTTGGAGCACATTTCCCACAATACAAGCTGTAGTTGAGAGGGTATTTTTAAAGCAGAACTCTAAATACCCTCCAGAATGGTTGGACGAATTCATAACTCCGTAAACGTATCAGTATTCTCATCTTTCCGTGTCCTTCCCACCATTGTGTCTCTCTGTCTTTTGTCGGCTTTGCTGAGTATGAAGAAAATCCTTGGAGTTATTTTAATTGCGATACTCCTTTTCTGATCTATCTGATTATTTTTGGAAACCTATGTGAGACAGAGTGTCAGTCAAGCCCTTTTATTTGAATGGAGTAGATTTCTAAGTGGAGTATTGTGACTTCTATTTTAAATGCTCCATTTGTACATAGTGAAAAATTTTGCATAAAAAAGATCTCAAAATGAATCTTACTTAGGGTAAAGTCTTTCCAAATAAATGAAGCGTTTGGTTTGAAAAATGAGCATGAGAGAAAAAAGTGTCTATTGTAGTAATTGGAAGTTATTACAAGACTGTCCACAAATGACTGAAAATAGATTTCGATGATATATTAACCACAAGGGTAAAGCTTGAGTGGTTTATAATCTCATCAAAATTTAGAGGTAAAAAAAAGAAACTTATAGTATCTTTGTGCTTTGGATGCTAGAAGGAAACCACACAAGGTCAATAAGAAGCACGTTTTAAAAAAGCGTTTCTCTGCTTTCCTACAAGGTCTTCGGGAAAATTAGTATTCATTTATTAAAGGGGTCTAAGAAATTCTTCTGGATTTTCTTTGTTATAAAGTTTTGGCAGGGATGTAGTCTGCATGGTGACATTTTCCTGCCTATGAGAATTTTGAGGTTCTTTGAAACCCGTGCCACACATTTTAGCTTCTCAGTGGCACACAGACTACTGTACATTCATACTTAAACCCTTCAGTTAAAACAGTCAATATTCATGCTCTTTCCCTTATAGAGAGGCAGTATAATGTAGTGGATTGGGCATAGAACTTGGAATCAAAGACCTAGGATCGATTCTTATTTCAGACACTAAATTAGCTGTGTGATCCTGGGTAAGCCACTTAACTATTCAGTGCCTTAGTTTCCCCATCTGTAAAATGAGGGGTAGAACTCAGTGGACTCAAAGGTCTCTTGCAGTTCTAAATCTATGCTTTTATGGTCCTATTTGCTATGGGGAGCAATTTCTGTCAGGAGAAAAGTAGGAACTAATATATATATATATATTTTAAAGAGTTGGGGGTTATCTGTGTTTCAGTTACCCTTGACTATGCTCTAACAGAGGTATCAAACTCCCAAGTGAGGCCCCAACCAGATCAAACTGTAATTGGGAAATGTTTAGCAAAGTGAGCAAAAATACAATACATAGTTGATATTAATTTGTGGTTTTCTAAGTCAAGATGTGACCAGTAACAATGGGTTTATATTTGAATTTAATACCACTGGTGGTACAGAGAATAATTGAAATATACAGATATACCCTATGGATAAAGAAGCTAACTTTGAAGTCAGGAAGACCTGACTGCCTCTGCCTTGGCCAACCCACAACTTCTTGGTGTCTCAGACAATTTTCCAAGATTTTGTGCTACAGACATGTTACTGGCCTGCTTAAGGGTGGCAGGGGGGTAAGAAGGGATTTTCTGTACCTTGAATTCCCAAATTGTGGATGGAATCACAAGGCAGATATTAAGAAAAAAATAAATCCCCCAAATCACAGATACCTGAGCTGATAACTGCTAGCAGCTTTCAAATTCAGAGCTCTAGGTATATACATGAATAACTGGCCAAATACCACTTGTTCAACAAAATGTAAAGATGTATCGCTCAACTCATAGCTTTTCTTCTCTTGAGGTTTATGTGTGGGAGTTGGGGAGGGCAGGATAAATCAGAATAATGTTAGAAATAGCTGTGAATTCATATTGATTTATGAAATGAAATACCAGTCTTTTGAGTTCATACAAACAATAGTAGGTGTGTAAATCAAAGGGCGAAGATAACCTTTCAGAAGCAAGGCATGTGTGGTTATTTACTAAAGGACATCATCCATCCCCTATCCCTGACCACACCAGGACCCCAGAAGCCCTGGTTTCCTTTAACTTTGTATCTTAAGTCATTTGGGAAGAAAACAATAGGCAGCCTGAGTGGCCCTTTCTTATAGTTGTTAGCACCCTTCCTCCCTAATTGCCAAGTATTTATTTTGTATTGATTGTGAAGAAATTTATTTTGCATAGTCTTAAGAACATCCATGTTATCTCTACCACCCCTACCCCCCACTCCAGGAAAATGTTTACTCCTGGAGAACAAGGACTCTTTTCAATTTTTATTCCTTCTTTTTCTTTATTTCCACAGTGCCTAGGGCAGTGTCTGAGACATTGATTGGCTCATAAGGAATGCTTATTTGAGAAATTGATTAGTAGGAAAGTGAAAATGCTCCACACAGTTTGATAGAAATAGAACAGCAGCAACTGCTAAAATGATTACACTGAGCAGTATCTTTTATGTTTGCTCCACTCCCCAGATATACTTGGGTGAAGACTGAGGCCCCTGTTAACATTTCTTCCCTCTCCTGGATTTTTACAAGGCCACTAGGCTTCTACCGTTTTCTCTGGTCAGCCTTCTCTTGGAACAAAGATCCGAAAAGAAAAAAGGAAAACCAAACAACACATTAACTGTGACTAACAGTATTCCAAACTCATCAAAATCTCTGCAACCAGTGGCATTAACACCAACTCATAGCATTCCACACCTCTGTCCCCAACCTCCACATTGCATGGAGGGAGGTATATTTTTTCAACTTTTTGGGGATTGAAGCACCCACAAATATATATTACAATATTTCTATTAATTATATAATTACATATAATATGCATATATATGTGTATATATTTTATTTATTTTGCAATGTAACCCCTTGTTAATATGTTTGGTATAGTAGCAAACCTGTAAATTAATTTAGGTAGTATAATTTTTATCATATAAACACAACCCAAATATAAGCAGCAAATCTCTCTCTAATTATTTAATTCATTTTTTATTTAAATAGTATTTTGAAAGTTTTCTTTCTTTTCTTTTGAGTGGGCTTATAAAAATCCATTTTGCTACCAGGAGAGGGAAGAAATGTTAATAGGGACCTCATTCTTCACCCAAGTAAATCTCCCAACAGCTTTGGAGCAAACAAATAAAAAGATGGCACTCAGTGTAATCATTTTAGCAGGGGGAAAGGCAACGCATTTGGGGTGAAGTGACTTGTCCAAGGTCACACAGCTAGTAAGTGGCAAGTTTCTGAGGCTGGATTTGAACCCGGGTCCTCCTGACCCCAGCTGGGTGCTCTATTCACTGCTCCCCCTAGCTGCCCCAAATTTTATGTATTTAAAATTTGAGGGTTTCTTGGTAGATTGACTCTCAGATTTCTTATGCCTTCTGTAGCAACCTTGAATGGGATTTTCCTTTCTTTTTATCTTCTGGAATTTGTTATTGTTTTATAGAAATGGTGATGATTTTTGTGGATATATTTTGTATCCTGCTACTTTACTGAAGCCATCAGTTTTGTCAGTTCTTTTCTTTGCTGATTCTCTGAAGTTTTCTAAGTAAACAGTCATGTCCTAGTCACATAGGGACAGTTTTGTTTCTTTTTAAAAAATGAATGTTCGTGCCTTTATTTCTCTTATCTAATTGCTACTACTAGCATTTCTAGAACCGTACCAAATAATGATGGGGAAAAAGGTCATCCTAGCTTTATTCCTTCTCTCATTAGAAAAATGTTTAGTGATTTTCCACCGCAAATAATGTTTGCTTTACATTTTATCATATTAAAATGGTTCTAATGTTGAAATAACCTTGCATCCATGGCATAAATCCAATTTAAATACAATGAGTAATTTTTGGAAATACTGCTTTCTGTTGTAGTCCTTTTGTAAGGATCTGATTTAAGTTATTTGCCTCAATAGTCCTAAGATATTGGTTTAGTTCATTTTCCTCACTGCTTCTATTTTCACACCATTTTTGTTGCCCCATCCTTCATTTGCCACCACCATGGTTCAGGCCCTCACCACCTTTTATCTGACTACTGTACTAGCCTGCTGGTTGGTTTCACCATTCCCTTAATTCAGTTTGTTGAATTATCTCCAATTCATTCTTCTGTGTATCTCTTGTTTGTAGTTTACTTTATGTTGTCTTCTCCATTAAAGTGAGTTCTCTGTTATTGGGTCTATTTTTGCTTTATTTGTATCTTAGCACAGAGCCTGACGCATAGTAGTGTTTAATAAATGCTTGTTGATTTACCTTTCAAATTAGTAGGGTCCTATTTAATTTAGGCTCCTGCAAAGGTTAATTCTTTAAATGAATGAGTTAACTAAATGCCTAATTTTCTCTCAATTCCTACTATGCTTACTTATGTTGCTGACACTTTAGCACAGAAAGAAATATTGTATGTACAGTTCCCAGCAGCTATTGTCATTTCAATAGTTAATTTCTTAGTGTCGTTTCCCCACTCCACATTTTATTCTGTGACCTTTGCCATATTACAGAAATGCTTTCTGATGGAGAGGGCAGAGGAGGGAGAGAGTGTGATAATAACTGGATACACTAAGTAGTGATTATTTAATAAGTCATTTTTTTTTCTGTTACAAATTCTCAATTAGAAATTCTGGAATAATACAGGTGATAGGAGGCTGGCTGCTTTATGGGTCATGGAAAGTGTTAATGATTCTATTTCTAATCTGTGACTCTATTGGCATTCTGGAATGCTGTTATAACCTGAAACTAATTCTATATTGCTGCAACTGATATTTAGACTTATTTGGCTTCTGATTGGAAATTTTTTTTTTAACAGTGAAAACTAGAAATTGGCAAACTCCTACTCCCTCAGGCCTACTGGAAAGTTAGTTTGAATTACTTTGGAAGAGATTATAATGTGCTATTTAATCGATATCAATATCTGTATGACTTTTCCTTAAGGATTCTGTATAGGCTACAAAGAAATAAATACTCTGCAAAGAAAAAATAAATACTTTGCAAAAAAATACTTTTCCAATACTTTGGAAAGATAAGAATTGGTATACTAGAACACTGCTTGGATTTGGGGTCTAAATCCTTGGGCTAGAGGCCTGGCTCTGTGATTTTGCTACCTCCGTGGGCTTGGATAAATTAATTTCTCTGAACTTGTTTGTTAATTTGTAAAGTGAGTGAATTGTATTTGTTGACTTTGAAATTCCCTTCCAAACCTAAACCCTGTGATCCCTAGGAAATTATATATATATATACATATATATATGTATATATATAATTCTATTTCAAAAGTCCTCAACACTGACCAGGACACAGAAGGAAATCTTCTCTTTTATCTAAAATATGGCCTACTCCACCCTTTGTTGTTGTGCAGTCTGTTTTCAATCCTGTCTGACTTCATTTCCCTGTTTGGGGTTTTCTTGGCCAAGATACTGGAGTGGTTTACCATTTCCTTCTCCAGATCATTTTACAGATAAGGAAACTGAGGCAAATGGGATTAAGTGACTTGCCCAGGGTCACACAGCTAGGATGTGTCTGAGGCCAGATTTGAACTCAGGAAGATGACTCTTCTTAACTCCAGGCCACTGAGCTACCTAGCTGCCCCCTTTCTCCACTCTTACCCCACCATACCCAGTAGGAAATATAACTGAATACCATTTATCCTCTTTCACCCTTTTAAATATTTAAGGGATCTGTAATTTCTTCAATGTTACAACCCTTCAACACCTTGGTAGAATTGTCTTGCTGCCTCTGGCAGCTCCCCCCCAGCCACCATATGACGATCCTCTCTGGGTGCCTAACTTCCATCGATGACACTTTCTGGATTTAGCCAGGCTGATCCTCAGGTGACGGGCACATAGTCCGTCTCTAAGAAGCACTAGCAACTTTTCCAGCCGAAGGAACCGAAACATACTTCCTTTTCACAATGAGGTATGACAGTAGACCTGAATTTGGAATCAGATAACCTGAGTTCATGTCCTAACTCCTGTACTCCCTGTATGGCCTTGGTGAGTCACATAATCTCTTTGGGGTTCAGTTTCCTTATCTGTTCAGTGATGATGTTGGACTGAATATCTCTGACCTCCACTAATTTTATCTCTTTTAATTCCTTTTTTCCCAATATACCACAAAAGAAAATGGTCATTCACCTTCTGGCAGATTTGGACCACATTGCCTTCCTGTTTTTCAGTGGAAGGGGAAACCTGATTCAATATCTTTTTGCAGACAAGGAAGTAAGTAGTCCTATGGAACTTTACCTAGTCCTTTCATTCTTTAGCTACAGCCTCAGTCAGTGTGATATGAATGAAAAGACATGGGGTCATCGGTATAGTTGTTCCTTTGTAAATTCAGCATAATTTTGTTTCAGTTATCACTAAGTAAGAAGAACAGACAAAAGCAATACAGAATATGTTTGTAGATGGATGTCCAGAAAGTAGCAAGAGGGGTTGATTTTGCTGTGGAGGTTGGGGGAGAGAGGAGGATGTATGTGGGAAGTATGTGTGCATGTGTATGTGTATTCTCATGTGCTTTATATGGGGAAAATGGGCAGAAATCAAATCTCTCCTAAAATATTTATCATCTATTTCAATGATGTACATAAATATGATTTAAGACAACAAACCTGTATTGCATACCAACTATTTGCAAGGCACTTTGTTAGTATTTGGGGCAGGGGTTCTGGACCTTTGGCACCAGTGTCTGGTGAATCCTCTGGGCTGCTTCTCAGAAGAATGTTTATAAATGCATAAAATAAAATGCATAGCATTACAAAGGGAGCCAGTTAAATTTAAATATACTTATCAATTAAAAAAAATGAGTTCATGACCTTAGCTTAAGAACACTTGCTCTAAAAGGAAGACTTTAGGAATAGTTCTTTTTTTTTAAAAAATTTTTATTTTGGAGGGAGGGCAATTGGGGATAAGTAACTTGCCCAAGGTTACATGGCTAGCTTTTTTTTTTTTTTGGTGTGGGTGTTAAGTGTCTGAGGCCAGAACTGAACTTGGGTACTCCTGACTCCGGGCCTGAGCTTTACTTACTCCACCTAGCGGTTTATTCAAGTTTAAATGTGGGTACCTCAGGTTGAAGTCAATCCCTCTCTAGACAAATTTCCAACTGAAGAAGAGGTTTTGAATGCCATTAGGTTTCTCTCTTATGGCAAAGCACTTCATGTCGATTCTATTCTAGCTGAGATATACAAGGTGGGAGGTCCATTGCTCATACAAAAACTTATTGAAATTTTTTGGGTTATATGGGAAGGGGAGTTTATTCTCTCAGGTTTTTCAAGGACACCACCATTGTCTGTCTCTGTAAAGGTAAAGGAAATAGATTGTCCTGTGACAATCACAGGGGCATCTCTCTCTTAGCCATTGCTGACAAGATTCTTGCCAGTCTCCTTCTTAATCTAACTAAGCCAGTGTGACTTCAGAAAGGGCCAAGGAAAGTTCAATATGGTGCTTACTGCCCAACAGCTCCAGGAGAAATTCCAGGAGCAGCATAAAGGTCTGTATATAACGTCTATAGATCTGACAAAGGCCTTGGATACTGTCAGTCATGAAGGCTCACAGAAATTTATGTCAAAATTTGGTTGCCTGGAGAAGTTCATCAGTATGATATGTCAGTAATGTGACAGCATACTGGCGTGGGTTTTAGGTAATGGACCATGCTTTTGGTGCTTTCCCAGTCGGCAACAGAGTGAAACAAGGCTGTGTGCTTGCTCTCAGGCTTTTTTACACGTTTTCAACCATGTTGTCAAATGCTTTTGGTGAGGATGAATACGCCATCAGGTTAGCTACTGCACTGATGGTAAATTATCCCACTTGAAAAGGCTACAAGTCAAGACCAAAGTGGAGGAGTGTTGATGTGTGATTTTTTTTGTTCTCAGATGATTGTGCACTCAATACAGCCTCTGAAACTGAGATGCAACAAAGTATGGATCAATTCTTCGCTGCTTGTGCTAATTTTGGCCTAGCAACTAACACCGAGAAAACACAGATTCTCTACAATACCATCTATACATGGAACCATCAGTTATGACAAATGGAGAAATTTTAAATACTGTGAATAAGTTCACTTACCCAGCCAGTCTAATTTCCAGGGATGTACACATAGAAGATGAGGTTGACGTATACACTGCCAGAGCTAGTTCAGTGTTTGGAAGACTCTGAAGGAAAGTGTGTGAGAGAAGAGATATTAGACCGACTACCAAACTGAAGATCTACAGAGCCGTTGTGCTGACCCCTTGTTGTATGCCTGTGAAACCTGGACAGTCTACCAGTGCCATACCAGGAAACTGAATCCCTTCCATTTGAATTGTCTTAGGAAGATTCTGAAGCTTACCTGGCAGGATAAGGTACTGGACACTGAGGTCCTTTCTCAAACTAAAGAATTCAAACTCTGCTGCAGAGAGCGTAATGCCGATGAGCTGGTCATGTTGCTTGAATGCCAAACAAATGCTTGCTTAAAAGACTATTTTATGGAGAACTCACACTGGGGAGGCGCTGACATGGTGGTCAGAAGAACGACACAAAGTCCCTTTCAAGGACTCCCTTAAGAACTTTGGAACTGACCGTGTCACATGGGAAACTCTGGCACAGAACCAGGTAGCATGACATACACACATGAGAGAAGGTGCTGTGTTCTATGAGCAAAGAAGAATTGAAGTAGTTCAAAAGAAACACAAGATATGCAAAATTTAGAGAATCCACCCCAAACGTTCACATGGGTTGTTTGTGCCCTACCTGTGGTAGACCATTCTGAGCTCATATTGGTCTGATCAGCCAGTCAGACACACTGAAACTTGACCCCAATATAGTGATGCCATTTTGGTCCTCTTAGAAAACTAAGGGCAACAATCAAATGTAACTTTTTTCTTTATGTGACTCCCTTTGAGGTTGTGGGTTGGGGGAATGGAGAAAAGAAGGACTTCTCTCTCCTCCGATACCCTCCCTTATCTCTCCATTGGCTGTGGCAGCATTTTGCCATGGTGATGATAGCCCAGTAGGAGAAAGCTCATTTCTTAGCATAGAGCCTAGGGAATCAGTGAGGACAGGAAGCTGTGACAAAGAGCATGACCGCTGGCAGCAGAGAAGAGAGTGGTCTCTAGATTCGAGAAGGAACCAGCCCTGGCAATTGAGAGTTGGGCTATGGTTATGGGCAGACCCAGGCACCCAAAATGTCACAAGAGCCATATGAGAAAGGATATTGGGATTCCACAGCACCAAAGCTGTGCGTTACCTTGGACTCATAGACACCTCATGTGGGTGCCTCACTTCCAGCATCCTCTAAATTTCTGTCTGCTTTTCTCCTTGGTGCTGTGCCTTTATGGGTGAGTATGTCCCAGGTCTGTGGAGGGGGGAGGTGATGTATTATTATCATTCTTACTATGCTGTCTTAGTAAATGGTTTTGCATTGATCTATTTTTTAGCTGACCCTTCAAAGTAACCACAATGATATGGACTTGTGTGCTCCTTTTTTTTAGGGGTGTGAACCTATCCTTGAAGCAGGGATACCCATCAAAGTCAGATTTGTGAGTGTCAGATTGGGTGGGTAAGCCCCAAAAGGGCTGCTGCATACAGAATAATAGGATTTTAGAACTAGGAAGATCTGAGACAATTTCTAGATCCACCTCTTTATATATGATACTTTCTGGAGTGAAACTAGAATTTATGAATAAGTTTGGAATGAGGGTTTTTGCAGTAACCTCTCTACTCCCAAGTTCCTCTTTGAATATCTCCAGAATTTGGGCTGGTAGTAATGTTGAGGTTTAGGGGTGCTGGGATGCTGAAATAGTGACACGTGGGTCCTGCCCAAATGAATTTGACCCAAACCTTCTTTCAGCCAAAGGAAAACAAGGTTTATTAAAAATCCACCATATTGGCCAGATTTTTAAGGAAACTGAGTATTTGTATCCCTAATGCAAGTGGACTAGATTGAATCTGAGCACTTTTCATGGAAACAAGATGGATCTTATATACAGAAAGACTGTGGGGGGGGAGAACTGGGGTTGGCCAAGTAGTCTGGGGTGACTGGAGGGAAGGGTCTAGGGAGGGTCTTGATGGGAATGGCCAACAGACTGGGATGACTGTGAGATACAGAGAAGGGTGGGAACACCAGGGATGTAGACCCAGTGGCCCAGGGAGAATGAAGTCTAGATACGATCTAGGAATGAAGGTCTACCTTGGGGCCAGATGCAGATAATGAAAGGCCAATTGACTGGTATGGGTAGATGCCTGAGACAATGAGGGGCCAGTTGAGAAGATTAACAGGATGCCTCAGGTGAATTCCAGATCAAGTGGGAAGATTCAGGGGAGAGTTCAAGGGGGCTTTCTGAGCCTGTACCCCATCAGCTAGGGCAGGGAAAATTAGAAGGTCAAAAGAACCCAGGAGCAAATGGAAACCTGAGCTTGGCCATGGGGGTCAGGCCTTAATTCTGTTCACACTGCCCCTGAGTGTATTCACGTGTCCCATTATTCATTGTGAATGTGCAAGAAGAAAAGTAGCCAGTTTTGATAGAATACATTCATGTTTTCCTAAAGGAGTAAATGAATAAAAATAAAATAATTGTTATAGCGATAGGTAGCATTTATATATAGCATGTTAAAGTTTGCAGATAGGATCTCCCTCCTCTTCACAACAGCCCTGGGAGGCTGGTGCTATTAAAAACCCCCATTTTACAGATGAGGAGACTGAGCCTGAGAAAAATTAAAGGACTCCAAGGTTATACTGGTGGTTAAGTGTCCAAGGCTGGATTTGAACGCAGCTCTTCCTGACTCCGGGTCCAGGGTGATTTTACTATATCGCCTAACTGCCTCCAAAGTCAATGAGTAAGCCTTTACTATGTACCAAGCAACGTGGGTATAAAAAAACAAAAGAAGAGTCTCTACCCTCGAAGAGTTCAGAGTGGGGTGGGGGAGATAGTGCACATTAGGGGGGGGTACAGGAATGACAGCTGGTGATTTACATATTGCTTTCAGGGTTTTGTACCTATATTTAATTATTTGGTGCTTGTGACATGGGGGTTCAAGGAGTTCAGGGAGTCCAGGAACCCCAATAACCAGAGTCCCTGGAAAGCAGTCTGGAGTGAACCCACAGATTCACGCATTCTCCAAGTCAAGGTGGCAAAGATTTATTAATACGCTATACAGCAGGCAAGAGTTCTTAGGGAACCCGCAACCTTAGGGAGGTACAGTTAAAGTTTCTATAGGATAAACTATAGTATAACAAGTAGCAAATATGCTAAGTAGGTGAGTCATCGTGGGATTAGGGAGTGGTTAAGGAGTGGTCAGTTCTTAAAGGAAAATGCACTTTTAATATCTACAACACAGGCGAATTGCTCAGAATTGACGGGGAAATAGCCAAAGGCGGGGCTACATGGAGGTATGGTCTTAGGCTTGAAACATCACTAAGTCAGCTAGCGGTCAGGGCTGACCAAGCTGCTACCCATCAATGTGGTGTTTGACAAGATGGATGTTGGGAGTATATGTATATCCCAAGCTAACAAGGGATTCAGGATGTGTATAATGTGCTGGGGGAGTATACATATGACTGAATCTAGGATATATACCATAGTTACTACCCAGTACACAGCTGCTTCAGCCAGTACACAGCTGGGTCAAACTACTAAATTCTATAGCTGCAGCCAGCCACTGTGTCAGGAAGAGAGATAAGTATTTTGCTAGGGCATGCTGCCCTTGAGCTAGAGAGAAACTGCCTGAGACAGTGTTTTGAGGCTAGAGAGAAATGTGATTTTACAAACTGCGGTTCAAGCACAGGCACCTAAGCACCCCATCACTTGCAATGTAGGGAACTGTTATTATTCCCATTTTATTGATGAGGAAAATGAGACAGAAAGAGCTTAAGTAACTTGCCCAGGGTCAGACAGTTAAGTACATTTTTTGAGGTGGGATTCAAACTCAGGTCTTCCTGCCTCCAAGTCCAGCACTCTTACCCACTATGCCAAGAGTATAAAATGACTTTTTCTTTTGACAGACTCTAAAGTATAATAAAAATTTGGAGTTAGGAGACCTGGGTTCATTATCACCTGTGTTACCCTGGGCAATTCATTTCATTTCTCTGAGCTTTAATTTTTCTACCTGGAAAAGGAAAATAGTTATAGCTAACATTAAAAGAATGCTTTAAGTGTCTTACCTAATATTATCAATATTGTTATGCTGGGTTATTTCATAATAACACATTGTCAATGTCAATTAATAATATGTAACCTTGTATTGCCAATATTAATACTATCTTAGTTGTGTCTTCCCTAATATTGTAAATAATATCAATAATTATGATACATTATATTGTTAAAGTATGTTATCAGTATTATCAATATTAATATTGCTAACACTAAATATTATTGATAGCAATTTGTTTTCAGTGTTAATCTTATTATTATTATTGTTTTAACTAAAATTATTTAGTCTGGGCTTCATAATGACCCTGTGTGGAGATGACAATTCTCCTGTTTTTGTATATTAAAATGGACACTTGGTCAGGTCAAGTCCTGGGTATCAGGGATGGGGCTTCAGGACCCTGGATTATCTGAGTTAGAAGGGTCAGAGGGCACTTAGTATTGTACCAGAGTTGGAATCCTGTGTGCTACAGTCTTTTTTTTTTTTTCTTTAAATGGTTCATTTTTATCATAGAAACCAACATAACAAAACTCATCCCAAGGCTTCAATTCAGGCTGACGTCATTGAAGATGGTCAGTTTTCCCACCATGGCCGTGGGGGTCGGGACTTTTGTCTATCAGCTTTTTTTTTTCCCCAACCAGAATACCGCTTCTGGTGGATTTAGAGCTTACCAAAGTCGAAGTTAAAAGCGTTTAGCTTATTTCCATAATCACCTCAAGCCCCCCTTTAAGTGGTTGTCTGGCCTCTGTCCCTTCTTTTGTACCTTCCCAGTACCCTCAGATCCTTTCCCTTCTTTCTGCTCCCAGCCCTGCCAGCCTAGTTCCGGCCCTCATTACCTCTCAGCTGGAATATTTCAGTAACCTTCTAATTGGTCCTCTTTCCACTCTAATCCACCTTGCACTCAGCAGCCAATCTGATTTTTCTCAATAGTAGGTCTGACTGTGTCACCCCCAACCCACTTACTCATTAAACTCCTATGGTTCCCTATTACCTCCAGAATCAAATGGTATTTCAGGCCCTTCACAGCTTGCCTCCTTCCTACCTTTCCAATATTTTAATCCTTCACCCCTGTCCACACACTCTGATCCAGGGATGCTGGTCTACTTGGTCTCCCCAGCCTGTGGTTCGCTATCTTCTTTTTTTTTTGCCCTGGCTGCCCCTCATGTCTGGAATACTCTCCCTCCTCTCCTCTGCCTCTTCATTTCTTAGGCTCTCTTCAGGACTCATTTCTTTGTCACCTTCTGCAGGAGGCCTTTCCTGGCCCCTCTAGCTGCTGGTGTCTGCCCTCCAAGGTTACCTTCATCCATTTATGCCAGATACTTCTTGTATATACCTAGTGATTTACATGTTGTCTCCCTTGTTAGAATGGGAACCCTCCGAGGGCAGGGGCGATGTCCTCCCCTTTCCTTGGATCCCCAGCACTTAGCACAGAAGTAAGCACCTAATAAGTGATTTTTGACTGACTGATGGACAGGCCACCTCTCCACGCAGCTCATTCTACTTCTGGAAAAACTCTCGTTTCAAGGTTTTTCCTCACATCGCTCAATGAACAAATCAATCAGCAAGCTGTACTCTCAAGCGTGCTTACAATTCTAGTAAATATTTGTTGACTGACAGAGCAGCAGTTTTCCCAGGGATTAGCTAATTTATAGAGGGTTGGCAGGGGAGGTGAGTCTCATGCAGCTGGGCAAACTGAGTGCCATATATCCATACGGTTTCTTTGTACCTTGCTGTTGTCTTAGTTTCAAAACCATGAACTTGACCCCTCCTCCTTGTGGACATCTACATGGATGGGGGAGATTCTGTGATTGCAGCCTCCACCCCAGGACACCAGAGGAACTCTGTCAAGCCCTGTAAGCATCTTGCTCTAGCTTACTTTGTGATTGGTTTATTTTTTTTTTAAGTACCTGAGATTTATTGGTGCATTTGTAGAAAACTTCCTTTCCACTCTCCCTCTAAATGTAGAACAGCACCCTTCCCAAATGTGGCTGCTACTGAGAACCTGGGATTCTGGCTAGGGTTAGGATTCTCTGGGCCTCCTGTGTATTTTGCCTTTCATGGACCAGAGTTGACAGATGAGAAGCTGGTTAGCCAGCAGAACAGGTTGGCACATAAATACCCTGTATTCTTGCCCAAGACTGTGCTGGTAAATGTTTAACAACCAGCTCTCAAAAAAAATATATGACATACTTTAAAGTTTACATCATTAACATTTTCTTTATCACTTTTTAAAATCTAGGCAATGAATAAAATAATAAATCAAGTCCTGATTGGTAGCATTTGCTGATTTCCAAGGTCAAAATACCCACATGGAGTATTTAACCATCAGCTCAACTCAAATTGGCTCTACCATACTCTTGTTTTTAGTCCATACTGCTGATGTTTTGTATCAGAAAACCTATTTGAGTTACCTCTAAGGAGTATGTGGCTGTATTTCTATTTTTTTTGAGACTTAAAGCTAGACCAGTATATCACATCTCTTTTCTTGCCTCTCAGATTCTGTTCTGACCTTGGTAATAAATATTTCTTAGATTGAATTGAATTTGTAGCAGTGTTCCAGATCCTATCGAGTTCCCTCCCCCTTCCAACCCTATCCCTATCATAATTTCAACGGTGTGTTGGTAGATATTTAACTACCAACTTTATGTAGGCAAAAAACAAACAAAAAAACCATTTACTCAAGACACTTTTCAAAAGTTTAATCTGTATTAGTAACACTTTTCCCTTCACTTTCTTAAGGGAGTCAACAAAATTACAAAAATCAAGCTTTGATCTGTACTTTTGCCAAGGTGGGAATGCTCCCACTGAAAATTTCACAATCTGCTGAGGGCTGGTGGGGGTTGGCTGTAATACAGCACTGTTCATAATCTGAGGGTCCTTTACAAAATTCACATGCTGATCACATCTAAAAATGTCCAATCTGATTTACTGGAATCCTCCCTCTCTAGAGATTGGATGTTATTTTGACTGGCGGATGTGGTTTTGTTGGGAAGACATGAGCCCACGTTCGCATGCCAAAATCATGCTTGGCAATCATCTATTTGGGGGGAAGAGAAACTGCTAATTGGTCTCTGGAAAGCGGCTTTCTTGGCTTCCTCCTTGGTCTCTGCAGTGTGCATTATCCCTGATGCCAGGACCCTGGTGGTGCCCAAAGTTTCCTCATCTGACATTTGGACTCATCTGGCAAAGCAGTTGTGAGATTTCTTAAAAAATCGGCTTGCGAGTTTCAGATGGCTGCGTCCTCTCCACCTGGGCATGATTCCTATAGCCCACCAGGTCAGGCATCTAGAAAGGTAGACTCCCCACCTTCCCACACTGAAGGGGCTTTGAGATCCTTTGAATGCTTTTCACGTTGTCACAGTGACTTATGCTACTGGTGACGAGCCAAGTTCGGAACTCTATAGGATTCTACTTTTGACTCAGTGCTGGATTTCTATGAACTATCAAATCCAGGGGGCAAACCCATTTTATCCTGCCTTCCCTGATTCGTTTATGAAAATGCAAATATTGATGGTGCATTTTTCTGTTAGGAAATTATTAAAGCTTTGAATGTGCATATATATATATGTGTGTGTATAAAATACATACACACATACATATAAATATACACATGTGTATATATAAACATACAGCCATACCTATACAGACATATATATGTATGTGTCTATATATACATATATGTGTGTCTCTATATATACACATATGTGTGTATATTTATAAATTTTGCTGTTTAAAACACACTTGCACATTTATTTTAAGTAGCAGTGTGTATTTAGGTTGATATTTAAACAACCTTAGCAACACAAGTCCTTTTTTCCATTTCCATTTAAATAAGAACTCAGCCCTTTTTAAAAAAACCATTATTTAAAAACCAATTTTTCATAAACCTCACTGTTCCTCCTCCTGCCCCCCACCAGCAAATTGCATTGGTTAGCTGTTCACTCACTTTATTTTTTTATTCCTTCACTCAGATGTGTTTTTGGCCGACAGGGAATGGAATCTATTTTTTATTAGAACATCCGTGTGGGTGGTGCTCCCTAGGAAGAGGTTGTTTTTTTTGTTTTGTTTTGTTTTGTTTTTTACTGGAAACCAGTAAGTCTTAGGCTTTGGATTTCCTATATTTGTTTTCCCCTTTTGGCATCCCTACCAGATTCCAGTGCCCTGGGGGTCCACTGTCTTTTTGTTGTTTGCATTCTATCTGTTCCTAGAGAATATTTCTATGAGCACATATTTGTATGTATGTATAGAGTGTATGTATGTATGTATATGTATGCATACATACATATGTATCTCTTCCCCCCAAATAGATGATTGCCAAGCATGATTTTGACATGTGAACGTGGGCTCATTTCTTCCCAACAAAACCATACCCGCCAGTCAAAAACATACATTTGTATGTATGAGCGTATATGTGTAGGCTGGACCAGATTAAAATGTAATTGGAAAAATATTAAACAATAAAAATGCGATAAAACATAGAAAATGTGCACATGTGGTTTTTTTTTAAGTCCATATGAGGCTAGCAGTGATCCTTATGTTCTGTCGGTGCCCCCCATTTCTCTTTGTGTTTGATGTTAGTGGGCTGAAGCACTGAGTGTCTTGCTCTGGTACTCATATCCAGTATGTATCAGAGGAAGAATTGAACCAGTTTCTGAGGCTTCACTCTACTCACCACAGGATGCTCACTCTTCCCTTGTTAACAGTGTTGTTATTCAATTGTTTTTTTTCATTGTGTACAGTCTTTGTGATCACATTTGGGGTTTTCTTGGAAAAGATATGGGAGGGGTTTGCCATGACCTTCTCCAGCTCATTTTACAGATGAGGAAACTGAGGCAAACAGGGTTAAATGACTTGCCCAGAGTCACCCTGTTGGAGACCATATTTGAACCCAAGAAGTCTTCCTGACTTCAGGCCTGAAGTTCTATCCACTGTGCCACCTACCTGCTCTTATAAACTTTGTAAACAGTAGGTACTGAAAACCTTGTAGTAGGTACTAAAAACTTTGTAAACAGCAGATACTTAAATAAACACTTGTTGAATTGAATTGGTAAACTACTTCACATAATTGGTATTCAAGGTGTATTTATTGAATAGCATTGAATACTGGACAGTAAGGAGGGAATTTCCCAAAGAAAAATGTACTCAGGGAACCTGCTTCCTCCCTCAATTTGTGCCTATGTCAGGAGAAAGGGTTTCTTTCTTTTGATAGTCAGTTAATAAACTTTTATTAAGCACCTACTATGTGTCTCTGGAAGGAAGCTGCTTGCTTCCTATACTAGATGCCTATATTTGCATCCTACATTGGGTTGATTTAGAGATGAAAAGACATTCCTGGTGCAGGATGCTGGGTGCCTGTCCATCCTTGGCAGACAGGGGTTAAAGAGATCTGATGAATTCTTTTGGCCTTTGCAGCTCCTTGGGGCTGGATCAGGGACAATTCAGATTCCTTGGACTTTTCTTGGCTGCCAATTTCAAAGACAGGTGTACACCCTAGTGGTCTGAGGTGCGGAATGACATAATTTAGATATTGACTTCACAAAAGGAAAAAGCCACTTAAATTGGAAGTAAGAAACTTGTCACAAAGTGTGAGAATCCCCTGGGGGGGCCTGGTTATTTGTGACATGTACCATAGAGGTAAAACCATGACTTTTCTGTGTTGTTTTTACAGTGGAGAAATAGATATCCATCTTTTTTGCTTGCTGAGTAGAATATGACTTTTATTTATAGCATCTCAGCATGAGATTGAGAATATCCTTATTATTAATGGCTCCTTGTCAGTAAATCTCCACGTCTCCATGTAGAGCTTTGGTTTTTTCATTTTTTTGCTCTTGGTTAGAGGGGTTTAATTTCTTATATTTATGCTTCTTTTGAGTTAAGTCAGAATGGATTTACAAAATGGACGCGTGCACCCTTTAGGCCTCCTGGAGTGTTGCATTCTGGTTAATTTATATGCTGTGCTTCTGTGTGTGTCCAAGGCACTATGATTGGGGATTTAGGGCAGCTGTGTGGTCCAGGAAGCAGTCGAGGTGTTTTTCAGAGTTTTAAAGAAAGAATACATCTCAGTCAAAAGCAGAGTCTGTAGAGTAAGTGACCTTGAAGCTATAGTCAGTGAACTAAAATCCCACCCCAGCTTTTGATCCACTTCCAGTTCCAAGTGTTTCTTAAGTTGCTGTCATGTGCCAGGTCTTGGGATGTTGTTCAGTCATTTCTCAGTCATGTCTGACTCTCCAAACCCCATTTGGGGTTTTCTTGGCAGACCCTGGAACAGTTTACCATTTCCTTCTCCCATGCCTCTGGCTACAAAAAGAAAAAGAAAAATAAAGAAACAGGCCCTACCCTCAAGATTCCATTTGTTTGGGGGAGTTGGGGCCAAAAATGTACACAGGTAAGTAAATATAAATCACATACCAAATCACACAAAGTAGTCATCCAGAAGGGACTCTTGTAGGAAGTGGGATTTGAGTTGTAATAATTATAGTAACAAACAATAACTAGTATTTACATAGCATTTTAAGGTTTGCAAAATACTTTACATAGGTTGCCTCATTTATCTTCACAACAACTTTGAGAGGCAGATGCTATAATTATCCCCATTATACAGATTAGGAAACTTAGGAGTTTAAAGTGACTTGCCCAGGGTCGCATAGTAAGTATCTATCTGAGGGAGGATTCGAACTCTAGGCCCAGTACTTTATCCACTGCCCCACCTAGGCTGTTACCAGATGTATTCTGTGCTTGCCCTTCATCCTTTTCCCTTCCTTTGCTTGGCCTTGGCATCATCTCCTTCTCATACCCCCAAATCATGGCGTTGCACCCAAACTGCTCTCCACCATCCTCACATGAGCTGCCCAGATATAGGAAGAAACAAATTGAGTATTGTGGAAACACAGTCAGGATAACAAAAGATCTAGCAGCTTCTATACTAAGGGATCGAAAGGCTTGAAATATGATATTCCGGAGGTCAAAGAAGCTAGGATTAAAACCAAGAATCACCTACCCAACAAAATTGAGTATAATGCTTCAGGGGAAAATATGGTCCCATTCAATGAAATAGAGGACTTTCAAGCATTCTTGATGAAAAAACCTGAGCTGAACAGAAAATCTGACTTTCATATACAAGAAGCAAGAGAAGCATGAGAGGGTAAACAGGAAAAAGAAATCACAAGGAACCTATTGAAATTGAACTATTTACATTCCTGCATGGAAAACGATAATTGTAACTCATGAGACTTTTCTCAGTATAAGGATAGTTGAAAGGAATATATATATATATATATGTATATGTATACTTAAACATATGTATGTATGTATAGGAGGGTATATGTGTGTATAAATACATATGTGAGTATGTGTGTATGTGTGTACATGTATACATAGACAGAGAGCACAGGATCAGTTGAATATGAAGGGATGATACCTAAAAAATAAAATTAAGAGGTGAGAGAGGAATATAATGAGAGAAAGAGAAAGGGAGAGATAGAATAGGGCAAATTATCTCATGTAAAAGAGCAAGAGAAAACTGTTACAATGGATGGGAAGAGCAGGAAGGTGAAAGGGAATGGGTCAGCCTTACTCTCATTGAATTTGGCTTAAGGAAGGAATAACATACACACTCATTTGGGTATCTTACCCTACAGGAAAATAGGGGGGAAGGGGGTAAGAGGGAGGATGATAGAAGGGAGGGCAGATTTGGGGAGAGAATAGTTAGAAGCAAACATTTTTGAAAAGGGACAGGGTCAAAGTAGAAAATAGAATAAGTGGTGGGTGGTATAGGATGGAGGGAAATACAGTTCGTCTTTAACAATATAACTACCATGGAAACGTTTTGTGTAACTACATACGTGCAATCTATATTGAATTGCTTATCCTCCCAGTGGGGGTGGGTGAGGAGGGAAGAAGGGAAAGAATCTAAAAATCAAAGTTTTAAAAACAAATATTAAAAAAAATTGTTTTTTTTTACATGAACCTGGGAAATAAAATATATAGGCATTGGGGTATAGAAATCCATCTTGCCCTACTAGAAAGTTAGAGGGGGGATAAGGGAGGATATAAGAGAGAGCAGATTGGGGGAAGGGGTATTCAGTAGGCTTGCTGTCTTGGGGTAGGGATAGGGGAAAGATGGGGAGAAAATGTGTAACTCAAAATCTTGTGGAAATGAATGTTGAAAACAAAATAAATTTAAATAAAATAAAATAAAATATTTTTAAAATAAAATAAAATAGGCAGGATTACAAAAGAAATCAATTATGTTGAATTAAAGAAGCATTTTTTCCCCATCAAAGTTCACATATTCCAGGTTAATGATTCCTGTCCCAGTATCTGGATTTTTCTAGGCCAGAAGCTCTCCCCTTTTTATCACTGTACCCCTAGCCCCAGCCCCCAGCTTAGTGCCTTGCATTAGCAGGAACAGACTACATGTGTGTCTACTGGAATTTAATTCACCCTAAAGAATTAATTTTAGGGTGTGAATTTCAGGCACTCTCTCAGAACGCTGGGTAAGAGGTGTTTGAAAATACCGCCTTTCAGGGCCCTTCCAGTCATGCCAGCTGGTGCTGTTCCCAGGCAAGCTATTTATTTATTCACGGGATTAGCTGGGTTTAGCTCCAAAGGCTTCCTGGATGTTTACAGAACATACGGTGTTAATGGTTTGCGTGTAACAATGATATGTTTGTATTTTCCTAATCTTCTCTTCAGTCTCTACCCTCCATCCTGTTGAGTCATTTCCTCTTAGGTTAGGGCCTAGATGTTTCCTTAGAACTGAGATGAAAAAATTGGCTTGGGGAAGCCCGTCAGAGGGTGTTTGCTAAAGGAGCCCATCTTGTCTGTGGATGGGCGATAGATTTTAGGGTCCTTCTATTTGGATACCACTCAAGCAGGGATGGTAGTGATAGTGAGGGCATGGGGAGCCCTCTAATGCCTAAGCTAGCATTTATATAGTACTTTAAGGTTTGTAGAACACTCATAACAGCCATATGCATTAAGTGCTATGATCTCCATTTTACAGATGAGGAGACTGAGGCTGAACTGTTTTGCCCATTGCCATACATGTTGTAAGTTCTTGAGGCACGATTTGAACTCAGGACTTCCTGACTCCAAGTCCAACACTCTGTCCATGGGGCCACTTAGCTGCCTAACCTTCACTGTGTTCCTCCTGATGCTCTCAGGGACACGTAGTATCTTCACCATGCCTTCTTGACTCTGACTTTGAATCCCTATAGCTCAGCCCAAGCACAGCTGAATTACTTTGTTTTAGTAAAGGCCCATTTGGCTTCCATCCTCAGTCTGAACCCTATGGCCTATCCTCTTGAAAAGTCCATACCCACTCTACTCACTTCTCTTTTGGGATTTCCATTACCCTGTCCACTTCCCGTTTCTTCTGTTCTTGCTATCCTCCATCTATTCCTGTCTCTTAAATCTGATTATCCCATAATGTCTCTGGTGTCTCTGCCCCAGTGGTAACACATGACTGTTATGATTTCGTGCTTATAGCTTCCCTGTCTATGGCATTGGGGGTTCACAGCTGCATTTTCATTGTAGGGGGCTGATCTGGTCAAGCTGAAGCAGTTACTGGGTGGTGTGCCTTTGTTAGGGCCTCCAGGGTCTTGACATACCTACTGAATCCCTTATAGTGGGGTGGCTATTAGTCTGTAGCTATGGATGCCTCTTCAGGGACTTGAATGTTCAAACCCAGCAAGACTGACAGGAATGGATGGACCATGACCACCATCATTGCACAAATCCATAGAAATCTTAGAGATTCTAAGTAAGCATTCCATTTAATCATAGGACTTGTACTCAGTAAGTCCTGATTTCAAATCTGGCCTTAGACACCTATTAGCTGTGTAATCTCTGCCTCAGTTTCCTCATCTGTAAAATAGAGGTAATAATAGCACCCACCTCTTAGGATTATTGTAGGGACAAGAGGAGGTAACATTGCAAAATGTTTTGCAAACCTTAAATCATATAAATGCTAGTTGTTATTGTTGTTGCTATTACTAAAGTCTCTTCTCAGACAAGATGTCATCCCATACGTATACACAAAAACGTAGGACAGATGTGACTGCAGAGGTTTCTTTGTCCCATGATCTACTGAGAATTGACGCCAAAAAAAGCATCAGACAGGAAGATTTATGTTCATTTAAGGTGTTAACCAGTGCCATGCAGTATCTTTAAGTGAATAAAATGTCACAAGAAATAAATTTTAACCAGAGACTTTATCCACAAAGTTATGGAAGATGGACCTTTATAACTACAGAAGATATGTTGAGAGAATATGAACATCAGAAAGCAAGGTTTATATTGTTAGCTCGCCCTTTCTTATGAAAGGATTTTAGAATCATAGACCTCTCCTAGAGTGCATAGTGAAAAGCCATATAATCTGATCCCTCATCTTTTTTTGGCAAAATCTCTTGGCTATGACAGGTGAGAACCAATTTTTTTTTTTTTTTTTACGGTCATTCTCCTGATTCATATCTTGAACTGTCAGGCAATCTTTCCCTTCTGCAGCATAGAAAATATAGCTTCAGCTCAGCCCTGTTATCTGTTATCTTGACCTTGGAAAACGTCTGAGAGAGCAGTAAGGGCACAGCCAGCTTGGTGAGCTCATGTTTCCTGGTCCAGGTGAAGGACATGCTCAGGGAGTGACTGAGCTGGCAGATGCGAAGGCTCAGCCATCGCCTCGATCTTAGAAGAATCATGGAGAATGGGGCCATACTACAGGACTGGAAAAGGCTTAGATAAAACGGGAGAGGATGGAAATGACCAATTTTAGGGCCAGGAGCTGGATTTCAGTTCTTGGTAAAATTTTAGGAAATTATGGTTAGTGAATATTTGGAAAAGGAAGTGGTGATCCCAGGGAGCAACCTGGTGTCATCACTTGCAGGTCACAATTAGACTAATGTCCTTTCCTTTTTAATCAATTGTTAGTAGGTCAAGGAAATGCTATTGACACCAGATTAACCCAGGGTCTGTGAACTTGTTGGTGAAGTAATGGCATGGGATCACGCCAGAAAAACGTTGGGAACCCCTGCCGCAGATAAGTGGTTTATAGGACTAGGTCTAGGATTTGACCCCTCGGCTTCCTCTGACATTGCTAACTACCTCCCAGATATTCTCTTCTCTCTGGGTTTCCATCTCTGTGCTCTCCAGGTTCTTCTTTCACCTGTCTGGCCACTCCTTTTCTGCCTCCTTTACTGGCTTGTTCCTATCGTTCCTCTGAACTGTAGAAATTCCCCAAGGATCTGTGCTCAGGTCTTCTCTTCCTTTATATTCTCCCTCTTAGGAATCTTATCAACTGGGCTTAACTATGCCATCTCTGTCTATGCAGGTTACTTATAGATATTTACATCATTACCTGCATATCTTTATATATCTATATCTATAAGCATCTCATATACATATGTATATATATAGATATATATATATAGAGAGAGAAGAAGAAGAAGAAGAAGAAGAAGAAGAAGAAGAAGAAGAAGAAGAAGAAGAAGAAGAAGAAGAAGAAGAAGAAGTGGAAGAAGGAGAAGGAGGAGAAAGGGAGGAAGAGGAGAGAGAGGAAGATGAGGAGAGAGAGGAAGATGAGGAGAGAGGAGGGAGGAAAGAGAGAGGAAGAAAAAAAAAATATATATATATAGAGAGAGAGCTAGACGAGAATCCCTTTAAGAACATGCTTGAGGGCGGCCAGGTAGCACAGCGAGTAAGAGCACCGGCTCCAGAAGACCTGGAGATCGAATCTCAGGCTCAGACACTTAGCACCCACCCAGAAACACCTGGCCGTGTAACCTTGAGCAAGTTACTTAACCCCAATTGCTTAGGGGCGGCCAGGTGGCTCAGCGAGTAAGAGCATCGGCTCCAGTGTCGGGATGATCTGGATCAAATCCGGGCTCAGATACTCAGCACCACACCCAGAAATAACTGGCCGTATAACCTTGAGCAAGTTACTTAACCCCAATTGTTTTAAAAAAAAATTAAAAAAAAAAAAAAGAACATGCTTGACAAGTGGTGTGGAGCTCATACCTCCCAAGGCTTCTCAGTCAAGAAGCATTATTAAGTACTTACTAAGTGCCAGACAGTCTCCTAAGAGTATACTGGGTACACAGATAATGGCAAAAACAGTTCCTGCCCTCAAGGAGTGTATGTTTTAATGGGGGAGACAACATGTAAATACATTGAAAACAATTAGCTCCTAATCAACACCAGCCTTGGCTTGTAGCAGATTTGGAAAGCCTTATAACCAAACCCATACAATATTAATGAAACACAGGGTCCGGTCACCCTAAAGCAACTATAAAAAGATTAATACTTCCTTGCCAAAAAGGGGGAAGATTGATAGACCATCTCAGAGCCTATGATAAATAGGTCAGAAACCTACAGAAATTCTTTTGGAATAAACATCTGTCCCTTCACTGAACAATAGCAAAGGCTGAGACCAGACTCATGCCACTGGATTTGTTGAATGTAACTGAAAGTAATTTCTCTCCAGATGGAGCTTAGGAGATAGCTATGTTGTAGTCCAGTCAAAAATCCTTCCATGAGTGTCAGCCACACTAACTCAGGCAACTGTATGTTGAAAAAGAAGCATTTAACAAATAAATGTCATGTAAATTTGTCTATAGAGATGGAGGTATTTATAGTGGCAATTCAATATCAGGTCATTGCCATGAGAAATTTCAGAGGGTTATCCATAGGGAGGTCAGGCTTTGTGATTTTGCTCAGAAAATGGTAGAAATTGTGCTGCTTTTGACTGCATGCTATAAAAACGTAGCACCTTCTGAATATTTAGTAAGATTTGACTTGATGGCTAGGATTATACATTAAAACCTCACTAGCTTTCCTGGGGAGCAGCTAGTTGGCACAGTGATTAGAGTGTCTGGTCTCGAGTCAGGAAGACTTGTCTTCCTGGGTTTAAATCTGGCCTCAGACACTTACTAGCTGTGGGACCCTGGGCAAGTCACTTAACTCTGTTTGCCTCAGTTTCCTCATCTGTAAAATTAACTGGAGAAGGAAGTGGCAAACCACTCCAGTATCTTTGCCAAGAAAACCCCAAATGGGGTCATGAAGAGTCGGACACGAGTGAAAAACGACTGACATGATAAATAGGTCAGAAACTTGCAGAAATACTTTTGGCAGCTTTTGTGGACCAACAAATTTAAATTTGTATTCTACAATTGCAGTTCTCAAAATATCTTGGAGAACTCAATTAATTATCATAATTATCACAGATCATACTATCTCCCATGATCATCTCTATATAGTAATATTGATTCATAAAAAGTAGAGAACAGTATTTTATTAGGTATTGCTAGAGCAGTAGCTGATAATCCACAGATTATGTAGGGTGGGAAGGAGAGGAGGAAGGGGGAAGTTTCAGATAACAGAGACCTAACTAGAGAAATCACGTGTGAACCACAGGATGAGGTAACATCATCCCCGCTGTCTGTTATGTTACTAGAATTCCACCAGTGCCTTCATGAAGTCTACATAAAATGAGCTTTTATCTGAATACTTTAACTCATTTTTTTTAAAGGGCAATTATTTTATTGACTCACATAATAGTCAGTAGAACTTTAACTCTAAAAGAATAATAGCAGGCTGGGGACTTGACTCATAGCAATCATACTTAAATTAAAATTAAAATCTGACCCTCCATTTCTGCCCATTGCAGATGGCAGGATCAGCTCTTGATTCAATTGAGCAAGCAAGCATGTCTTGAGAACCTACCATGTGGGGATAGGAGAGATCAAGCTTTTTAAAGAACCTACTATGTGCTAGACCCTGTGCTACATGCTTTACAGATATCATTTCATTTGCTGTCCAAGGCACTGTACTGCGTTGCATTTTATTTTATTGGGCACTATTTGGTATATGGTTACAATCATTGACAAAACCTGGGGCTGACTGGTAGCTACTGAATACAAAAGGCTCCTGGCAGCTGATTATTATATGTCTTATAGAAGTAAATATTCTTAAACCTTTAAATTTCTTTTATGAAATTTCTCACAGATAGCTCATTCTAAATAAATGTCAGTATTTTCAATGTAATATGTTATTTCCATTTGTCATTCTATCATTCATTTGCAGAGATCTGTGCCATTGGTTACAAAGAAGGATGAAGCAGCCATTTATTAAGCACCTACTGTGTGCTCCACTTAGCACTGTGCCTTTTTTTTTTTTTTTGCAAATCATTTGATCCTCACAACAACCCTGTGGAAGCAGGTGCTGTTATTATCTCTGTTTTACAATTAAGGAAACTGAGGCAGGCAGTGGTGAATGACTCTCTCAGGGTCACCTAGCTAGTGAGGGTCTGAGGTCAAATTTGAATTGAGCTCTGGGCCTAGTGCCTTGTCTGCTCCGCCAATAAGAGAAGTTGTTACAGCGGAAAGCATGCCAAGATTTGGAATCGGAGCACTCCAGACCTGCTCTTCACTACCCATTTAGACTTAGTTCAATCTCTTTCTCCCTGGGCCTCAGTTTCCTCATCTGTGAAAAGATAACACTGGACTAGATGCCCCCCGAATTTCTCTTCCAGCTCTAAAATCTCTTAAAAAAAAAAGAGCGAATGGGAAAGGGTTCAAGGGGTAATGTCAGAACTCAGTTTTAACTTCCCCAGAAAAATCACAGCAAGAAGTAAGTTCTTTGGCTGAGAACCTCTAGGTGGCACAGTCCCATTGTAGTAAGCTGGGAAGCCACCAGGCAAAGCTTGGGAGATTTTCTCAAGGGTGTAACATCCCAGACCCCTCATAATTTAATAAGCTGCCCCTGGAGTGGGCATGACCGTAATGCCAGTGAACTGCACTTATCTGTTAGCACCAAAATTTACATTTATATGTATATAAGTATGTATGTATGTATGCATGCATGAATGTATTTTGTGCCAGGATACAGTTTATTTCTTTTTCATTGGAATTATATAAATATCACAAGAAGAAGGCAAGCAGTGATATGCAATAAAGCAAGTTAACATTTTACAAGGAAAAACATTGGAAAATTTAGTTTTTCCCCCCAAAGAAACCTTACTACCAGTGGGCTTTTGGATACAAAAATAGATTTAGGACCTTGGATGGGACCTCAGGGACTATCTGGTCCAATTCCTTCATTTTGCATAAGAGGAAACTGAGCCTCACAGACTTGCCAATGCTCAAAAGCCAGGAAGTGTATTAGGCAGGTTCGGAACCCAGGCCTTCCCGGCTCCCAGACCAGCAGCATTCTTTCCACTCTTTCACACTGTTTTCTCAAAAAGAGATAGTGGAGATTGGAACATGGCATCAGATGCTATTCCTGCTGAATTAAAATCTGACAATACACATGAACATGAGGAATCATATAAGCCTGAAAACAAGTACCAGCCATTACCATATTTTAGTTATCATTAATTCATGAATAATTTAATATTTAAATGAATGAATCCAGATGAGAAGAACTCATTTACTGTGACCTTGGTCTCCCCCCACCTCAAGGGTCTCCAGCAGTTGGTTCCCTTTTTGGCGTTCGATGCTCTTCATAAGCTGCCCTCTTTCCTGTATTTCCATTCTTTCTGTATCTCTGTATACCCGAAGGTCACTCACCCGCTGGTCCTTTCCCAACATATCACTTCATCTTCCCTCTTCATCTCTGCATTGGTTGGCCCTGACACACCCTTCCTATCTCTGGGATGGTCTGCTCTTCCATCTTCAGCTCTTACTTCCTCTGGCTTCCTTCAAGACTCAAAACCCATCTTCTGCAGCCCTTTCCCCACCTGTCCCCCGATGCTAATGACTTCATGTTTCAGTCTGCCTTCATCTATTCTTAACCTGTATCTGTTGTGGGGAATCAACTGAAACGAACATATTAAATTAAAATTTAATTTTATTGATAATATTTATTTTCCTACACATTGTAAAATGTGGGGGCTGATTGCTTCTAAGAAAGTAATGTATGCTATAGTGGGACTGTGGGTTCTACTCCAACATAATGTGCTTAATTCTCCCTAGGGGAAAGGGAAGAAGGAAAAAAAAGGAAGGAGGGAGGGCAGGCCAGATGGCTGATTTCTGTTTTCATTGATTGTGCTTCAAAGCAGGTGTGGAAAGAGCCTGCTTTTTGGGTCAGGTGGTAGCAATTGAGCTTTCTAATCTCTTCTGGTTTTAAGGGAGCAGCCCTTCTACCCCAAGGTTCTTTTGTGTGATGGACGCTCTTGGCAGTCTGGTGAAGCCTTCAGGTCCCTTCTCAGAATACTGTTTTTGAATGCACAAAATAAAACACCTAGGGTTACAAAGGAAGGCAATGATATTGATTTACAGTTTTCAAAATATCTAAAAACTGAGTTCACATACTTCAGGGTAAGTGAGAGGCACCCTAGCTTCCATTCAGATCCTCATTTTTCTCTCTCTCTTCCAGTTCACTTTTATGCATCAGGTCTATTCAGAAGACATCACACTTGCACTGGATGTCTTTCTTGTTCTTATCCTTGATGTAACCAATGTGCAAGCCCAATTTTGCTTCTCCTGCGAGCAGGGTGAAAAAGGGCCTGATCTCTACAACATTGGGAAATTGCCTAAGGCACCATTTAATTCACCTTCCAACCTTCAGGCCTTCCCATTCCCTGGGCAACTTGATTCCTTCATGTTTAGAAGGGTAGAGTTGATCCCTGTATATTTTAAAAATAGATTACAATTTATTCTATTAATTAGCCATTTTCAATATGGTAGAGAGCAATTTGGAGTGACCATGGTGACTCAAAAAAATGATTGCTTTCTCTTTGTCAATTGCTTTTTCCACATAAAATTGTGAAACTGTTATGTCAATGGCACCCATCGCTTCAGAAACAAGGTGTTGGCAGAGATAGGAGGTGGGTCTGTAAAGGAGGAGATAAATTTTTCATTACTTCTTCTCATCTGGAAGGAAGGGAGATGGGGATTGGTTGGGATTTTAGTATTCCTTGTCTCTTGATTTATTATATGAATGCTTGGAGTATGTGATTATTCAACATAACTGGGAGAATTGTTTAGACTTTAAATTTATGGCCTCAGAGACAGCCAATTTCAAGTCCACAAGTAGGGCTAATTGCCTTGTGGATGTGTAGTTTTCTAAGCATTTAAGAACAAAGGTTAATATTAATATAACTTTCTGAAATAAACCTTTAGGATAATGTTATTTCCTCCAATTACATAGATTTTCTTATAATCCTCCTTTTAATTTATTATCATAGTGGATGGTACCATTTTTAGAAATTTTGTCCAGAGGCAACTAGGAACCTCTGGTCTTGAAATTAGGAGAACCTGAGCTCATATCCAGCCCTCAAATTTTTACTAGATGTGTGATCCTGGGCAAGTCACTTAACCTCTGTTTGCCTTAGTTTCCTCAATTGTAAAATGGGATTATAACAGCTGCTACCTCCCAGGGTTGTTATAAGGATGAAACAAGATAATAGTTATAAAGTGCTCATTATGGTGCTTGGTGTATAGTATAGTAGGTGCTGGATAAATGCTTATTCCTTTCTTCTTTTCCCTTACCTCCCCACCTATGATTTCATCAGTTTAAGGTCTAGTATGGGAACTCCTCTGCCTACTTATGGTTGGGCGACTTTTATGTAACTTTAGATCATAGATTTAGAGCTGAAAAGACCATCAGATGGTATCTGATCCCACCCAATCATTTTATGGATGAGGAAAATGAGGTCAAGAGAGTCTGACAAGATCACACAGCTACTGTAGTAAGTGATAGATGTGTATTTGAGCTCCCAACCGTTGCCCTTCAGGTCATCCCAGGCTGCAGCAAGTGTCCCTGGGAGGCTAGGCTCAGTCTTTGGGGCCGGTGGCTGGCGAACAGGAGCCATATTTGGCATGCTTGCCTCTAAATCTTTTTACTGATGGGGTAGCACAATCAAAGAAGTTTGAGGACCCCCTCACTGCCTATCTCATGTGTGACTACGCAGACGAACATGGTTTCCATTATTCTGCCTGCTGTTATGTACGACTGAACACTGACATGAGCTGGGCCTATCAGAACAGGTAGATAAATGGGACAGGGAAATAGACAGAATGATAACCCGCGTTCATCTAGACCAGACCCAGAGCTTGCCATTTTAGGTGCTGAGAGCCATTTAATATGAGCCAAATGTATGCAGCCCTTTCTGGGAAAAAAAAATCCTACAGTGTTTTTTCTCCCCATTCTTTATAAAAAGATCTGAAAAAAAAACAAAAACTCGAAAACAACAGCTCTACCTGACTGTAAAGTAACCCCTCCAGGAAAACCCTTCAAAACTTCATCTTAAGCACAACACCGAAGAAGTATCAAGTCATTCATAATGTATAATTAATATAGCCCTTCTTCTCTTTCTTCCTCAAGCCTAGGAATTGCAAAACTACTCATGTTGTGGTGGTGTGGTAAATAACATTCTTTTCAACTATTTGTTTCCATGTCTGGGCAGATGTAGCCTTTAATTTGTCAGACTTGGAAAGTTACTTAGTCTGCTCAGTGTTTGTTCTTGGATACCGGCATATAACTCCATGTATTATACCCTTTACCTCTGCCATTTTTGTGAGAAAAAAAAAAAAAAACACAGTCTTCATTTTTCCCTCCTAGCATTAATGAAAATCACATTACCCACGTACAAAGCCTCTTTCATTGTAGGGCAACAGCTCCTTTATCTGACAGCCCCAGAGAATTTCATCAATATAGATAGGGAAATAAAGAAGCAAATGACTGAAGAGAAGTGTGGCATAAGGATTCAATCTATTAAATCAATGATTTCATTTTATCTAAAAAGGGTTTCTACTCGGAAACAAATCTTACATGTCGTTAATATAAAAAATACATAACTGTAATCAATTATCTTCCTTAATGGGATTAGCTTTTGCTCTGATGGTCCCACATCACTACATTTGCCTACCAAATGCATTTTGGTCCCTCTATTTAGGTCCCTGTGTGGAACATAGTTGGTCACACAGCTATGGGTGTGTCTTACATCCTGGAAATGTACAGTGCTGTGAAGGGAAGTTCCTTATCCCTTCTCTACATTCAGATTGCTTTCTTGTATCCTACTTTTTGCTAGTAATTGAGAGCATCACTTCTCAGACTATGCAAAGAGGCAACCTAAGATAAACCCTTCCCTTTCGGTCTGAACTAAATTGGGGGCTATGGGCCAATAAGATGTTCTAGTTTAAAAGGCTGCCATTTTGTTTATTTAAATAAATAAACAAAATGTCAGATGTAGGCCTGGATTTGGTCTGTAACTCACTGATTTATTACTAGACAAGTAGACTCCTCCAGGGAGGAAACTCCATCTATCACAAGGGACCCCTCCTAATCTGCAATTTATAGTATCAGAGAGTTGCATGGAGAAATTTAATTATTTAAGAGAGTTAATTAGTTTTCTTAATTTAATTAAAAGAATTTACTAACTTGACCAGGGTTAATTACACAAGTATGTGTCCGAGAAAGGATCTGAACCCAACTCTTCCTGACTCTGCGCCTGGCTTCCTATCCCCTCTGTCATGCCATAGTCAATGACTTTTGTCCTACCACCGAGCAGCGATGATTCTGAGAATGAGCCCAATGTCTTTGCGCAACTCTGCCGCACATAAATCCAGTTCACTTGCCAAGTCAGGACATCACTCATGATGCCATTGGTCCTCTTCGAAGATGCAGGATGAACATCACATCATGCCATAATAAATAAACAAAAAGAAAAATGAGACATACTTAGCAAAGGGCTTTATCATTTTTGTCTGTTTAATTATACTGCAAATGTATCCTTGATATGATGCTAAGAACCAAACTGTGTTTTGGTAAATCTAGTCCTTATGTTCTGCTCTTGGATAATTATAAGGTACAAGTAATGTCCTTTGAGGCAGGATCATAGATGTATAGCAGAAAGGGGTCACAGAGGTAGCTGTCACCATCACCATCATTGTAACAGCTAAAATGTATATGGCACTTCAAATTTTGCAAAATGCTTTACCTCTTAGCAAATATTATTAATAGGGTTAAGGTTAGTGTTAGATCTTCACAATGACCCCCTTAGGAGGCAGGTGCTAGTAGTGTCCCTATTTTTACAGCAAGAGAAACTGAGGCACACAGAGGCTAAGTGACTTGCCTAGGGTCATACATGTAGTAAGTATCTGAGGTCAGATTTGAACTCAGGTCCTCCTGAACTCCAGATCCCATAGGATATGTACCATGTCACCTAGGTACATCATCTAGGTCAACTAGTCCAGCCCCGATATTTTATGGATGAAGATGAGGTCCAGAAAGATTAAGTGATTTGCCCAGAGTCACATGGGTAGGAGGTGCTAAAGCCAGGATTTGAACCCAGATCCACTGACTAACCACCATCTCTCTTTGTCCTTCGTTTTCACCTTATTGATTTACTAGCACCCCCTGTATGTTTGGGAGACTGCATGCATCCATGTTGCTGGCATCACCAAAGCTCGCCTCCAAGGGCATCTTGAGATGCCTTTAACTTTCTTGATGTCAGAGTGAACAAAAGTCCCTTCTTCTCTTAGATCATATGAGATGTGCTTGGTGTTTAGGAGAGACAGAGAAACAAAGGGAAAGTAAAAGATCAAGTTACAAGAGTAGAGAAGCCGACCGCTTTACAGGGCACAGAGGGACTGACGCTGATTTTAATGTACTTGACATAGCCTTGCTAATCTAGCACCTGCAGGTAGACTCTGAAGCAATCGTCCCTGTGGCATTGCTCCATTGAACACACTGCTTCTTGTCTCCAGGAAAAACAAAACAAAACAAAAACAAAGTTTCTTTTCCTTTCTTAAAGCTCTTCTCTCTGCTGTACTTCCTGGCCTGTTCCCCTTTCTGGCCTCAGCGATGAAGCTCCCAGACTTTTAGCGAAGCTGTGATGATGGACTTGTCCTGAGCCCAGTGACCCTTTTCTTAGAATAGGTTACCACCCCCACCTTACTTCACCAGGGCCTCTTTTGATGACTAATCACTGTACCCTAAGTACCCTAGGGGAGGGACTTCTCAGAATCCTATAACCACAATTTTTCAAAACCAAACATGCTGTAATAATTTTTACCCATGGGAAAAAAGGCTTCTTGTCTTTGCAACAACCTACTTTGATTATAAAAGCAGATGTTAATGCGAATCATCCATTCTCTTGATCATCAGCCATGGATACTTGAACTTTTTCTCCCTTGATAACTACTTCCAGGAGTTAAGGTCCAGGATGTAGGGGTAAGAGAAGACCTGGTCCTGTGATTTTATTAGCCTAGGGAAATCCCAGGTGAGCAAACACCCTCTGCTAATGAAGGGTGGCACCTTCTCTGCCATTCTGCCAAAGTAACCTTATGAGATCTGACCATGTGACTTCCCTATTGGACCAATTCCAATGGCAGAGTTGGAAGCGTCCTTATGGTGGAGCTGTGAACCGACCAAACCATTCTGGAGAACAATTTGTAACTATGCCCAAAAGGCTATAAAACTGTGCATATCCTTTGACCTAGCACTACCACTACTAAGTCTCTATCCCAAAGAGATACAAGAAAAGGAAAAGGACACACATGTACAAAAACATTCTTAGCAGCTCTTTTTGTGGTGGCAAGGAATTGGAAATTGAGGGGAGGCCCATCAGTTGCAGAATGGCTGAAAAAGTTGTGTTATAGGATTGTAGTGGAACATTATTGTGCTATAAGAAATAATGAGCAGGATGGTTTAAGAAAAAATAAACAACCTGAGAAGGCTTATGTGAACTGATGCAAAGTGAAGTGAGCAGAACTACAAGAACCTTGTACACAGTAACAGAACAATTTTAAGGATGGACAGCTGTGTAATACTTAGGTACTCTGATCGACACAATGATCCAAGTCAATGCCAAAGAAACCATGATGAAAATTGCTGTCTACTTTCAGAAAGAGAACAGATGAACTCTGAGTACAGATTGAAGTATACTTTATTTTTAAGCTTTATTTTTATTGCCTATTTTTTTTAACATGGATAATATGTTTAGCATGATTTCACATGTATAAATATATCATATATACCATATGTATAAATATGTCATTATGATAGATATCATTTATCATAAATGTGTAGCACACATATAAATCAATATCATATCGTGATATCATATTATTTGCCTTTTCAATGGGTGGGAGAGATCTAGGAAGAAGTGGGAAAATTTGGAACTCAAAATTTAAAAAAATGCTTAAGATAAATAATACATTTTAAAAAGTAAAAAAGAGAGACTTTAGAAACTATATCCTCTAATCTATATAGAACCACTTCTGCAATTTTCTCAACGGGCACTCATTCAAACTTGATGATCTCCAGTCAGGGAGAGGCAGAGGAAGAGAGGACAGGAAGGACATCTCTTGAAACAATCCATTCCACTTTTTGGGAGGTCCACTAGTTAGGAAGATTTTACTAATAACAACCCTAAAACTGCCTCTTCAATTTCTCCTTCCTGCTTCGAGGTCCGGAGGAATAGGTACGGACCCTCTTTCCAATGGCAGCTCTTAAAATAGACAAGGATAAGCTCTCATGTGCCCCCGAGTCTTCTGGTTTACAAATTAAACATTCTTACTTTCTTCAGCCCATCCTCACACATCATGATGTTGAGATCCTTCACCTGTTTATTCTTTGTATGTGTGTCTGCCCACAAAATAGGGGCTTAATGAATCCTTGTTGACTGAGTGATTGCTCCAAACACTCTCTAGGTTTTCAAGGTCCTTTCTAATTATGATGCTCAGAACTGAAGAGAATACTCCAGCTATGGTCAGACCAATGTAGAATATAATCGTGCTCTCACCTTGATGCAGCCCAAGATCATGCTACACATTTCATTTCCCATTCGGCTACACTCATTTTGTACTTTGACTTACCCACCATGTCCTTAGACTGGGTGCCAGCTACCACCATCACTGTTTCTTAGCTTTCTATTGTATGTTTCCTTCCCATTTGAATATAAGCTTCTTGAAAGCAGGGACTATCTTTTTTTTGGTCCCATTTGTATCCTCAGCATTTAGCACAGTGCCTGGCAACACAATAGGGGCTTGACAATGCTAACTTGTTAGCTTTTTCCTTCCCATGATTGATTCAGTGAATTTGCAATCCATTAAGACTCCCAGATCTTTTTCCAGTGAAATATTATCTATTCAAGCTTCCTCCATGTTGTGTTTGGAAAAGTGATACATTCAATCCATGAATAGGATGTTACATTTATTCATATTAAAGTTTTCATCTTGGCCCAATTTTGATTTCTCTTCATTTTCTTGTCCAGTGGTCCTCAAACTTTTTGGTCTCAGGACCCCTTTATATACTTAAAAATTATTGAGGGCTTCCAGAGAGCTTTTATTTATGTGTTATATATCTATATATTTGTACACATAGATGTATAGCCATAGATATAGAGATATTTGCTGGTTTAAAAATTGATCCATTTTATTATTTTTTACAAAAATAGTTTTTACTTTGTAGACCTCTAAAAGAGTCTTGGGGACCCGAGTAGTTCCAGGACTAGGAGCTTCAAAATCTTTAGGAATTTTATTTCTATCATTTAAATGTCAATGTTAGTCAACAATATTTGTTTGCTAAGCATTCTAAAGTGGCTCCTTTATACCAAGCCCAGTGTTAAGTGTAGCATTGCTTAATCCTTGCTCCTTTATGTAAATCTTATAAACCTCCCACTTGTAGTTTAATCCACAGTGCCAAGCACACATCTCTGGGACATCCCACGAGAATCTCCCTCTAAATTGTTATTTATTCATTAATGACTCCTTTTGGTTTCTGGGTACATCTAATGATAAGATCTTCTAGGCCACATGGCTCTATTTCGCTTTAAGAATAGCATGATGGAGCTGTCCAGTGCTTTACTGAAATCAGGATATACTGTGTCCTACAGCATTCCCCTGACCAGTACTCTACTAACCCTATGAAAATACAGAATGAGGTCAGTCTAGCATTGGCACCCTTAACCTTTTGTGTGTCATGGACCCCTTTGGGAGCCTAGTGAGGCCTATGCTCCCCTTCTGTGTTTAAATCCTTAAACTAAGATACATAGGATCACGATATAAAGGAATCCAATTGTTACTGAAATAACAATAATACATAATAAATAATAATATTTTTTTCTCATCTAAGTTCACAGACCACCCTCGACCTCCAAAATTTGTCTCCAGATTAAGAACCCCTGTTCTAGTATGTTTTTTGATCAAGTCATATCAGCTTTTTTGTGATTATTACTTCATTTTCTAAAGGTTCACTAACCAGTGCCATTGAGAATGTTCTAGAATTTTGGTTGGAGTCAAAGTCAAGTTCACTGATGTATAGTTTTCAGATTTCATGCTCTTTCTTTTCCAGATTAGAACATCTCCAAAAGGCTAGGGTGGCAGTTCTCGAAGTGTCATCTGGGGACTGCTGGGGGTCCCCAAGACTATTTAAGTGGTAGTTAAGGTTAGAACTATTTTCATAATAATGCTAAGTTGTTTTGATTTTTAATGTAGTATATATGAGTGATTGCAAAGATAAATACAAATAAAAGTTCTTTGAGAGTCCTCAGTATTATATTTAAGGGTATAAAAGGGTCCTGGAAACCAAAAAGTTTGAGAAATAGGAGTCTACAGATTTGAACTTATTCTGGGCAACCAGAGGCTCTCTTAGGTGTGATAGAATGCTGGATGAAGGAGCCAGGAAGATCTGAGTTCAGATCTGTCCTCATGTACTTACTAACTGTGTGACCCTGAGCAAGTCACTTAACCTCTGTTTGCTTTAGTTTTTCTCATCTGTAAAATGAACTGGAGAAGAAAATAGCAAACCACTTTTGGGGCATAACAACAACTATTTCTAGCTTATCATCATATCAGCACTGTCTGAGGTTCTCTGAAATGCTAGCCAATTCATTGCTAATAAAACCCCTGAAAACTACATTATTATTTGATAAATTGATGAGTCAATAAGTGTTTTAAGTGTTGATTGCTTACAGGAGCTGTGGATACAAAAAAAGGCAACTTTTATTCCCTTATCTCAAGGGTTTCATGTTCTAATGGGGGAGATAACATCCCCAACTAGGTACGGACAATCCGTACAGGACAGATAGAAGGTGACCTTCCAGGGAGAGCGTCTAGAGCCTGGGAGAACATTAAAAGTGCAGAAGGGGGCATCTGAGCTTTCTTAAAGGGGTCCAGGGATTCTAAGAAGCAGAGGTGTTAGGACACGGTATGTCAGAGCCAGGAGGGCACACCCCGGGAAGTGGAGAACAGCGCCTGGTGACTGGCACCAGGGGGTCTGGTGACCCCCCCCCCCCCCGCCCCCCCTTGTTCTTCAGAACTTCTCGAGCTGCTGAGGCATAGTGGGCACTTTTAAGAAGCATATTTGTTGCTGTTATTGATGAAGTTAATTATGCTGATAGTTTTCCTAATATGGAATCAGCCTCGTGTTCCTGCTATAAACCTCACCTGGTTGAAGGGTATGAGCTTTGTGACAGTATTACTGGAATGTCCTTGCTAGTGTTTTATTTAAATTTTTTCCATCAATAGGTATGTAAGTTTGTTTGTATGAGCCGTAAGTGGGTACCTAGGTCTGATAATGGGCACCACAGCCAGAGGTTGAGTGGGAGGGCACATTTATGCTAATGTCCCCAGTGTCCACCCCCCACATACTCTGCAGGGACTTGGTGTAAGTGTAGGACGGTTTAGACACAGAACCGCCTAGCCCCTGATGATATAGAAACCCTTAGAGCTGGACCTTGAACTTGGATCTCTTTGAGAGTAAGGGTGAGAGGAGGTCAGGACAGCTCCAGAGGCAGGGGCAGCCAGCCTGTGTAGCTATGGGCCTGCCCTGGGACACGCCTGAGAGCCCAGGGTCTACCTCATTTTCACAGTATCCTGGGGACAATGATGAGAAACGCTTAACAGATATGATATCTGAATTGGCATAGCTCTGAGTCCTCAAGTGATGGCAAGGACAGAGACAAGCTGGAGAGAAGCCAAAGGGATCTGGATGGGAGAGAAGTAACAAAAACACTGATTACCATGTAGTTATACCTGGAAACAAATTTGTTTACATCTGAAGGTTGGGTTGTGTCTGCTTTGTATGTAGCTATGCATGTCTCCCTATTGCCTCTTGAGAGCAGGGACTCTTGGTCTTGGCTTCATATTTCCAGCAGTTGACACAGTACTCAGGCATGTAGTTAATGCTCAATAAATACATGTATGTGGACTGAGGTTCCTGGCATTTTTTTTTTTTAGAAATCCCATGAATTTTCTGAGTGTGCATTAGTATCCTTCAATAGGTAATATACTGTCTCTTCCTTTAAAGTGTGTTACTAAGTTGTCTCCTCAGAGTTCTAAGAAAATTAATTACTAAAGCAATTACTTTGATTCAGGACCTTATAAAGTATTTGTATTGAATGGGTGTTGAATGTGATAGTGATATAATGGTGAGATATGAACAACAGAATTGTCCTGTGATGTGGGAACAAATGTAATTTGTCTCATTATTCATGCTAGATAGACAGATAGATGGATATATATATATATATATATATATATATACATATATATAGGTAGATTGACAGATAAGTGGATAGAAAGATCATTTATTAAGCCCTTACTATGTGCCAGATACTGAGTTAAGCCTGGAGGATAGATGTACAAATGTGTAAGACATTGCAAGGTTCTCTTGGGAGGTTATGAGGGTGATGGATAGAGTGTAGATGTCATGAAGTTGAGATGTCTGGGGAATGACTTGGAGGCCTGGATCCAGGCAAGATGACCTATAGGAAGCTAACCTTGTAGGGGCAGGGTCTTAGGTTCCAGTGAAAGGGGCATCAGAGATGAAGAATAGAATGATGACAACAATGTGTGGAAAAGATAATTTGGTTGCTAAATATAAGCTAAGGTGCAGCTGTTTTTAAAATTTAAGTAAAAAATTTTCAGTTCCAAATATTTTCCCCCATTAAATAAAAGAAAACAAAAAACCATAGCAGAAATCCTTCTTCCTTTCTTTGGACTCTGCTAGACCTCCTTTCCTATAACAAATAACTATTAAAAATATATGTTTCAATCCATGAATCTATCACCTCTCTGTCCAGATGTAGTATGTTTTATCAGGAGTCTCTGGAATCATGGTTGTTTTTTTTTTTTGTTGAACAGACATCTCAAGCTTTTCAATGATTTTTATTTTTTAACCATATTAATGTTATTCCATAAATTGTTCTCCTGTTTTCACTCTGCATCAACTCATATGAGTCTTCCTAGATTTCTTTGAAACTATTCATTTAATCATTTCTTATAACAGTAGTTTTCCATTAGCTTCATATACCTTAATTTGTTTAGCTATTCCCCAACTGATGGCCTTTAATTTCCATCTCTTTAACACCACAAAAAAGTGACTACAATTTTTTTTACATAGTTGTGTTTTTCTTCTTTCTTTGATGTCTTTGGATTATATACCTAGTAAAGGTATTGCTGGGTCACAGTGTGTGCAAGGGTTAATGAATTTTTAGGCATAGTTCCACATTGCTTTCCAAAATGGCTGGACCGATTCATAGCTCCTCCAAAAATGAATTTACGTGCCCAATTTTCCACAGCTCCTCCTAATTTTCAAGATTTGTCATCTTTGCCAATCCCATGGATTTGGAGTAGAATCTCAAAGTTGCTTTAATTTCTCTAATTACTAGTAATTTGGAACATTTTTAAAATGTGGCTGTTGATGACTTGAATATCTTCCTTTGAGAACGATCTGTTCTTATTCTTTGATAATTTATTAATTGGGGAATAGTTCTTATTCTTATAAATTGATATTATTCTTCATAAATCTTAGATTTGGGGGTGGCTAGGTGGCACAGTGAATAGAACACTGGCCCTGGAGTCAGGAGGACCTGAGTTCAAATCTGGCCTCAGATACTTAACACAAAAACTAGCCGTGTGACCTTGGGCAAGTCACTTAACCCCAGCTGCCCTCCAAAAAGCAAAAAAAAAAAAAAATTAAATCTTAGATTTGCTGCAAAGAGAAATTTGCTGCAAAGATGTTTTTCCAATTAACTTTCCCTTCTAATTTTAGACACATTTTGTTTGTATAAAACCTTTTAATTTTAAGTAATGGAAATTGTCCATTTTATCTGTTGTGATATTCTCTTGTTTTATTGTGAATTCTTCCCCTATCCTATGATCGGAGAGGTAGTTTCTTTCATACTCCTCTCATTTGTTTATGATGTCACTCTTTATGTCTAAGTCATATTCATTTATGATGGAGCTTATCTTTGTATATGGTGTGAGATGTTGGTCTCTACCTAGATTCTGCCAGACTGCTTTCTCCCAATAGTTTTTGTTGAATAGTAAATTCCCTGATAGATGTTTTTTTTCCTCTCTAGACTACTGTGTTTACTTGTGTATCTAATTTGTTCCACCAATCAACTGTTTTATAACCATTACCAAATGCTTTCAAGATCACTACTTTGTAATATAGTTTGAGATTTGGTTCTGCTAGGTCTCTGTCCTTTTCTCTCTCTCTCGTTTCATGATATCCCTTGAGATTCTTGACTTTTTTTTTCTCCACATGATTAAATTCAATTTAATCCTTTGGTAGTTTGATTGGCATTGCACCTCATTAATAAATGAATTTAGGTTGTCTTGTCATTTTTATTATATTAGCTCCCTCTGGGTTTGTGTTCCCTGCCTGGGTTGTTTAGCTAGCTATCAGTGTCAGACTTGGTCGGTGGCGGAATCACAACCCTTCTCCAGTGTCAGAGACACAGAATTTCTGTTCACGTCTGTCCTCTTCCTTCCTCTGTGCACAGGTTCAGGCTGTCACCACTTCTAACCCTGGTCTGTCTTCTGCTCCTAACGACAAGTGCCTTCCTCAATTCTCACCTTATCTGTGGTCCAGATCTAGAGCATAAGCAAAAGAGTTGCCAGTTGGCACTATTTTGGTTTCCTGTACAGCATCAGGATCCTCCATGTTGGATCCAGGATATCTTCTTACCTTAGTGTTTCCTCAGGTGTGGTCACCAAGAGGCTCCAAGCAGTGATCTGGACAGAACTTGTCCCCAGTATCAAAGACCTCTGTCTGTCTCCTTATGCTGACCTGGGCTGGAAAAAATCTAGTCAGTACAGGAACTACACTTATGAAAAGTTTTCTAGGGACAATTCTTGAGACAAAGGAAGGGCCCTCAGATTTACAGTTCCGGAATTATAATTTACTGCTGAGCACGTGAATAAGAAAACAGTACTTTTCTTAATCATGTTTCTCACTGGCAGTTTTCTGTGTGTCTCAGTCTTCCCCCTACAATTCATTGATGGATCTGAGTGACTTAGGTTTATGTGTGAATTGTGATGCACATATTGTTCATGACTTTCTTTACTATATGATGTGTGCTAGAAGTGTTGGTGCAGTCTGAAGTTTTTCAGTACTTGTAATGCTATTTTTATTATTAATTTTCTTTAATGTAAAGTAAATCATTATGTTTAAGATCTAAAAGTGTCATTATTGTGAATGGCCGGTTGGGTAAATAGAAATGTGTTAGTGGGGGCTCAAAGTTTTAAGCAGTGAATTAGGACATGTATATTCCCTTATGACAAGGTTACCCCTAGAATCCTGAGAGAATTTGTGTTTAACTGTGTGGTGGTGGCCCAGAGACACTAGACATTCCAAAGGAAGAGCAGATTGGAATGATTAAGCCAAGCTAGAGAATGTGGAACAGATCCTTACAGTGTAATTGCATGCCCTATGGATCTTTTACATTTTGGGGGCATTGTCTAGGATTCTGCTTCTATTTCTGCTGGGAAGGGGCAGAAGCTGATGGTTGGTTGTATAGCCAGGGACAAAGGTGAACATCAAAAATGGAACTGTGTATGTGCACACATGCACACAAACCCCAACAATAACCTCACAGATCCATCTAGGACTAATGTGTTTGTGCACTAGCTAGATACCCGCCTGTATCAGAAGAACGCATAGAATCTGTAATCACTTAAAGAAAGTCATGTTGGGAAGGAACATTTACTGTCCCTTCCCAGGACTCTTGACCAGAGATACAACCTCTGATCCTGTTCCCCCTTTCCTTTCTCTTTCATTATTCTGTGAGCTGGAGAATTCCTGTTTGGATTATGAGGTGTTTAAAAAATTTCCTTCACTTGAAAGCCAGTTAGCTTTGGGTCAGAGCTTAGGAACACAATAGCACCTGCACTTGAGTTTTTTCTATTTTCAGTTATCTGGTCATGAGTCAGAATGGCCCATGATGAAATTCACCAGAGATGTTTGCCAGCAACCAAACTGACCCATGATAGAGAATCCAGGGGGATCCTTCCCATTGTCATGTTACTCACAGAGATCCCTAGTATCACCTTGGAACTGAATTTACCTGTGGTGTCTTAGTGACCCGCTTTATTCTTGGTAATCCTCTTCCCCCATTAACTTATAAAAAATAAAAATTACTCTGTCACTTGGTAGCATGTTGCATTAGGGAGAGCCGGTCTATGGATGAACTGACTTCCCAAGGAAATATTGTATAAATTGGTAAAATACTTATAAAAATATGCTGTTGAGATTATCTTAGACAATTCATAGTTTAGGATAAAAGGCCTGCTTTTGTCCAGGTAGTGCAATTGAATTGCTCAGAACTAAGAATTAAGGTGCTCTGAAAATACAGGAGTTAAAATGATTGATGTTGGAAAGAAATTAAAGAAGGAAGGAAGGAAGAAAAAAGAGAAAGAATAAGGAAGGAAAGAAGGAAAGCAGAAAGGAAGGAAGTAAGGGAAGGACTGAAGGAAGAAGGAAGGGAGGTAGGAAGTGAGTTCTGATGAGGGCTAAATATTTAATTGTGCCCAAATTTATTATGCTTTTCTTTTTCCAAACTGATCTTTCTTTAACATTGCTAGTCAAGAAGTTGGAAGTTATGGAGAAGGTATCACTTTATTGAAATTTTGGAAGATTTGTCAAGAGCTGAAAGAGTTTTAATTGAAATGGAGTAGTTTAATAATGCAACATTATGTAAAAGTGTGATTCACAGAACAAACTAATTTCAGTTGGAAGAATTCTACTAGCTGTCCTAGAGGTAGCTAGGTGGATAGAGTACCTAAGCTGGAGTCAGGATGATCTGAGTTCAGATCTAGCCTCAGACATTGTGTGACTCTGGGTAAGTCACTTAACCCTGTTTGCCTCAGTTTCCTCATTTGTAAAATATGTTCAAGAATGAAATGGCAAACCACTCCAGTATCTTTGCCAAGAAAACCCCAAATGGGGTCACAAAGAGTTAAACACGATGGAAATGACTGAAAAACAACCCATCTGTTGGGAGAATGATGTATTTCATTGCCCCCATGGGCTCATTTTGAGGCTTTTGGTGTAGTGGAGAGCCTTGCACAGAAGGGACGGGGCAGATAGATGGAAAGTTGAATCATTTTCCCCAAGCTCTGTGGGTGCCAAATTGAACACTGAACTGAATGGAATGCTAACAGTGAGATAAGAGGTCAGTAAAAATAGCAATAGCTTAGCATTCACATAGCCCTTTAAAGTTTTCAAGGCATTTTGGATACAGACCATAGGAGGTAGGTGTCATTATTTTACATTCCCATTTTGCAATTAGGGAAACTGAGGCTGAGAGAGCTTAAGTTATTTCCTTAAAACCTGTAAGTGTCTTGGGACAGGTTCTGCACTCAGATAGTTCAGTTTGGAATTTCGCCACCTAGCTGCCAGATAGCATTAGGAAACCAAGAATCCTTTCCTCCTCGTTGGTTTACTATTGAGGAAATGAGGAATTTTCCTTAAGCTAAATTTATATTTTCCTTGGGGAAAATTGCAATGACAGTTCAAATTAATTACTTTAAACACCCCTAAAGTAAATAAGTTGAACTGTCATAGAAATGACAGAATATTAAAAAGTTTGAAGATCTTTTGGTCTCATTTTGTAGATGGGGAAATTATATTAGAGAAGGGATTGGACCTTGCCCCAGGGTTGCCCAGCCTCTGTTTCTTACATCTAGGGTCTCACCACTATTTCATGCTACTCTCACTACCCCAGTGACATCAATTGTTAGCCATAGGGGCAGGTACAGCTTTCCCTGCATGGATACAATTAGAGATTAAGGGGTTCTGGGTTGTGGTGTTCTCTGGATCTTTAGAAAAAAACCATCTAGTAGGATCATGGTACCACAGATAAGAGGTCACCTAGTCTAACCTAAATCCTGAAGGCAGGGGAGGTGAAATTACTTTCTTGAAGTCACATAGTGGGTAAACAATAGATGTAGGATTTGAACCGAGCTCTTATGAATTTTTGAAGACAAGAAGACCCATTATTTCTTCAGAATTGGGTAGTAGAAGGGGTGCTCAGACCGGCTGACTTGACTTGAGCAGTTTAACAAATTTTATTCAGTGCGTACTATGACATGTATAGGAGTGGAGAAGGTCAGGTTCTCTGCTGGGGATAGAAGACAGAAAATAGCCACGGACTTCGTGGAGCTCACATTTCACCAGGGAGAAGAGATGGGTAAACGTCTAAGAATAATACAAGGTGTAGGAAGTCTGGAATGGACTTCAGAGCCTGTGACCAACCCCAGTGTTTGAGGGATAGAGAATCCTGTCTTTGGAGACTGGGTTGTGGTGGGGATCAGGGGAATTTATAAGTAGAAAGCCTTCTCATAGGGCAGTTAGTTGGCACAGGAGATAGAATGCTGGGACTAGAGTGAGGAAGACCCATCTTCCTGAGTTCAAATCCCACCTGAGACACCAACTAGCTATGAGACCCTGAGCAAGTCACTTAATGCTGTTTACTTCAGTTACCTCATCTGTAAAATGAGCTGGAAAAGGAAATGGCAAACCATTCCAGTATCTTTGCCAAGAAAACCCCAAATGGGGTCACAAAGAGTCAGACAGGATTGAAACACCAGAACAATAACAAAAATTAGAATATAACCACCTTGAGGGAAGGGATTTTCAGTACTATGATCCCACTATAATATAGAGAGATTCTTTTTTTTTAAGTCAGTCTTTCACTGGACTGTGATATATGATTCTTTTTTTAGTCATTCATTCACTGAACTGTGATGTGTTAATAACTAATTGATTAGTGGATTGAAGCTGGTATGCAATTTTGAAGCCTTTCTTTTCTGCAGAAAACTGAACCACTTATAATTTATTTATAACATTTTTATTTCAAGGTTTGAGTTCCAAATTCTATCCCTCCCTCTCTCTTTCCCCTTCTCCCTACCTGAAATGATAAGCAATCAGATATAGTTTATACATGTACAATTATGCGTAGCATTTCCTTATTAGTCATTTTGTATAAGATGCCTCAAATAAAAGAAAAAATGAAGAAAGTGAGAAATACCATGCTTCAGTCTGTATTCAAATAGTGTCAATTCTTTCTCTCGAGGTAGATGGTATACTCATCATTAGTCCTTTGGGATTGTTCTGAATCATTGTATTGTTAGTAGCTAAGTCCTTCATTGAACAGTATTGCTGTTACTGTGTACGACTTTCTCCTGGTTTTGCTCACTTCACTTAGCATCAGTTCATGTCAATCTTTACAGGTTTTTCTGAAGTCTGCTTGCTCATCACTTCTTATGGAACAATAGTATACCATTACAGTCATATACCACAGCTTGTTTAGCCATTCCTCAATTGATGGCATCCCTTTGATTTCCAATTCTTAGTCACCACAAAAAGTGCTACTGTAAATGTTTTTGTACAAATGTGTCCTTTTCCCATTTTTGGATGTCTTTGGGATATAGGAAATTCCGGTTACCCGGAAGCAGAGATGCTAAAGGCAGTCCACTCATGATGCCTTAGCATAGGAGTTGTCCAGACACTATTCCTTTTTCTACTTCTGCTAAAATTTGAGTCAGATTGTACCTTTTTGGCTATGGGTGACTGAGAATGTGTATACTGCCTAATATTCTCCATTATTTGCTTTACTATTCTGTTCTGATTAAATGCTTTACTGTTTGATTTATGACTCCTACCTGGTCTTTTAATGGTATATGCACTAAACGAGGCCTTAAATACTATTTGTTTAATTATGTTTACCCAAGGGATTCCGTACTGAACTTGGGGAGCTATAAGGGCTACCATATTCATGTAGGACTTATGTTACCTTTACACGGGAAAATATAAAATAGCGATAGTTTTTGAGGTGAGAATGTATCTGTAACTTTTGTAATGAAAAGTCTAGAGTACTAATGTGTCTCCAGTTGACTCAAGGAAGAAAATATCTTCTCTCTTTGTCTTCCCCTGGCTCTGGTAGCCATTATGAATGAAAAGGGGGAGGAATGGAGTTTTAATGGGGGTTATACCAATCAACACAGATTTATCAGAGTGATGCCCATATGCTGAAAAGCATGCACATCCTGATTTTGGTCTGATAACCTATCCAAGACCAAAATGGAAAACCAGACTAAAAATGGCTATAAACGCTGTGGCTATTCTACATTGATGTGTTGAGAGATTATACTAGAACTAGAAAGCCAGGAATCAAGGCATTTGGCTGCGGCTCTGTAATCAGCTCTCTCTTTTTTTCTTGTTTTGGATATGTCAGAGATAAGTGGGACTGTTTCTTTTTCTTCTAAGTCTTCAGTTGATATGCTGACTAGGGCCAGTGTGTAAAGTGGAATCCTGAATAAATCCTTTACCTTGGCAAATCATTCTTGCTTTCAAAATGTATAAAAATACCCAAACTTCATTTGGGCTACCAACTAAATTAATTAATTAATTTAATTTATTATAGGCTACTATGCCCTGTATTTAAAAATGATCACTATTAAGAAAAGCTAAGAAAAGTTTACAAAAGGAAGGAGAACCATGCTATAGTAGGGAGATGGCAGGATTTTATATCTAGACCTGGGTTCAAATCCCAGTTTTACTAATTACCATCTCTATGACCTTGAATGAGTCACTTATATTCTATTGGTCTCAGTTTCCTTATTTGTTAACTGAGAGATTTATACTACGTGATCTATAAGTGCTCTTCTATTTATGAATCTATGATCCTTGGATTTTATAAGGACAAAGAAGTAGTCAATATCTTTTGTAATTTCTAGTAAAAATCACATGATGACTTTCTCCTAAAAAAGAAAGAAGGGCAGGGGAAGACAGCCAAAAGGGGAAAAGCACAGAGCAGTGGTATTTTAAATTAAGAGAATAAAGTATAGGGATCACATGCAGGTGGAGTAAAAATAAACCCATTGAACTAAGCCACTCTTCAGTTCAATGTATTGCTGTTCTTAATTGGCTGGTAAATAAATGACAACACATTAAAGCAATTTAGCAATTACAGTCAAGACTGTTGTACTGTTTTCAAAATAGTTAGCTTAGACTGATACAATTACAATAATAAGCGTTCCTGGCAGAAGAAAGCACTTTTTTCACTTGCCAGTGGAAAATAAAATAAAGGCATCGTGGAAACTCTAACATCAAAGTTAGTCTTTTCCTTTTCTTTCAGCTCTTCATGCTACAGAAACTTCCAGTTAACCAGAATTTAATTTATTTGAATCTTCAAATTAATATAGTCCTTTAAAAAAATAAAGAAGGTAGATGGTGGCGTGGCTCACTCTTTCATGGGCTGCTTTTCCTCTCAGGATTCTAGGGTATCCTGCAGGGCTTTGGATGCCTTTTCTTCTTCTTCAGTTGACTTGAGCCCCCACTGAGTTTCTTCCAGTTTGTTAGGGAGTCAATAGCTAGCATCCCAAGTCCACTTAATCATTGCATACAAGGTAGTTTTTATAAAAGGGCATTTATTCCACAGACATAGGAAGAGCAGCCTTACAAAATTTTCCCCAAGCATTCTACTCCACCTCAGTCTCTGGGGTGGGGAGGGAATTAGACAGTAAATTCATATTCAGAATGCTTCAGTTAATCGGTGGTCTTAGCCTCTGGTGCTGACCTAAGAGACAGTGACTCCAGACAGCAAGCCTTGAGCCTCAGTTAGGGAAAGGTAGGAGTATTGACTTGTGGCTTGTGAGACACCTCATATAATGCTGTGTATTACAGCTCTCTCTTCTATCATGTTCCAGAAGAGGAAACTGATAGACAGAAGTTTAAGTGACTTACCCAAGGCCATCCTAATAGTAAACACCAGGGTAAGGACTCAAATCTAGATAGAAACCTCCCCATCTCCACTCTTTCCTCCTTCAGCCAGCATGATCTTTCTTTCATAAAAGTCTTGAGTAAAGTTCAAAACCTTTTGCCTATAATTCAAGGCCTTCCATGACCTGGTGTTTATCTTTCTAGCTGTGGTTCATGCACTCATACAGCATTTTAAGACCATCTCTTTCCTCAAGGATGTTACATATTGCCTGGAATGTCCTTCCTACCCCTCCTTTCACCTATTCCCATACCCATCCCTTAAAACCAAATGCAAATGCCATCTTTTCCAGGAAAATGTGCCTTTCCCTCTGGTTGTCAATAATCTCTCTCTAGTTTTCAAATAGCATTTTTTTTTCTGTGTATCTCTCTGCTGCACTTATCTTACTGTGTATTATAGCTCTGCATGTTGCTGTCTTATCCACTAATAAGAATGTAAGGTCCTGGAGGACAGGGATCAACCTTTCTATCTCCCCACAGTCCTCTTCAAAGAGTAGTTGATTAATAAATGTGCTCTGCTTGGTTGATTTCAGTTGATCATACCTTCCCCTCAAGCTATTATCCTTTAATCTTTCCCCCTTTAAAACCTAACTCCTAGAATTGAACTCACTTATTATCACAATTACATCACTTTCCTTGCTTTTCTCAATTCTTTGCAATCTGACTTTTCATGTAATGGTAGCTGTTTGTTTCAGTTACCAATGATTCCTTAAATCCACAGCTTTTTCTCATTCCTCATTCCCACAGAAACCCTTTGTAGCTTTTGACTCTTGTCAATTGCCTTCTCCTCTGGGACATTCTCTTCTTCCTTGAGATTCCTTCTATGAGACTGTCATTCCCCTTAATCCTGAATCATCCTTTTTCTTTCCATTATTAAGTATGAATACACACTCTGCCTTAGGTCCTTTTCTCTCTATACCTTCCCCCTTTTTTTAGTGATCTCATCAGCTTCCATAAGTTCAATTATGATCTTTATGCAGATAAATCCTAAATTCATGTATCCAATTTAAGATGCTTATGGAATTGACAGCTGCCTTGCTGGATGTCACCAGGATGTCTCATAGGCACCTTAAACTCAACCTGTCTAAAATGGACATGATTATAATTTCCCCATGCCTGTCCCTCCCTCAGACTTTTATCTTTAGTGTTGATGGTACTGCTTTCTTCCAGTCATAGAGGTTTTCCACCTCAGAGTTATTCTCCCTCTTTTTTACTCCTCACCTCATACCCACTAATCCAAAGCATTGCCAAGCCTTGTTGATTTGACTTTTACAACACACCTCTTATCTGACCCTTTCTCTTCATTTCCATAGCCTCCACCCTTATCAACTTTTATTCTCTCTTACCTGGGCTATTATAATAACCTACTTGGTTTCCTCTCTACATTTCAGTTAGGTGGTGCAGCGGATAGAACACTGGGCTTGGAATCAGGAAGACTCATCTTCCTGAGTTCAAATCTGGTCTCAGACACTTACTAGCTATTTGACCCTGGACAAGTCACTTAACCTCATTTGCCTCAGTTTCCTCAATTATAAAGTGAGCTGGAGAAGGAAATGGCAAGCCACTCCTGTATTTCTGCCAAGAAAAACCCCAAGTAGGGTCATGAAGAGTTGGGGAGAACTGCAGTGACCGAAGAACGGTAACAACCATGTCACTCTCACACTCAGATATCTTCGATGGTTGTCTTTATTAATTGTAACTACCTTACATTTTTACTTTACATTACATTTCCATTTACCTTACGTTAATACTTTACATTTTGTTGCTGGCAATCTGTTGATTACCTCCAGTTTATCCTCTATATAGCATTTTTGTACATTGTTATATTTTGTCTCTCCTCCATTAGACTCTGAGCTCCTTGAGAGCAGGGACTGTCTTTGGTCTTTCTTTGTATCTTAGTCCAGTGCCTTGTCATATAGTAGGAGCTTAAATCTTTATTACCTGACTGTAGGATAAAATACAAAATGCTCAGCACAACAGTTAAAGCCCTCCACAATATATTTCCAATTTACCTTTTCAGTCTGATTTCATATTATCCCCTTTGTGTATTCTTAAGCTCAGTTAAACTGAATTAACTGTTCCCCACATGCAATATTCTAATTGTTCTTCTCTGTGCATTGATTGAGGTGGATCACAAAGCCTGGACCATACTCCCTTCAGTTCAGGTGGCACCTCCTACATGAGGCCTTTTATGATTGCCCAATTATTAGTGTTCTTCCCATTTTAATTTAATTTAAATGCTCTATGTATTTTTTGAATACAGTTGCATTTTTCCTCTCCTCCACCTGCAAATGAATGTAAACTGGAGAGCAAGAGCTATTTGAATATCTGGTACACAGCAGAGTGCCTTACCCATCACAGGTAAATAACTAGTGCTGTTGAATTGAATTGGCAAAACTTTCATGACAATAACCACTGGGCTTGGGGCCTTCAGGCTGACTCTAGGATTATTAGGCCTCTTGCTAAATTTTCAGTGTGAGCCTTTACATCGGCAAATGTTACAGATCAGGGCTTGGTTTACTCTTATCTTGATTGTCTAAGCTTAAGAAGATGATGGTGACAGTGTTAATGATGCAGATCCAAGTGAAGCATGTATGGTTGGTTCTTTTTCCCCCAGACGCCTGGCTGTTAAACATTTACAAGCACACCACTCACTGACTGACTGACTATAGCCCTGTGAGATAGGTTGTAAAAGCATTGCCATGCCCATTATCCGATTCATTTTTTGGTCTACATCCTTATACGTATCTTAGCATATTTGTAATTTGCTTCTGCTTCTTTGGTTTTCAGTTTAGAGATGCCTTATATGATCCTGGGATATATTTATCTTTCATTCATCCTTGATAAGGCAATCTTCTTTGTTGTCTCACATCAATAAATCATATGAACTTAAAAACCAGTGACTGTTTCGCCATTTGCTTCCTAAGGTGGCTTTTCTTCATGCCCTCTGATCCAGACACAGAATGATATGGTGGCTTAGTGAGTATTTTCACATGGCTAAATTGCCATATAATTCATTACAATACACAGTCTGGGCCGAGGAAGAATGCCTGGACTTTAATATCGAGACCGTCAGGGATAAAGATTGAAGGGCATTTGTGAAGCCATGTGAGAGAATCTGACATCTCCCTTCATACTTTGTTTGGCCCAAGCCTATAAGTACCTTACTTTTATAAACCCTGAAATTACCTCTTCTCCAATGATGTCCAGCTGGTGATAAGTTTCTCAGTAGGTAGCAAGCTTAGCTTGTCCTCAGACCGTAGGCACTGTGTAGTACATAGGATGTACTTGGAACCTTTCCAGGGTTATCAGTGTTTTTTGTTTAGAGGAATTTAATCTGATTCATGAATAATGTCATGGACCCTACTGGAACACGTTGTAATGTTATAATAAATATCCTAGAAAATGGGGGTCAAGTATAGAATAGGTTTAATGTAGAAGAAAGAATGACAAGATCAGTTTTTACATTTTGTTGCTAATAAGTTTGCTACCTGGCCAGCTACGTGACACAATGGATAGAGCACCAGGCCTGGAGTCAGGAAGACCTGAGTTCAAATCCAGCCTCAGCTCTGTGACTCTGGGAAAAAGACCCTAACTCAGAGACACCATGTCAGCCAGGAACCCCTGAGGACAAATGCAAGACCTTGAAGACCAAGCCCTTTAGCTGCCACCCTGTCAGTATGAAACAGAGCCTGAATAAGAGTTTGGGAATGGCATCAGGGTTCATAGAACAATACATTTTTTTTTTTTTGCAGAGAAGCAAGGCCAACCAGCATAGACCAAGGAGTCGGTTTCTCTGTTGCTGAAGAAGTGGATTTTTCCAGGGGTGTATCCAGTGGGACCATTGCAACTATAATAGTAATAGATATGATTATTATTTGGCTTGTTTGAAGCACCCCAACAAAGCAGGACAAAACGAGTTATGCACAAAGGTTATGTGTGTTATGCACAAACACCTCCAGAAGAGAAACATTTGCCATAAAATCATTTTCCTAAGAAAGTATATACCTGTTCCCAGTGCTCCTACTTTTCAGACAGAAAAAAAACAATATTTGAACACATATAGGTGAATGCCCATATCAGGGTGCTATGTGTACCTATTCCATCTCTTTAACTAGACATAGGCATACTCATTCAGGTAAGAAACCATTTAAATGTGATCAGTGCAGTTATGTGGCTTCTGTTCAGCATGAAGTAGCCCGACATGCAAGGCAGGTTCACAACGGGCCAAAGACGCTGACCTGCCCACACTGTGACTACAAAACAGCTGATCGTAGTAAGTTCAAAAAGCATGTAGAACTCTGTTTGAACCCACGACAGTTCCTTTGCCCTGTATGTGATTATGCTGCCTCCAGGAAGTATGATCTGAAATATATCCATTTCAGGCATTCTGAGTGTTGTGATATTGCAATGGATTTTTCCAAAGTGAAACTGAATAGTGTGGCCAGTGGAAAAACTGAAAAAGAGCAAACAAAAACAAAGGGAGATGAAGTGGAAAAAGATGAATGAAAAGATGAATGTAAAAGTCAAGAGAAAAAGAAAATTTCTCAAAAGAGAAAAAACTGTGCACTGTGGCTTTCTTAGGCCAAGTGACCACCGGAAATCATAAGTTGGCAAAAGTCAAAGGAGATATATGTTAAAGCAGGGAAAGGCTCAGAAAAATCATGGAAAGACAAGAAAGTTAGAAGAAAGATGGAAAGTGAAGCAGCTTCTTTAAATAGTAACCCAGTGGATGATATAAAACCTGTGGTGAAAAAGAAAAAGAAAATTGAAAGCAGATCCAGAAAGAGCCAGGAAGCTGGAAAAGATGACATCAGAGTGGAAGAGTATAAAAGACAAAAATAAAACAAAAAAAGAAAGCTTTGAAAGGTAAACATGTTCAAAACAAAACAAAACAAAACCCACCTAGTCCATTCAGGTAAAGTCAATTCAAAATTAGCTGGTTCCTGAAAAATGTCCTCCTTGTCCTCCTCCTCCTCCTCTTCTTCCTCTTCCTTTCCTTCCTCCTGTTTCTCTTTCTCCTCCTCTTCAAGAGGATCCAAAGGAAAAATCTGACAGCCCTAGGGAAGAACTAAAGAGAGAGGAAGTCCTTGTGGAAGATGCCTCAGTGCCTCTTAATACGCAGTGACCAAAGGAAGGTCAAACACTCAGGACTACCTGTCAGCACCAGCGCTGGTGCTAGAACCAGAATTCTCACCAGCACCAGTGCCAGGCCCAGTGCCTTGTATGCCTTGTACCTGTAACAGTACCAGTACCTCCACCTGCATCACCAGCTAAAAATGTAGAGAATGCAGAAATGAAAGACCAAAGAATGCTCCTTGAGCAAAAGGAAGAAGACAGAGAAACTTCTCTTCAGAAAGCTATAGATGGAGGGCCAAATGAAAGTCATTCTGGTTGTACCCAAGAGTCACTTATGCCATCATCTTGTGAGCCAGAGAAGGACCTTCCTGATAAAGAACATCAGACTGATGTGGTCTGTGGAACGGAACAGTCCAACTGCAGAAGAGCATCTGGCTGATAGAGACTTGACAGCTGAAGAGCTGCCTTCCCTGCCAGAGCTGCCCCTGCCGGAATGCCAGAATGCGGTTGCCAGAACCTGAGTTGCCAACAGTGGAGCAGTGAAAGCCAGATTCTCAAACGGTGCCAGTGCCCTCATCAGCTCCTGCTGCTGCAAAGTAGTCTCGGGAAGCTGTTGAAGATGGGGGCATCCACAGTCATGATGGCAGAGGCCTGAGTGACACCATGTCAGAGGGCTCTGGGTTGAACGGTGTTCCATCTCTACAGGAAGAAACAGGTAGAAAAAGCTTCCCCGTAAGAGCAGCAGCTGAAACAGCAAACTTTCTTTGCATTTTCTATGATAGATCTTTTAGAAAGGAAGGAGAATATAGCAAATACCTTAATTGGCATTTAATGAATGTCTAATACATTGAGGAAGCAACTAAGGAGTTAGAATAACTAAACTCTATACAGACAAGCCTACGATGCTTTTATAAGATCTGTTATGTTTTATGAATAATTATTGCAGTAGACAATTCCCTTTTAAGTTTGGAGTAGTGTCTGATGTAAGGTAGATACCTTTTCCTCACTTTTCCACCACTCCTTTTCTTCTTTTTTTTTTTTTTAAAGCAATTGGGGTTAAGTAATTTGCCCAAGGTTACATGGCCAGTTTTTTTTTCTTTTTTTTGTGTGTGGGTGTTAAGTATCTGAGGCCAGAACTGATCCGGGAGCCCTGCCCTTACTCACTGCACCACCTAGCTGTTCCAACCACCACTCTTCTTGAAAATTTGTTAATCTCTTGCATACATTAGTGAATCCAAGGAATTGGATTTCTTTTTTCTACTAAACTAGCACTAGGGAAAGACTATTAGCTTTTGCATAAATTATTTTTAAAATGAGATTTAGAAAACCAAGATTATACACAAATGTAATATTGATCATACAGTTAGCAGTAGTCAGTGTTTTTCCCATTTCTAGTCTCTACTTTTATCTAAAATACTATAAAGCCACACACAAGCAGCTTTCCAGAGGACTGCTGCTGTGAACCATTTTAAGGTTCTGATTATATAGTATAGTGAACACTCTATTCAATAACAAATCAGAGCAAAACATTCACAGTAAATCAAGGTACAGCATTCACAATGTTACAACTTATCATAGAAAATCAAAATACAGCATTCACAATAACTTATCAATAAAATAGCCACATAGTTTTCACCAAAGTGGTAACAATAGTTTTTAACAAGGTACAATCATTTAGTAACTCAATCATTCAATCATCTTTAAGGAGGCTTGCCTTAAGGGTCACAAAATACAGTAGTCAAAGTTCTCCACTCATGGGGCACACTAAGTTACAAATCAGTCACTATTCAATCATCAGCCACTTTTCAGTCATGAGTCACTACTCAATACCCTCTTAAGGGGTAGTGGAGAATACACAGACCATCCACCGCTTGGTCACAAGTAAATCACAGTCTTCTCAGTCACTACACAATATCCAACTCAAGGCTGGCTCTTAGTTTCCATGGTTCCTCTTCTGTGGTCCCAGCTCCAACTGTCACCTGGATTCAAAGGCAGGCACCTCCCAGTTTCTTGTCCAGCTCCTTGTCCAGTTCTTTATCCAGTTCCCATTCCATATAGAGGCTCACAGTGTCCAGGCCACCTCAAGTCCTCCATAGTTTCTGTTTCTGGGAAGACAAAGCTTAACAGAGCCACAATAATATTCATCCACACTGCCAGCACCATTATCAATTCATTACCTGCCTGTGAAATCAACTCAGACCCACCAACAAGGTCTGAGAACTCAACACAAATCATCAACATAGAAATCAACACAGACCCACAAAGTCCAAGAGACTGGCACAAATCGGTAAAGTCCCAGGACCTCCAAAACCCTCCTCCAGGACTTCTGTAAACATACAACCAGAAAATCCTCTTTCAGGGCTTCCAGTAAGGTCCCAGCACTTCTGTACAAAGTATCACAAATAAACATCAACACAGAGAAGACAGTGTGTCAGGATACCACAAGTATTCTCCTTGACTTTGCCACCACAAGAGTCCTCTTTTCAGCTCTTGCTGCCTCTAGCCCTGGGGCTCTCCTTATATAGTCATTAGCTCCTCCCCAGGAGTTCACAAGTTCTAGGGTTTCACAAGTTGTGGAGTTCACACGCTCTGTTTCTTAATGGACTGAAAAAAGGTGTTAATTCAATAGTTGAAACAAGGTGTGAACTACTTCTGAGCTTGCCCTTACAAATACATTGTTGGTTCCTTCTTTATTTAGGCATAAATCAGCATATTGGTAGCAAATTACTCAGTGGTTTTCTTTGAGAGAATCTAATGTCTCTTTTAGGAAATTGGCACTTTTAACAAAAAAAAAAAAGCCATAGTGTGGTTAAAGAAATGAACAGTCATACTTTTTAAAATGTTTTTTTATTTCTCCCTATAGTGGACAGTGAATTGTGCACATTTATTAATCGTTTTTATGATTTTTGATTAAAAGTTTTGATTTGTATGTGTCAATCTTCATAAATATTCTAAAAATAGTTTTTAATTCTAGGAAGTAAAGGAGTGTTTAAAAAACATTTACTGGTGCTTTAATTGCTTAAAATGTTTTACATTGTGTTTTTTTTCCTTTTTTTTAACCTATACAGTGTAATCTTTTAGAAATAGCATTTTTTTTGCTCTACAGGAACACTATATATATGTGTGTGTATGTATATATATATGCACACATACATATGTATATGTATATACACACATGTGTTTATTTTGGTTAATTAAAAAAAACTTTCAGGTTTGTTGCTTACCACAGAGTAGGTGTTTTTCTGTTCATTTCCTTTGTTGCAGTTTGTAGTCTTTTTCATTTGAGTTTGCCAAAATTAAAAATTATTTGTGTCTATATGTGCTAACGTGTAGTTTGTGAGCAGATGACGGAAATGCAGATTCAATCCATTATATTTTGATTTTCACAGCTGATGCATATTAGAATCTGTTTCATGTTAATTTATTTTTAAGTGGCTATAGTAAATTGGCACTCCTTGGTTTTGATTTCACAATCATTATGCAGTTTGGCTGTATACTGTATATATGTATAATGAATTTTTGAGTTACATCTCTCATAGCAAGTATCAATAGATTTTTTTCCCTCCGAGTCCATTTTGGCATGGCTATTTCCTAAACTTTGTTCCATAAATGGAACCTTTCACATAAACATTTTTTCATAAATGGCTGATGTCCATATAACCACCAATCCAAATAAAGAAGTATAATCTGTTGGCAAGTAGCAAGCCTGGGATTGGAAAAGAAGGGAGGGGAATTGCTTTTTTCTTTTTCATTCAAGTCATACAGAGCCTTGGAATCCTGCATCCTCTACATTTTTCCCTGGCTATCTGAAATCCTGTGGCCTGCGGTAAGCTGCACACTGGCCATTTGTTATGCAGGCCCGCTCCCAGGTTTCATCTGGGCTAAGAGAAGGCTTTCCAGATGTTTGTAGCTCAACCCCAACTCCCTATGAAAAGAGTGAACAGGGCATCCAAAACAGTTAACTTTAATGTAGGTGCCATCCATCTCAAAAAACAAACCCAATATACTCTCAGGGTCCATTTTGCTAGTTCTAGTGCTGTGTGTGCCCTGGCTTGTCCTTGCAGCAGCCTGAGGCTGTTTTTGGAAAAAAAAAAAAAAGCCAACCACTGAGATTCAAAATAGACAGTTGGCACTGGAAAGGAAAAAAAAAATCTCTTTTCAGGACAGAGTGTCTTCTTTTTAGTAATCCTTTTTTCATAGGTTCTTTGGCCAACTGCTAAATAAAATTTTGACTGAAAGATTTTTTCATATTTTTTTAAATCTGAAAAGTTTTCATAGCAAATATATTGGATTTGAGCACAATGGGGGGTAAAAATCCTGAAAAATCTTAGTCTCGCATTTCTGGAAAGTCACTTTAATGTTTAGGTTCTTTTCTTTAAACATGGGACCTGATTACAGAAAATGAGTTCTGGCTGTATTTCAGCCATGTTCCCATATGTACAACTTGAATGAATGGGCAAGTTGGGGTAAGGGATAGGGGAATTGGTGGAAAGGTGGGAGGCAGATATGAACACGGGATGAGAGGATGCTTCTTTTGGCTGTGGGCTGAAGATGAGTTTTAGGTTAAAAGGTGTGTAATTTGGTATTGGAAGGCCAAAGATTTAAGGAAGCAGAGTTAAAGTGGTGTAATGTAGCATGTGTTCAGTTGCATGAATGGGTATTATTAAATGGTGTGGGATACTAGGCTCTTGGCAATCATTGTCAACATTAGATAAAGGTAAGTTTAAAATTTTTTAGTAATGAAAACTAGTTATATCTTCCTTTAAAAAACACCTAGCTTTAATATTCATGAGTGCATTTTATTGGGTTTCCTTTTATAGTTTATGAATATAAAAATTGCCACCTTTTGGTAAGCGTTTAAACAGAGACTTCTAGAAACCTCAATTCTAGAAAGAGGTTTTATTAGTCCTGTCAAATCTTTTAAGCAAGAAAATTTGCCATCTCTTATTAATGCCAAGAGGTTTAGTACTATTCTAATACAGTTTTAAGACTAGTCTAAAAATTTAAAAGTTAAATATAACAAATTAGCAAATTATATTATTTTCATTAATTCATTAATAATCATTAAATTGATCAATACCTGTGTTGCTGTTAAGATAATCTTCTGTTTTATTGGGTAGTAGGTGGAATTTAAGGTCTTTCTCCCAGCAAACGAGGACTTTGTGATAGTCAGGCCTATTATTGCTATGTATTTTTGCTTATTGATTTAAAGTGAATCAATAACCCCAAATACAAATTTCCAATAAATAGAAATTTTATTTGGAATATTTGCATGAAAATTTCTCATCTTTCAGTTTTTTACTTGGATAGAACTGAAGCTAGAATTTTTGACACTGTATTAAGAGAAAGTAACAAGAAGTAACATTCTATTCATATGTATAAGTTGATACTTCTGTATTATTGGTAACAAACTCCTGAAATAATATAGTGCGTGAGCCTAATGAACTTAGGCTGTTGGTCTTCTAAAATATGTATTTCCTTTGCTCTTTAAACTTATGTGTACCAAATTGTTTCTTTTTACCCCAGTGTTTTCAATTTATTTCTTATTTCTCCTTCTTTTTTGTTTCCAGTCATAGGTGCTTCTTTTTCTAAGAGGCATGCTGATGATGCCTCTTGTAGATATAAATCTTCTTTTGTCTTTCATGCTTGGCCCATTTCTGGAGCCACTTCTCAGTTTGAACTATGTTGGGGGAGAGAAAGATGTATTGATTGACATTTGGAAGTTCATAACCTTAAACAGAAGCAACCACCATAGAATATTGTCCTGTGTGTTTTGAATGAGGAATCTGAAACTTGTTTTAAGTGTAGTTCTCAATTCTGGACTGAGGCTTGAAGGCTGAAGTTTTTCTTTTTTATATAAATTGCAAAAAGGTGAAAACTGGCAGCCAATGTGTTATCACCTTGCTGACCTCAGCAGAATAACTGAGTGTACTCAAATTCAAGGAGTTCCTTGAATATTGGCTTGTGTAGGTCTGTAATCTGCATGCAATATGCTTTGTTTTTGTACGACTACAATTGTTATTGAACTTTTGTAATTTTTTATCATGTTTTGTTGCACCACGTCTGAAGGCTTTACGGTGCAGTAATGTATTATTTTCTGAAGTAAACCAAAGGTAAATTTCTCATGGCTCTTGCTGCCTGCTAGAGCAGCACTTGAGGATCTTTTATACATTTGTAAGAGATGAAAAATGAACTAGATTGCAAATTCTGTTTTGTTTTTCTAAACTTAAATGCTGTACAAATCTTTGGTCCAAATTGTAAAGTTACACTACATTGCATTCTATTAAGCCATATGAGTGTATTTCCCTAAACATAGTTATGTTGAAATAAACTTTACTAAAAAGTGAAAAAAAAAGAATAAGGCTGATAATGAGATTGGATTTAACTTTCTCCTCTATCTTGTTCAGACTCCACCCAACTGTGGAGGTTCATAGTCTTCTACTCAGGTTTGGGGGGGTGGGGAGGTAGAACCTTTGTCTAGATAGCCAGAAGCTGGATGGTGGTCTGACAGTAAGAGTGACATAATCAAGGTCATGTTGTCCAGCTTCTCATTAGAATAGGTCCACATCTCATTATAATATTAGTTCTCATTAGTTGTTAACCAGTCAGAGTTGATTGCTGTCTCTCAGGAACATCCACTCTTCCAAAGGCACGTAAGTATTGAGGCTGCCATGATCCACCTTTGGTTTACAAGAGACAGCCAAATGATCATCCTTTGTTTTTTTTTTGGAGGGGGGAAGGCAGGGCAATTGGGGTTAAGTGACTTGCCCCACCCAGGTCACACAGCTAGTAAGTGTTAAGTGTTTGAGACTTGATTTGAACTCAGGTCCTCCTGACTCCAGGACTGCTGCTCTATTCACCGTGCCACCTAGCCTCCCCTGACCATCCTTTTATTAATTATTCACTTGTCATAATTAACAAAATGATTAATTACCCAGAAATTGTTTCTCGAACTTTTTATACTTCACATGTATTCTATAGACATATACAATAATTTATAGTATAAATGTATTCTATACACATATAGAATAAGATTCTACATTATATATGTATTATATACATATATAATAATCCACATTATACATGTATTATATACACCTATAATAACAATCTACATTATATAGGTATTATATACACATATAGCAATCTACATCATATATACGTTATATATACACATATAATATACATATACTGTGTGTGCACATATCTACATAAACATGTTTACACATGATCCACATCACAGTGTATTATGTGCACATATGTAATAATATGCATTATGCATGCATTATATAGATATGAACACATAGATATCTAAACGTGCAAACAAAAATACAAATTGGCTGGATTTGTGATTTCATCAGAATAGGGAGGGTACAGTGAAGAATTCTCTCTACCAGTCTCTGTGGTTTCCTCTCTTGGATAGATGCCTAGGGTGCAGAAGATTAAGTTACTTGCCTAAAGTCACAAGTCAGCACATGAAAGAGGTGGGCTGTGAACCAGGGACAGTCCTATTTACTATACTGCTCATACATCTACATGTGCTTGTAAATGGAAAGAAAATATATATATGAATATATCCTGCTGTAAATATATATGTACATATACACACACACATATGCAATAAAAAGTGATTGGGGGAGGGAGCCAGAAAGTGGGAGATTCAAATAAGTGATCCTTGAATTCAGTTTGGGATTCTAAGAGGCAAAGTTGAGATGGGGTGGCATTCCAGGCATTGGACATAGCCTGTGCAAAAAAGCATGGTGAGAAGCTGGCATGTCCTTCCTGAGGAATAGTGAATAGGCCATTTCGGTTGGATTGTAGAATTCATAAAGGTTTGACCAGGTCCATATCATTTAAATGACAAATAAGAGTGTTCATGTTTGGGGTGGCCAGGTAGCACAGCGAGTAAGAGCACCGGCTCCAGTGTTGAGAAGACCTGGAGATCGAATCCCGGGCTCAGACACTTAGCATCCACCCAGAAACACCTGGCCGTGTAACCTTGAGCAAGTTACTTAAGCCCAGTTGCTTAGGGGCGGCCAGGTGGCTCAGCGAGTAAGAGTACCGGCTCCAGGCTCCAGTGTTGGGTCGACCTGGAGATCAAATCCCAGGCTCAGACACTCAGCACCACACCCAGAAATAACTGGCCGTGTAACCTTGAGCAAGTTACTTAACCCTGATTGCTTAAAAAAAAGAGTGTTCATGTTTTATCCTGGAGGTAAGTGGGGGCCACTGGACCTTGTTGAGCAGAGGAGTGACATGGTCAACCCTGTGCTCTAGAAAATATCCCTTTGTCGGCTCTGTGTAGGGTGCATGGGGTAGGGGAGAGATTTGATGCAATGCTTTCTATGAATTCATCATGTTTAAATAGAATTTAGATAGATTTAGGTTTAAGATAGCTTGCCAGAAAATGGACGTCTTTGGTTAAAATAGTGAAACTCTCTAAGGAATTTCTAGTTAGGATATTTTAGAGTCAGCTTTTGATTATTCATATCAAAACCCCACCTTCTTCCTGGAGCAGGAGTACAGGCCAGTATCAAAATAGGTTAGAAGAGCCAAATAAATTGGGTCATTAGAAAGCTGACACAAGTTTTATGATATCATCATCCACAGGTTTCTTAATGAAACTGCCTAAGTTTCATTTATAATAGCATTTGCTGTAATTTTAGGAGTCAATCGCCCTCTCCCACTGCCCTCCCAAATTCTGAAGGTATTCATGGAATGAATTATCACTTACTATCACTCACTCAGCGTCAGCTTGGGTTGGAGAAATATCACTGGGCAATGTTTCCCTGCTTTTATTTGCTGTATCTCTCTCACATCTTTCAGTAACAAAACCTTTCTTTCCTCCTACTTCCCCTGGCCCACTTGTTCTAAAGTCATTAACTTTTTTTTTAACCTGACTTTTGGTTGGAAAACAGGGTTGTGGAATTATTTCCCTATTTTTGTCCTATGATGCTTAGAACACTGGGAATGAAGATTGTTATGTTCACTTTCTGTTGTAATATATGCTTTATGCCTCAGACAAATTTGGTGGACTTGTATTTTCCCATACAATCCCCTAACCATCCTATTCTATAAAATATACCTGGGCTGTGGATGAGGTGTTTGATCATTGTAATGAAATGCAGATTTTCCCATGAAAGAAAGTCTTTGATTAAAAATTATTAAATCTATTGCTAATTAAAACACAGTTCCAGCTGGTTAAATTTAGGGCACTGAGAAGAGTCCTCTCCAAGATTATTCTCCTGCTCTAAGGTGAAAGCATTTTCTTTGGATTGTAGGTTAGACTATTTTTCATTTTCTTTATCTTTATCTTCTCTGTCAGTATTTTGCTGAGAAAGTCAAACAAATATTAATAAGTGCACCAAGCTCAGAGATGCTGTCTCTCTTGTTTAAATGATTTATTTGACCTGTATTTCTTTAATACTTCTTCAATGGATCTATGATCTCTTTGGTGTAGGTAATCCCTCTAATAGTGTGATTATAATCCATCTAGGCCTTCTCAGACTGTGTATCCCTTGTCCTGTTATCCCATAAATCTTTCATAGGGGCTATTTTCTGTGTGCTTTCCTATAGGTTTTCTTGACATAATGAAGACCCTAAAGCACCATGTCCTCTCTCACTTTGCTTTTTTTGGTCCACTTCAGAGATCTTTTTCTCCCTTTATTATGTAGCTCAGGACGCCATATTGGATGTGAATCCTTTCCTCATCTCCCTGATTGCTAGTGCCCTCCCTCTCAAACCGCCATGTATTTAGCTAACTTGAATATATTTGCAGTTATATTTATATATTTGTGTTATTATATATTAATATTATACATATATATTTTTAACCTTATCAGAAGGTAAATTTCTTGGGAATAGGCATTGTTTCCTTCTTTATACTTGTACATCTTTATATTTACATATTATATCTTTATATTTACATATTATATATGTATATACATATAGATATATATTTTTTACACCATCCAAAGGTAAGTTTCTTGGGAACAGAAATTATTTCATTCTTTATACTTGTATCTCCAGCACCCAACATAGTACTTGGCTCATAATAAGTGTTTACTAGATATTTGATGATTGATTAATGATACCTTTTCTGCCACTTCTTGGGTCATTGTTGGCAATATACTGTAGCCTATTTATGACTACTACAGATCTCTCTGTTGGTCACCATTTTGGGTGACTCATACTTTTGGTTCTTTGGAGAATGTGGTGTTCCATGAGTCATAGCTCTCTATCATCACCAGAAGACAATTGGTCTTAGGAAGTTGGATGTTAGTTCAAGTGAGATTGTTAAGATCACGTGTTATTTCCCTTTCATCTTCTATTCCATTTTGGACCTAACCTGTTGTTCCATTTGCAAGGCATGTATGGGATATATGAATAGATACCCCACTGTCTCTGTAACTGCATGCCCCCATATAGAAAATAAACATTCTTCACTCATTTTTTTCTTTGCTTTTTGGCTTAGATTTCTTTTGAGTGGTTGTGAGTCTTCTTTAGGAAGTTCAGTATTACTTCAGTGGTTGATATAGTCAGGATAATAGCATTTATAAACAGGAGAATTTGGAGAAGCTCACCCTAATAATAATAATTCAGCTTTTTAAGGTTTGTAAGTCTTTATGTTTACACTATTCCACAACACAGATCCTCACAACAACCCTGTGAAGTAAGTACTAACCCTACCTTAAAGATGAGGAAAATAAGGCTCACAAAAATTAAATAATTGAGCCATAGTTACACAGCTAGTAAAGGTCAGGGACGGGATTTGAACCTGGGTCTTTCCTGACTCTGAGTCCAGAGTTTTTTCCACAAACATTACCATCTCTTTATAAGGAACCACTCTTGTTTCCATTTAAACTATGAATGAGATATCCGCTATTACAATGGCAAAAATATTGGCAAGGCATTTTCTTCCATGTTTTATGCTTCACTTGATTTTAATGATCAGAGGATCATTAAACAAAATCATCGCTCATTTAATCCATGATGGAGTTTCTTATGATTTTAACATAGGCATGGGAATCACCTTCTTGGAGGACAGACTTTAAGACTACATTTTTCTGTAGTGAATCAGATTTTTTTTTTTGTAGTCATAGACTACATATTCCATAAGCTATAAAATCTTTGGGAATTGTGATAGTTTTATTCTTTGTACTTAGGTACCCCAGCACCTAACATAGGGCACACATAGCAAGTGTGCACACGTGATGATGATGATGATGGTATTTATATAGCACTTTAAGGTTTGAAAAACACTTTTCAAATATCTCATGTGATTTCCACAACAGCTCTGGGAAGTATATATTATTACCCCCATCTTGTAGATGAGGACGCTGAGGCAGACCAGAGATCAAGTGACTTGCCCAGGATCTCCCAGCCAGGAAGGATCTGAGGCCAAATTTGATCTTGGGTCTTCTAGCTTCCAAGTCTAGAGCTTTCTTTGTTGCTTTACCTAGTTGCCTGTATAATAGATACTTGTGATTGATTGATTAATTAAAGGTGCCCTGGAAATAGTTAGATGACTGCAGCTTTGCATCTGACTGACTAGCTACATGCCCCCTAAGAAGGTTATTTTACCTTGAACAAGCTATAAAAATGCATGTATGTTATTGTTATTAGCTGAGGGTCTAGAACTTATAGACCTAGGTGCTGCAGTGGACTGAGTGCTGGTCCAGCAGTCTTGAAGGACCTGAGTTTAAATGAAGCCTCAGATACGTACTATCTGTGTGACCCTGGATAAATCACTTACCCCTGTTTGCCTCAGTTTCCTCATCTGTAAAATAAGCTGGAGAAGGAAATTGCAAACCACTCTAGTATCGCTGCGAAGAAAACTCCAAATGGGGTCATGGAGAGTAAGATTCAGCTGAAACCATCTAACAACTAAGCCCTATTCCCTAAATCCTTTTACAAGCAGATGGTACCACCCCCCTTTCTTAGGGGGCCCTGTCTAAGATCTTAGGAGAATTTCAGACAGCAGAAGAAAACCACTATTTGTAGAGGGGACAGAGGTGGGGGGAATAAATCCATTGTGTGGACATAACACCAAATGACCACTTTGACAGACTTAAGAACAAAAACCTTCCCCATACTTATTGGACTACTCTTGTTTGTTGCTGTTTTTAATTGATATCATTAATAATAGCCAACATTTATGTAGTGCTTGCTATGTGCCAGATACTGTGCTGTTTTACAGTTATTATCTCATTTGATCCTTCCAACAATTCTAGGAGGTAGGTGCTGTTATTATCCCCATTTTACAGGGGAGGACATTGAGGCAGACAGAGGCTAAGTGACTTGCCCATGGTGATTAAATCGTTGAGGCTGGATTTGGACTCAGGTCTTCCCAACTCCAGGCCTAGCACTGTGCTATCTAGCTGCCCAGTTGAAGAGACTGATTAAAAAAACATGAAATTAACTGGTTATTTTGGCATCTGGGAGAGAGTGTAAAAAAGTGATCATTATAGTCACAGTAAAGCCCAGTTTTAATTATCATCTTACAGTTTTACTCAAGGGAATTTATCTGAAACAATCTCTGGGCATGAAATGCAACGAACTGTTTTATTATCACCAATTTATGCCCATGTTTTCATTTTTGCTGTTCTAAGAGGCCTGCTTTTTATCCAGCCTAACTCTCCTGCTTACTCAGGGAAGCCTCTAGGAGGACTAATTAAATATTTAATATTTGTAAAGGACTCTAAAGGCACCTTGTAATAGGGTGTTAAGTAGGTAGGGACAAAAATCTTCAGGATGGGGCAACTGCATTTCCAGATGCCCGTGTCTGAGGAAAGAACTCATTAATGAAGCCAGCTCAGGGAAACCTATGGATTATGAATAACAGGGACTTTTCTATTAGAACTCTGTTTCAAATTTGGGTTGGTATGTAATTTTAGACTAATGAAAAAAAAGAAAAAATGAAACAATCTGCCTCAAATCAACAACCCGTAAAAGAAATTTCAGAATTCCAGGAAGATTTTTTTTTTAAATCAAGGAAAGAAAAATACAAATACAGCAACAACAAACATAAATTAACCACCTGCCACAGGTATAATATTGGGCTGGGCAGTGGGGAAATGATAAAATTCAGAGGTGATATTGATTCTGGAGTTGGATACCCCAGGTTCAAATCCCCAGTGTGATATTAACTATGTAAATCTAGGCAAATTATTTAACCTCTGGGTCTCAGTTTCCTCATCTGTACATGAGGGGTTCTGATTGGGGGGGCCTTTGAAATTCCTTCCAGTCTTAGATCCATGATGCCCTTTGAAGCAGCCAGGCTACTATGCAGAAAAGACAAACATTTTGCTTAAAACATTGATCAGAGACCTTTCTTAATTTATTCTCTGTATTTAAAAGCAATAAAACTCTCCCTCCCACTTGACCACTTAAAGCACTTTGTTCTGCCCTTTTCAAATGCACTTATCAAGTAACACTATATATTATAGGACAAGTAGTAGGCAGTACTTACATACAAACCATTGAATCCATTTACAAAAATGCATCTCCTTTAAAAAGATAGAGATTCTCCACTATCCCTGAGTTCTTTTGATATTTAAAAATGATATTTTATTTTGATATGTTAGTCATATGCATAGATTTAGGAGCTGGAAGGAACTTTAAGCGGTCATCTTGATCAATCTTGTAGTTGAGGAAACTGACTTGTTCATTTGGAAACTAGTCATTTGACTCCAAATCCAATGCTTTCTGCATCATACCACGCTGCAGTATCCAAATAAGAAAGGCTTTAAATTAGCCTGGTTATTATTAATATGTAAACAGCTGCTTCCAGTATGCTCACAAATACTTCTTTTTTATCCTCTTACCCAGGTTTCCATTTACATAATCAACATGATTAGTAAATCTCTTTTCTCACTGATACTGCAAAAGTAAACTTTAACTTCGTTTCTGTCCAAATGATCACAAATTACAAAGGCTTAGGCTCTAGCTTAATGAAATATTGTCAGAGGTTCAGACTTCATAAGATAGGAAATAGTCTTTTGAGGGAAGAATCCTTAACTAAACAAGGAATAGCCATGATCATAAAAGATAAAAGTAGGCAATTTTGATTACATAAAATGGTAAGCTTTTGCATGAATAAACTAAATGAAGCTAGAATAAAAAGATAGTAATTTGCCGAGAAAAATCACAGCAGAAATCTTTGATAAAGGTCTCATATCCAAGATCTCTCCTTATCCATACCTACATATCTATATATTTTGGTAACTGATATAAATATCAAGACCAAGAGTCATTACCCAGTAGATAAATGGCGAAAAGATAAAAATAGACAGTTTTCAAAAGAAGAAAAGCAAGACATCAGCAGCCTCATAAAAGAATGCTCCAAGTAACTACTAAGTGCAAAATTGCAAATTAAAACAACACATACTGGTCAGATTGGCAAAGATGACAAAAATGGAAATGTTAAAGAAACTGTAGGAAAATAAGACTCTGATACATTGTTGGTAGACCTGTGAATTTGTCCAATCATTTTGTAAAGTAATTTGTAATTATACTAAAAATCACTTGACTATACATGTTTTGATCCAGTGAGATCAGTGCCAGTATCACTAAGGATATCAAAGACTGACGGGAATTGTGGCATATGAATATAATGGAATATTACTGCAGTATAAGAAGAGACAAATAAAAAGGATTTGAAGAAACTTGGGATGATTTATATGAACTGATTTAGAATGAAGAAAAGAAAAACAGGAGAACAATTACTCAACAATGTAAAGGAAAATAGTATTAAAAGACTTCAGAACTTTTACCTGTATAATGAGTGTGGTCTGATAGCCTCAGAGGTCTGATAGTAAAGCTGCCTCTTGGTGGAGGACAAATGGTACAAAATAAAACACAACACCCTTTTTTTGAGTATCGTAAGTTTAAAAATTTTGTTTATTTATTTATTTTGCTTTTTGGAGGGCAATTGGGGTTAAGTGACTTGCCCAAGGTCACACGGCTAGTTCTTGTGTTAAGTGTCTGAGGCCGGATTTGAACTCAGGTCCTCCTGACTCCAGTGCTGGTGCTCTATTCACTGTGCCACCTAGCGGCCCCAAATATTTATTTTTAACACCTAAGATTATTTTTTGAGTCCCAGATTCTCTCCCTTCTCCCCCACCCATGAGAAGGCAAGCAATATGACATTAACTACAGTATACATGTGAAATCATGTAAAACATTACCATATTACGCATGTTGAAAAAAAAAGAAAAAGTAAAAAAGTATGCTTTGATCTGCACTCAGTTCATCAGTTCTCCCTCAGGGAATAGATAGAATTGTTTATCATGGATCCTTTGGAATGGTAATGGATCATTGTCTTCATTAGAGTAGATAAATATTTCGCAGTTGATTATCATTACAATATTGCTGTTACTGTGCACAGGGTTCTGGTTCTGCTCAATTCCCTCTGCCTCAGTCCATGAGTCTTCCCAGGTTTTTCTGAAGCCATCCTGCTTGTCATTTCTTATAACACGATAGTGTTCCATCATTCTCATACACCGCAGCTTGTTCAATCATTCCCCAGCTGATGGGCATCCCCTCAATTTCCAACTCTTTGCCGACACAAAAAGAACTGCTAGAAATATTTTTGTGTGTATAGGTCCTTTTCCTTTTCCTTTGATCTCTTTGGGATACAGAGCTAGTAATATTATCACTGGATCAAAAGGTATGCACAGTTAGGTTGCTCTTTGGGCATAGCTTAGAATTGCTCTCCAGAATGGTTGAATCAGTTCACAACTCCAGCAACAATGGAGTTAGTTTCTTAGGTTTTCCATATCCCATCTAGCATTTGTCATTTTCCTCTTCTGTCATGTTAGTCAATCTGATATAGGTGAGGTGGGGCCTCAGACTTATTTTAGTTAAAATTTCTCTAGTCAAGAATGATTTAGCACATTATTTCATATGACTATAGATAGTTTTGATTTCTTCTTCTGAAATCTGTCTGTTCATATCCTTTGACCATTTACCAATTGGAGAATGACTCTTATTTTTATACATTTTGACTCAGTTTCCTACATATTTGTGAAATGAGATCTTTCTGAGAGAAACTTGCTATAAATTAACTCCCTCCCCATTTCCTGCTTTTCTTCTAATTTTTGATTCATTGGTGTTGTATCTGCAAACCCTTTTTAATTTCATGCAATCAGAATTATCTATTATACTTCCCATGAACATCTTCATCTTTTGTTTAGTCATAAATTCTTCTCTTATCCATAGATCTGACAGGTAAAATTTTCCACACTTTCCTAATTTGCTTTTAATATTAAATTGTCTCTAGCAAACTTAATAAAGGTAAATTGAGGTACAGAGCTTCAAGTAAAATCTGTTTATTAACAGCGACACATTGACTATTAACAAAGTGTATCAGAATGGCATCCTCAGTAAGTCCAGTGACCCCAGAGAGAAGGAGGGGACACTCTTTATTGACAAACAACAAAAGAAGGGGTCTTGGTAGGCAAGGAACATTATGATTAGCTATACTAAGAAAGGTGTTCTGGTGTTCAGGTGAGGCTAATCACTTCCCTTCTCTGACAATTAAAAAATGTTAATTTTTTTATGGGACCCCTTGGCATCTTATAATCTTTGCTAGGAGAGTAAAGCTACCAGACTTGCTGTCTCCTTAGAAGAGATAACTCCTCTAATTACACAAGGACAGGAAAGGACGGACAATATAACTTTTGGGGATGGTACCAATTTAACTTGTGGAGTTTAAAGGTAACAGACAGATGTCCTGAAAGTATCCCAGGGACTACCAATATGAGAGATGACAACTTGTCTTTTAATTATGACTTTAACTCAGAGGGAAACCTAAATTCCTGAGGAATTTAGGACATAGAAAGGTAACTTTAGTATTCAAAGAAGTATTAATTTAATTTTCCTTAACCCATTATGTCTAAATAATTTATCCATTTTGACCTTATTTTAGTATACTTTGTGAGATGTTGGTCTGTGGCTAATTTCTGCCAAATTGCTTTCTAGTTTTCCCAGCAACTTTTGTCAGTAAGTTCCTGTTCTTAAAGCTTGAATTGTTGGACTTATCAAACACTAAATTACCATGGCCATTTACTCCTGTGAATTGTGTACTTAATCTATTCCACTGATTCGCCACTATTTCTTAACCAGTACTAGATTGTTTTGGTGATTACAGTGAAGCATATGTTTTTAGGCATTGCCAGATTGTACTTCATTGTGACAAGAGAGGCTTCTACTCTGGACTGGGCAGGTGGTAGTTGGTTTAGTTCTGTGGTTTATTTAGAAAAAAAAGAATCATTCTAGGAACCAAGTGAGATTGGCTATATAGAGGGTATTATATACCCTCTCTATGTGTGTATGTATAGTATACAGTGTATATATGTGTATCTATATATCCGCACACACAAACACACAAAATACTATAATATACATATACACTATACATACACATGTACATAAACAATACGCTATACACACATACACATACACACTCCAAATATACATCCACATATACATATCTACATACACCTACATACACACATATATACCAGCCCCCTCATCTTTAAAATGACCATAATGATTTTTGCACAATCTACCTCTCAAAGTTACTGTGCAAAAAAGGTGCTTTTAAAACTTTAAACTGCTACATCAATGTAATTTATGATTATTATAAAGTGGGAGTAGAGGGAATTTTTTCATATGGAAAGAACCAGGAAGACCTGAGTTCAAATTTAGCCTCACATACCTTATTGGCAATGTAAACTGCAGGCAAATCATTTGTCATCTGTCAGCTTCAGTTTCACCATCTGTTAAATGGGGAATCATAAGAGCCCCAGCCTCACACAGTGTTGCCATGAAGACCAGATGAGATTATGTAGCTAAAGTGCTTTGTAAACCTTAGGACACTATGTAAATATGGGTATAGACATGTATACATACACATATGCTTATAATATATAGTGCTCCCAAAAATCTCGGTGCAAAAAGGCCTTAGGTTTTACTAGCTTATATAATAGTTTAAAATAGCCCTAAGACATTTGGGACCTTATGCATATGTGTGTGTATATATATGTATATACATAAATGTGTACATGTATATACATGTGTAACACATATATGCTATGTATACACAGAATCTATGTGTCTATTTCTATAAAAGTATACGTACACACTTACATATTGTGATATACAATAAACTTTATATGCACATTAACATATAAAGATATACAACATGCATAAACAACACACATGTGTATTTATGTATTCATGTGTACACACATGTGTGGATACAGATACACACTTAATGCAATCCAGCAAGCATTTATTAAGTTTCCATTATATGCAAAACACTGTGTGAGGGGCTGGAAATAGAGAGACAAAAATGGAAATTCAAGCCATGGAACGGCGTTTGGTTCCTTAGGTTACAGATTCATGCACAGGACTGAAGCTGGACAAAATGCCTATTTAGAATAGACAATTTTGTCATTTTTTGCTCCACCTAGTGGCCCAGATGTATTTAGACCTGGAAGGTCTAGTCCTGGGAGAACACTGATGTTTCTGCCTCAGCCCCTGTGTAAGTGGCACATTCCATACTCAGTAGCTACTTAGTGAGTAACCCAGACATTGTAATGGTGAGTGACAAAGCAGGTCACTTGATCACCTGTGGTAGGGGATACATAGGTACTGTGTGAAGTCCACAGACAATCCCCAACTCACAGGTTAGCCAATACTGGCAATCTATTTGCCCATCCAACTTTAAAACAGTATTAATAGCAACGTTAGCTAAGCACACACATCCAAATTGCTAACAAGAAACAAAGTTGTTGAGAGCTAGGGGAGGTGGGGCTGGATCTTGGGATAATCGCAAGGTGTGTTGTCTCCTTTCCATCTCTGGCAGCCCTTCAGGGCCTTGGTGGGTGGCCATGATTTTCCCCATTTTAGGGGCAACCTCGAAAAACTTTTTTTTTCATTTCTTATTTATTCTGTCAACCTTCTAGGGTCAGGACTCCATTGAACAAAACGGAAAGAAGGGAAAAAAAACCAAAGGGTCTGTTGGTTCTGAATAATAAAGAATGAGCAATTTCACCAATTAATTAATATATTGATACTAAAACCAAAATAGTAAATACTATTAGTAAATAAATATCAAATAGTAATACTAAAACCAAAATAGAACTCTTCTCTCTCCCCTCCCCAGAGGGAAAACATGCTACTTTTTGTATCTGTATGACCTTCTAGTCTTGCCAGGAAACAGGCTGCCAGATAAATCAGAGGGCTGCTTTTACTCTTATTTATGTACAATGAGTGGAAATCAAGACTTCTGGACTGGAGGGGGTCTCACTCATCTGTACCCCCAGAATCTGAGGTAGTTCTGGAACTCTAGGAGCTCTGGGGCCACATATGATTTGGGACCAATCTAAGGGATTTGTTTCAATCTTTTAGGACCTAATTTGGATAGGCAAAAGAGGCAATCCCTAGGACTTTTAAGATGGGAACTAGCAGATTTCACCTTCATTTCTTTCCTTCCCTCTTTTCCCCTTAATATCCTGACAAGAGGCAGGGTAGAGTAGTGGATAGATTGGTGAATTTGGAGTCATAAAGACCAGAGTTCATCTCCTACCTCCTATTACCTGTGTGGCCCTGGGTGAGTCACAAAGCCTCAGTTTCCTCATTTGTAAAATCAGGATTAATAATAGTTAATTATAACATAACATAACATAATATGATATAATGTAAAGTTAGTTAATAATAGTTCATAAAATAATTGATAATTAGGATTAATAATCTACCTCATAAGGCCATTGTGAGGATCAGATGAACTAATAAGTGTAAAGTACTTTTTAAACCTGAAAAGTGCTGTATAGATGTTAGCTGTCATCTTTATTAAATTCTCCTCAGAACTACTTGTACACTCTACATCCCTCTGGTTAGCTCAGACTTAGAGAATGTGTTTCCTGATGGGGCCTGATGGTGCTTGCAAGGGGCCTTCCTGATTGAGCCTGTTCCTTATTCATGAACCTTTGGAGTGACCTAGATCTGAATTCCCAGATAATAAAGGGTGATCCATGGCCTAGAAACTGGAGTAATAAATAAAAATTATGCCTGAATCCCTTGCTGTGTAGCATAGGCTCTTGGCTTATACTCTCCAGTCCACTTAGACTAGCACCTTTAGGCTCCAGGGTAGGGCTACCTATCATCTCTCTTCAATATTCAAGGGTTAACCCTCAGTGGTTGGGTTTTTCCTTGGAACTCCCATTCTTAAGCCCCCATTCTGTGTGTTTCTCTCTATAAGTCACCAGTGAATATTTCCCTGATATAATGTACCAATGAACATCAATTATATTTTGCACAGGGATATTTTTGGAGAAGGTACTCCATACTTGGGACATACATTTCCTCTACAAGCTCCACCTTTGGGGGAGTGGGCTTAAACTTGGGGTATATGCTGCAGAATGTGCTTCCCACCAAGCACTTTTCTGAGCACAGCAGAGTTGATGGATGTGTTGGTCCCTTGCATGTAGGACACACCAATCAAGCAGAGTGGCCTCTCCTCACACCCCACTCTTTTTTTTTTTTTTACCTTTTTTGGAGGGCACTTGGGGTTAAGTAACTTGCCCAAGGTTACACGGCTAGCATTTTTGTGTGGGTGTTAAGTGTCTGAGGCCGGAACTGAACTCAGGTCCTCCCAACTCCAGGGTCAGCGCTTTACTCACTGCACCATCTAACCGCCCCCAATCACACTCCACTCTTGCTGCTTCTAGGGGACCTTTGACTGTGTTTTTGACCTTTCAAGACTCACAAGTTTGTAACCTGGTTGAGTTAGTCTCCGATACTCATTCACTAAAGATCAGTAAAGAAGGAAACAGAGCAGACAGAAGACATAGATAGGGCATTCATTTACCTCCACATGGCAGTGGGTTGGGAGATAAGGCAGTGGAAGCTTTAGGCCAATGCAATCTCTCATTGCTACCTTTTTCCCAACGACAGTTTTTCCCTACTGACAAAAAAGAAAGAAAGATGTCTTCTGTTTGAACCTTCTATATCCACACTCAGTTTTAATTCAGAAGTCAATTAAAAGACTTTTTGTCACCAAGTAGTAAGCCCACAGGAACAATAATTGTGTATACTATTAGGTAGAGAGGGAAAAGACCTCTTCATCTCTAATTTTTGAGTTCAAATCCAGCTTCAGACACTTACTAGCTGTGTGACTGAGCAAGTCAGTTAACCTCTGTTTGCCGCAATTTCCTCACCTGTAAAATGGAGATAATAATAGCACCCACCTCTAAGGGTTGTTCTGAGAATTAAATGAAATAACCATTGTAAAGTACTTAACACAGTGGATGGCACAAAATACGTGCTATATAAATATTAAATGCTAGAAGCAGGCTGGTCAATGCTTTACATGGATATGCAGCCAGCAGAGAATGTTGCATGTATTCTGAGGTCTGGGCTCTGATGTGCCCTGTGGTCTGATGGCTGGCCCCAAAGGTTTCATCATGCCCTTTTACAGGTACTAAAGATTAAAGAAAATTGAGACATAAATGTAACGAATGTTCAACAGCATGATATCCAGGATGCTGTTAGAATTTAGTCCCCATTGAGCCATCTAATCTGGGAAGATTTTATTCCGAAGTTTACAGCTTCTATTTGATGTTGATAAGGAAACTGGTCAGATGTTTCCATTTTCATTATATAGGAGGTTCTATTTCTCTCCATTATTATTCTTGCTGAAAGGCTATTTTTGACTTAAAATAAAAAGTCATGTTCCCATGTACATGAATTTATCTACCTAAGAAGATGCATCCTGTAGGAGAAATGAGCACTGGACTTTGAATCAGGAGCTAGACTGATATCTGCCCTGGGCTAACCAGTTCATGTCTCTGAGCCTCAGATTTCTACATCCATAAAATGAGGATAATACTTTCATCACTCACCTCACAGGGTTATAGTGAGGAAAGCACTTGATAAACCCATAATAGCTGTATGAAAATTATTTTTATCACCAGAAAGACAACACATTTATGGATTCCTGTGGACACAGGGATGACAATAGAAATATTTCCTTGTAGTGGTCTGTCATCGACCACACAGCCCCTTGAAATTGTAGTCTGGGGATGGGGAGAGTCAAGATGGTGGAGTAGAAACAGGACTTCCTTGTGGCTCCAGCTTCCACCTTCCCCAATTCATGTAAAAGGGGACTCTGAACAAACTTTGGAGCTACGGAACCTACAAAATTACACAGAGAAGCTAACCTCCAACTGAGGACAGCCTGACAGGCCAGCAGGAATCAGCCAGTGCAGTGCTCTGGGAACCGAGCCCAGGCCTGTGTGAGCTAAAGGTTTTAGCCCCAGGGTGGGCCTAACCAGCCGCTGGCCTGAGGGACTCAAGATCAGCAGCAGCTGTGGCCGTTTCCAGAATTATGAACACATAGATGTGAAGGACAAAGTGAGAGGTCAGTGTAGTCTGGACTTTGGGACCAGTAGTTGGGAGAGCTTTGGCTTTTGCCCCTGGGGCGAGAAGCTGCTGAGAAGTCTTGGCGCAGCTTCAGCTCCTGGCCTGCAGAGTTTACGGGGACCAAGAGACCAGTCTGAGGGATAATCGCTCTTGCTTTAACCTGATCTGGATTGCAGTCTAGGATGGAGGTCCTGGGGTGTGTGACCAGCTTGCCAGAGTGTGTGGAGGCTTCAGAGAGGGCGCCCAACTAATACCTCCAGCAGCTGAGAAAACTCCAGCATTTGGGACAAAAGCTCCCCTGCCTGGTAGCAGAGTCCTACTTTGGTAAAAAGCCCAAAAGTCAAATAATTGAGTGGCAACATGACCAGACAAAGGAAGCAAAGCAAACAGAAGAATCCAACATTTGAATCCTATTTTGGGGACAAAAAGGATCAAAGCATGGAACAGGAGGAAGACAGTGAAGTCAGAACTCCTACACCAAAAGCTTCAAAGGAAAATATGAGCTGTTTACAGGCCAAAGAAGACCTTAAGAAGCAGATAATAGAAGTGGAGGAAAAATTGGGAAGAGAAATGAGAATGATGCAAGAAAATTATGAAATGAGAGTCAACAGCCTGACTGAGGAAAATAGCACCTTAAAAAACAGACTAACTCAAATGGCAAAAGAGGCTCAAAAAGGCAATGAGGAGAGGAATGCCTTAAAAAGCCAAATTTGCCAGATGGAAAATCTCAAAAGCTCACTGAGGAGAATCATTCTTTCAGATTTAGAATGGAGTAAAGGGAAACTAGTGACTTGAGGAGATATCAAGATTCTGTTAAACAGATCCAAACAAATGAAAGAATAGAAGGCAATGTGAAATCTCTCATGGGAAAAACCACTGACCTGGAAAATAGATCCAGGAGATCCCAAAAAGAAAACTCCTAGGAATATTATGGCCAGGTCCAGAATTCCCAGATCAAGGAGACAATATTACAAGCATCCAGGAAGAAACAATTTGAATATTGTAGAAACACAATCAGGATAACACAGTATCTGGCAGCTTCTACACCGAGGGATCAAAGGGCCTGGGATATGATATTCTGGAGGTCAAAGGAACTGGGATTAAAACCAAGAATCACCTACCCAGCAAAACTGAGTATCATGTTTCAGGGGAAAATATGGTCATTCAGTGGAATAGAGGACTTTCAAGCATTCTTGAAGAAAGAACCAGAGTTGAATAGAAAATTTGACATTCAGATAAAGAAGCAAGAGAAGCATGAGAAGGTAAACAGGGAAAAGAAATCATAAGGAACTTATCAAAATTGAACTATTTACATTCCTACATGGAAAAATGATAATTGTAACTGATGAAACTTTCCTCAGTATGAAAATACTTGAAGGGAATATATATATATATATATATATATATATATATATATATATAGTCTTTATTGGAGGGTATATAGGCATATGATTACATATGTGAATATGTATATATATATGTTTACAGGTATACATAGATGGAGGGCACAGGATCAATTTAATAGGAATGGATGATACTTAAAAGGTGAAATTAAGAGGTGAGAGGAATATAATGAGAGGAGATGGGGAGAGACAGAATGGGGCAAACTATCTCATATAGAAGAGGCAAAGGAAAATGGTTACAATGGAGGGGAAGAATAGGAAGACATAAGGGAATGGGTCAACCTTATACTCATTGAATTTGGCTCAGGGAGAGAATGACATACACACTAAATAGGGTATCTCACCCTACAGGAGAGTAGGGGGGAAGGGGATGAGAGGGGTGATGATGGAAGGGAGGGCAGGCTGGGGGGGAGGGAAGTTCGAAGCACATACTTTTGAAAAGGGACAGGACCAAAGTAGAGAATAGATCAAGTGGGAGATGGGATGGGAGGGAGCGAAATATAATCAGTTTTCTACAATATATCTACTATGGTAATGTTTTGCATTAGCTACACATGTACAACCTATATTGAATTGCTTATCTTCCCAGTAAGGGTGGGTGACAAGGGAGGAAGTGAATGAATCTGGAATTCAAAGTTTTAAAACCGAATGTTTAAAAAAATATATATACTTTTTTTACATGTAATTGGGAAATAAGAGGAGGGGATATCCTGGGGGACTGCTATTTTGGGGAGGTATGTAGGGGGAAAATGGGGAGAAAATTTATAACCCATAATCTGGTGGAAATGAAGTAAACCAGAAGTTAATAAAGAAGAAAAAAAAAAGAAATTGTAGTCTGAATTGCTATTTGCTGTTTCCTCTGAATGTTATCTTGAGCACCCCTTGTTCATTTCTGAGCCTCCAAAGCCAAGGACAAACTCACATCCGGCTGTCATCTCCCCCCCACTTCCTTAAAGATAGTTTGATCCATAAGTGACCATCCTAAGTTTTGACTGGCAAGAAATCCCCTGATTTCCAATCTCTTTACGCAAAAGTTAGTGGTGGGTGCCGTAAGAACTGCTGTCAGATTGGGATAAAAACTGTAGCCATTAACTTTTGACCATGGTTTCACTTCGCTGACTTTTGTGCCTCAAAAATAGAAGCCTCAACTGCTGTTCTCCTCTGGACTCTCAGCTGTGAGAATCAGAATTTCTCATTGAAGTGAATTTCTACATTAAAAAGATTTCATTTAGATAAAGCTGACAGTTTATTTGAATGATATATATGTGATATGGAAACGTTTAACCAAACAAATAAAAATACAATGAAACATAGATATTGTTAATTTGTGGATTTCCAAGTCTATACCTAGCTAGCAGAGATTTATTTCTGTATGAGTTTGATATCACTGCTCTAGGAAATTTTTAAGAAGTAGAGAATGTGCTGACCTAGATTGGTCAAGATAGTTCTTTATCTGGAAGTTCTCTGTATCAATGAATTCACAGGTCTAGTTCTTAGCCACACACATGTATGTATGTATATACACATACACGCATGTATATATACACATAGTTTGAACCATCAAGCACAATTAGAACTAGTTCCTACCCACATGCACACACACACATACACACATATGTGCTCATACATACGCACACGCATAGATTGAACTATCCATTCAGTTTGAATTCTTATCCACATACACATATAAGTACACATATACATACATATATGTACATATATATGTATAAATACATAAATATATATACACATATACACCAATACACATAGTTTGAACTATTTCCCCACAGACACAGAGTATTATTGGAGTGTGAGCTCACTGAGTGTAGGAAGTGTCTCTAGGATTTAACCCAAAGCTTGCACTGAGTAGGCACTTAATAAATGCTAACTAGTCTACTAATATAAATACAGTTGGGGGGGTAGTGTACCATGATGGATAGAAAGTTTACCTGGAAGCCAAGGAGATCAGAGTTCAAGTCTACCTCTGATGCATGCTAGTTGTGGGACCCAGGACAAGTCATTTACCTTTTGAGGACACCAGGCAGCTCTCCGAGACCATGCATGTTGCTGAGAAGATGCAGAACTGCTTCAGGAGAGAAAGTGTCCTTATCTGGGATTTGCCTATACCATTGAAATCCTAGGCTGAGGACCCATCTCAGGTCCAGTACATACACACACACAAACACACACACACTCATTTGCATGACTGGGAGGTGTGGACAATGCCATGATTTAGAACGGAATATGTATTATCATCCAGAGAACAATGAAAATTATGCTATTAGGATAAAAATTGTAGCCATTAACTTTTGACCATAGTTTCACTTTGCTGACTTTTGTGCCTCAAAAATAAAAGCCTCAACTGCCATTCTTCTCTCTTAGCTGTGAGAATCAGAATTTCTGATTCTCATTGAAGTGAATTTCTGCATGAAAAAGATTTCATTTAGATAAAGTTAAAATAATTGAAATAATGCACCCTGTAGGAGAAATGAGCACTGTGCTTTGAATCAGGAGCTAGACTGAAATCTGCCCTGGGCTAACTAGTTCATGTCTCTGAGTCTCAGTTTTCTACATCCATAAAATGGGGATAATACTTTCATCACTCACCTCACAGGGTTATAGTGAGGAAAGCACTTGCTAAACCTATAATAGCTGTATTAAGATGAGCTATTATTTTCATCACCAGGAATATAATGCATTTATGGAGTATTCCTGTGGGCACAGGGCTGACAGTAGAAATATTATTGGGGAACTTTACAAACAACACATTACAAATAAGAAGAAATGGAGTGAAGGGTCATTTCTAAGAGAAGATGGGTTGGTCACATGACATGAGCAAGGGATTAACTGACTGGACAGTCACTGACGGCATCTCAGTATCAGGAGAAAGTGAGGGTGACCCCTAGCATGTTGAGAGAACCACTTACACACATGGGCAGGAAGATCGGGGCAGAAAGAAACATGTCAGTCCCACACCCATTAAGGTCATACAAAATTCCTTGACAAACACAATCATAAAGATAGTTTTGACAATCATCTGTTAGTATGGTAGGCATAAATAGGGAGCATGTATGTATGATTGTTAAAGGAGTTATAGAGAGTGCCAAGCACAGAGAATAAGTTGAAGATAGAGAGGTCTTGGGTCCAGACTTTTCTGTTTATGGATATGAAGTTAAGTCCCAGCACACTGCAGAGCCTCCCAAAGAAATCCATCATTACTCAAAAGAGTTTGATTTAATTATCAACTCAGAAAAACCCCCCAAAACAAACCAAGAATGTCTGTTGTCCAGAATACAATCAGTAGCTAGATGGATTAGAGTGGGACAAATGGTACATATATTTTGGACAGACCCTTACAGACAGATGGATCCAGAATGGAGAAGGAGGAGAAGAGGAGAGTTTGCTTCTGGCAGATTGTACAAGGCTTTAATGACCCCAATCTTTTCTCCGAAAGAAAAGTCCATCTTTTTAAAAATACATGATGTTCTGGTATGCTTTGTAGCAGTGAGTCTTGGAATACTGTGTAGACATCAGTGGGCTAGAGGACATTCCCAGTGAAGAATCCTACAGAAGTAGTAAATACCCCAAAGATATAGGTATGTAAAAGTGTCCCCTTGACCGGGGCTGGGGGAGAAAGGAGTGTAGCATTCCCTTGGATGTGGGATTGAGGGGCCTTCCCTCTCTCTCCACATTTCAGGACAGGTTCAGATATCTTCTAACTGCTTCTAATCTCTGTAAGATCTCCTTTAATTGCTTGCTGATCCAGAACTCTGTGGAAATACTAAATGGGGATACTTTGCCCTTTAGCCTCTTCTTCCCCATGGCCTGAATGTGTAAGGATGGCTCTCTGTGCTCCAGAGAGCCAAATGCAGAGTTTCCTTCTACCTGGTCACAAGCCATGACCTTAAAGTTTCCTAGGGACAGGATCATCTCTTCTTTCGTATTTTCTTTCCTTTGGCATAGGGCCTTAGGAATTTTTGAAGGACAGTACATATCTCTCTTTCCTGGAGACCCTGATCACTAGGAATGTAGGTATAGCAGCAGTCAGCACCAAAAATGGTAGAGACAGGCTGATCAAAGTGGGAAAAAGTGGCTCAGAGAGGGGAATGGGGAGAAGGTCCTCTTCGTCATGCATCCCCAAGTGGGGGCACTCCATTAACAGGCATGGAGTATGATTGATTGATCACCCATGTTGTCCATACAATGAAATGAGAGCAAGACAAGGAGGGCTCTCAGCACATGGGCTGGGTCCCTTAGGAAGATTTTATGGGAAAATGTGGATCTGAATTCCACAGAATGAGAGCAGGTGAGTAGGTTGCACTCTCTGCCCAGCTCCCTCTTCACACCCCACCCCCCACCAGAGTATCACATTAATGAAAACAAGGATTCACTAAAGCATCTCTCTCTCTCTCTCTCTCTCTCTCTCTCTCTCTCTTTCACTCTCTCTCTCTCTCCTCTCCTCTTTCTCCTCTCCTTTCTCTCTCCTTTTGCTCTATCTTCCTGTCTCTCTTTCATCTATCAACTTCCTGTATCTATTAATCTATCATTTAAATATCATCTATCTATCTATCTATCTATCTATCTATCTATCTATCTATCTATC